>NC_051401.1:18490378-18508403 GCF_015228065.2 Penaeus monodon
AAGGGAGACGGGAATGGGGAGAGGAAGAGGGGAGGGAGGGAGAAACGAGGTGATGGGAGAGGGGAGAGGGAGGGAGAAGAGAGGCGATGGGAAATGGGAGAGGCGAGAGGTAAGGGAAAGGAGGAGGGTGGTGGTGGGGGTAAAGGGAAAGAGAGAGGGAGGGGGGGAAGGGAGAAGGGAGGTGATGGGAAAGGGGAGAGGAAAGGAGGGTAGATGGGTGGCGATGAGGATATGGGGAAGGAGGGAGGGAAAGTGATGGGGAAGGAGAGAGAGGAAATGATGGAAACGGTGGAGGGGGTAAGCGCAAGAGGGGGTGTTGAGACGGGGGGGGGGCTGCGCTGGAGAGGGGTAGTCAGAGTAAATCCTCTCTATCTCTCCACTCCGCCCATTCACCAATGGCGCCGATGGGACGAGTAACCCGTTACTAGCAAGATCCCGGGTGACCGACCTGTCCCTGTGGTAGATGGCCTGATCTCCCCAGAGACAAAGAGCAGTCTATGATGTTCATTGTTGTGGAAACATATCTGAAAGACCCAGAAACTGATTCCCTGAAACTTAAGGCCAGAGAACCAAATATACTATTTTATGAAATCCCTGGACTTGTACACATGCGCTCTTCGTGCGTGCATGCGCGTGTGTGTGTGTTTGAGCTTGACTGTGCATTGTGTAAGTGTACATGCATCTGTGTGTATACCAATCTCTCTCTCTCTCTCTCTCTCTCTCTCTCTCTCTCTCTCTCTCTCTCTCTCTCTCTCTCTCTCTCTCTCTCTCTCTCTCTCTCTCTCTCCTTCTCCCTCCCTCCCACTCACCTAATCACCCATTAACCGATCTATCTACTATCTACTCCTCCCTCTCACCCTCTCCATCTCCCTGCCTCCTTCCCCCTCATACTATCACCCCTCAACCTCACCTTCCAACCCTCTTTCCTCATCTCCCTCCACCCCCACCTCCTCCTCCACCCCGCCTCCTCCTGCTCCTCCTCCACCTCACCTCCTCCTCCACCTCACCTCCGCCTCCACCCACCCCCCCCACCCCCACCCCCTCCTCCACCCCCACCCCCTCCTCCTCCATCCTCATCACCACCGCTCTCTTTCCTGACGCTCCCTCTCATCCTGATTCCTCTTCCTATCTTATCTTATCGTCTTCCACTTCCACCCTAATCTGGCGATCTTCCTTCAGAGAAACGAGAGATAAGGTTAATCATTACGTCGTCAACATAAATCACATTTTTTACAGTGTGCAGAAGAAAGGGGAAGTGAGAGAAAGAGAAGAGAGCGAGAGAGATAAAAGATAAAGGAGAGAATAATATAATCGTTTGAATTCTTTACACAATATCTTTTTATAGTTTTTTTCGCGTCCTTCTCCTCCTCCTCCTAATTTTTTCTTCTTCTATATTCTTTGTGTATTATTATTATTATTATTATTATTATTATTATTATTATTATTATTATTCCTCCTCCTCTATGTCTAATTCCTACTTCGTCTTATCCGTCGTTGTCTTCTCCTTCTTCTTAACTCAGCTTTTTCAAACCATTTCTCATCTTCTCCTTTTTCTTCTACAGCTCCAGCTCCACCTCCTTCACCTTCTCCTTCTTTCACTTTCTTCTTCTTCCCCCATCTTCCTTTCCCCTCTTCCTTCTCCTTCTTCTTTATCTTCTTTTTCTTTTTCCTTCTTCTTCCCCTTCCTCCTCTTCCTCTTCCCCTTCCTCTTCCTCTTCCTCTTCCTCCTCTTCTTCTTCCTCCTCATCTCGTTCTCTTCCTTCTCCTCCTCCTCGAGGGAGACCCGAGAGCAAGGGGGAGAGAGAAGGACAAGAGAGCGGTGGAGGAGCAGAGAGTGGGTGAGGGGGGAGGGGGGCAGAGACAGAGAGGGAGGGGAAGGAGGGGAGAGGGAGGGAGGGGGAGGTAAACAGAAGCGGCTCGTCATGCGTAACTCGGTGGCTCCGCAAGTTCCAGAAAATGTCACTCGTCACGCTGCTGCTCAAGACACTCTTGCCTTACCTGGCCTCACCTGCCCTGCCCTTCTCCCTACCCTCTCCTCTCCACCTCCCTTCTCTCTATCTCCCTCCTCTCCCCCTCTCTCCTATCCACCTCCCTCCTCTCTATCTCCCTCCTCTCCCCCTCTCCCCTCTTCCCTCCTCCTTCCCCTCTCCCCCTCTCACCTCCCTCCTCTCCCCTCTCTCCTCTCCACCTCCCTCTTCTCCCCCTCTCTCCTCTCCATCTCCCTCCTCTCCCCTCTCTGCTCTCTCCCTCCCTTCACCTCTTCATCCTCTGCCCTGCCCTTCTCTTCCCCTCCCTCTCCCATTCCCCTTTCTCCTTCCCCTTCCTCTTCATCCTCGTTCTCTCCTCTTCACTTCTTATTCCTTTAACTCCTTTTTTTCTTTCTTTTCCTTGTCTTCCTTTCTCTTACCTCTCTCCTCTCTTTCAACCTTTTTTGTTCTACGTCTTCATCTTGTTTTCCTATTTCCGTTTTATTCTAACTTCTTCCTGTTTCCTCTATTTGATCTCCTGCCTTCTTCCCACTAACTCTCCCTCTCGTATCTCCCTCTTTCTATTTTCCTTCTATAATTATTCCTCCTTCTCTTGCATTATCCTTCAATTCTTTTTTAGTCTTTCCTCCTTATCTACCTTCCCTTATTTTTCGGACTAACTATAGTAATAATGATTATAATGCAATACTACTACCACCTACTACTACTACTACTACTACTACTACTACTACTACTATAATAATAATAATAATAATAATTGTAATAATATTAACAAGACCAACAACAACAACAATAATAATAAAAAAAAAATAATAATAATAACAATAAAAAATAATAATAATAATAATAAAAATAGTGACAATGATATAACAAAAAAAGATAAACAAAGAGAACAAACATCTCAAAAGAAAAAAAAAACATCAAAATACTGTATTATCGCCGCCGGTCCGAGCGCTCGCCACCTCGCCTCCTCCTCCTCCTCCTCCTCCTCCTCCTCCTCCTCCTCCTCCTTCTCCTCCTTCTCCTCCTCCTCCTCCTCCTCCTCCTCCTCCTCCTCCTCCTCCTCCTCTCTCTTCTCTCCTCTTTCCTCCTCCTCCTTCTCCTCTCCTCTCATCCATCCCCATCTACTAATCTCCTCGATTATCTCGTCTTCTTTCGTCTCCTTCTTGTCCTCTTCCTCCTCCTTTCTTTTTTCTTTCTCTTCTTTTTCCCTTGTATTCCTAATCCACATCTAAAGTGAATGGTGGTGATGGTGATTGTGTGTGTGTGTGTGTGTGTGTGTGTGTGTGTGGTGTGGGGGTGTGGGGAGTGGGTGGGTGTGTGGTGTGTGTGTGTGGTGTGGTGTGTGGTGTGTGTGGGGTGTGGGTGTGGTGTGTGAGTGTGTGATGGTGTGTGTGGTGTGTGTGTGGTGTGGTGTGGTGTGAGTGTGTGTGTGTGGTGTGTGGTGTGGTGTGAGGCGTGGTGTGCGCGCGCGTGCGGGAGAGGGGGAGGGGAGAGAGAGAGAGAGAGAGAGAGAGAGAGAGAGAGAGAGAGAGAGAGAGAGAGAGAGAGAGAGAGAGAGAGAGAGAGAGAGAGAGAGAGAGAGGCCACAGCCGGAAGCCGAGGGAGGAGGGAGAAAGGAAGGAGGGAAAAGAGGGAGGGACTGGAGGGGTGAATGAAAGGCGGTGGGGAGGACGGGAGGGGGCGATGGGAAGCAGGGCTGAGGGAAGGGGAAGTAGGAAGAGAAGAAGGAGGATAGGAAGGGGAAGGAGGATCTGAGAGAGTGAAGGACAGGGAGAGAGAGTAGAGAGGAAGGAGGAGGAGAGAGGGAAGGGGAGGGACGGCGAGGAGGGGGGTGATGTGATGGGATGGGATGGAGGGGAGAGGTGGGGAGGAGAGGGGAAGGAAGAGGAAGGAGGGCGGGAGAGAGGGAAGGAGAGGGAAGGGGAAAGAGGACAGGAGAGAGAGAGAAGAGGAGGGCCGGCGGGAGGGAGGGGAGGGCGGGGAGGGAAGGGGCGGCTCTGCGTCGGGGCGCCGCCGCTGGCTGGCTGGGCGGGGGATGATAACAGGCCCCATCACGTCCTTCTCTTATCAGGCAACACAACACGCGGATTTTAATACTGGCCGTGGACACTGGGCCGCGCCGACCACTGCGGACGCCCGATAACGACGCTTTTTTGGGACTTTCTTTCTCACGGCAACACGGACCTAAAAAGCGCGGCCGCCCCACTTATAACGAAGAGACGGAAGGGCCGCACCTACGTCTTTCGGGGGGGGGGGGGGGACGAGTGATGGGAACGATTGACGGCAGTTGTAGCCGAAAAATTAATAGGATCATGATAACATCATCAACAACAACAATAGAAGCAACAACAAAGCAACCAATAATATTAGCAATTATAACGACAATAAGGAAGTGAAAGTAATAATAACATTGCTATCATATTACAAAATACATTACAACTACAACTAATACCACAATCGCGATAATAATAATAATAAACAAAGACTGATAATAAATATAACCCCAGTAAGAACAACAACAGCAATACCAACAATCAGAAAAAACAAACACAGCCATAAATAACCAATGTATGAGCTACAAGCATTATCTTTCACTGGACCCTCCTCTACGCTCTCGGCGACTACTGGGTATCGTGTTCCATTCGGTACTCCTGTAAATCTACTTTGTACATTTAGGAGCGTCGGGATTCGGGGATTATCTACAATGGCCGCCATAAAGTCATGTCTGTATTCGGCAGACATCAATCTACGGTCATACATAGACGTACACACGCCATTTCAGTGAACATGGCCGTCTGCTGAAGAAAGCGGAAGACTTGTGCTTAGAGCAAAAGGAATCGTTTAACGGTAGTCATATATTAGTCTTTGTCTATGAGGGGACCACTGACACAAACACACATACAAATCTGGATGTGTCTGTATCTGCGAGTGAGCGTGTGTACGTGTGGTGAGCATGTGTGTGTGTGTGTGTGTGTGTGTGTGTGTGTGTGTGTGTGTGTGTGTGTGTGTGTGTGTGTGTGTGTGTGTGTGTGTGTGTGTGTGTGTGTGCATGCATATTACATAGATGTGTATGTGTGTGTGTGTGTGTGTGTGTGGTTGTGGATACTATAAGTGATAGTATTGATAAATGTGAGTGATAGATATATATAATATATATATATATATATGATAATATATAATATATAGATAATATATAATAGATAGATATAATAATAATAATATATATTAATACAGATAAACATATATATAACATATATATAAACATATTATATAATATATATATAATTAATATATATAATATATATATATATATATATATATAATATACATATATATATATATATATATAATATATATATATATATATATATATATGTATTATATATGTATATATATATACATTATATATATTTATATATATATGATATTATATATATATATATATATATATATATTATAATATATATATAAATTTTTATATATATATATATATATATATATATAAAATATATATCAAATATATATGTATATACATATACTAGTATATATATATATATATATATATATATTGATATATGTATAAAACAAAACAACAAACATATAATATATATTATATATAATAATATAATATATATATATATTACACATATATACAATATATATACACTATATATGATATTATTATATTGATATATATATATATATATATATATATATATATATATATATATATGTCCAGGTGTTCATTATATAAACCTATTTTAAAGAAAACCAAAAAACGGGGAAAAAATAGGAACACCTGACAACCACCTGTTGCCATGGAAACCCAAGCGACATATGGCAACTCTTGGGTATTTGTGCGCATGCGCGTGACAATCGGGCAGGTGGGCAGGAGTCACGGGCATTCCCTCTCACTCACGCACGACTCACGAACGGAGAACAAAGCAACCAGAGCAGCGAACTAAAATTTGAAAAAATACTGCTGACCGGCGACCTGCAGCCGCATCGCTGTCATCACTCGTCCTCCTAGCCTCTGCTCTTACAAAATTCTTAGAAAAATTTATATATATACACGTGAGTAATGAACTTAAATCACAGAAGGCAAGCAACCGGCAAAGAAACGTGAGAAAATAGAGAACATTATTCATATTTTCGTGTTAGAGAAATAGCTAATTACTTTAATAAATTAAAACTGTTACTCCCCTGTGTCTAAGAACCCTGAAAAAAAACAATCCTAAACAATTCGAATGAGTCTTAACTATGGATAAAAGGAAGTGATATTTAGATGAACTAACAATTATACAGGTTAAGCATTGAACATCAACTAATTAATAACTTATGAATATGAAAAAAAAATTGTCAGATCTTGTCAAATGAATCCGGGAATAAAATTAAATGTATAAAAGAAAATAAATGAATTAAGACTTAAACATAAATCTTGAAGATAAAGAACACTCTGATAAGAATATGACACATATATATATATATTTATGTGTGTGTGTGTGTGTGTGTGTGTGTGTGTGTGTGTGTGTGTGTGTGTGTGTGTGTGTGTGTGTGTGTGTGTGTGTGTGTGTGTGTGTGTGTGTGTGTGTGTGTGTGTGTGTGTGTGTGTGTATGTATGTATGTATGTATGTGTATACAAATATATATATACATATATATTTGTATATGTGTATATATATATATATATATATATATATATATATATATATATATATATCTGTGTGTGTGTGTGTGTGTGTGTGTGAAGAGGACATACCCACAAAATCCTCACAGCAGTTGACGAGGAAACGCATCGTGAGCACCCACGTACCCGCCGGGCGGCCCCCACGAGCCGCGACCCAAGATGATCCACGCAATAACAGGCTCGTCTCTCCACGCAAACACAAACCACAAAAAAACGCAACAACAACAACAGTCAACAAACAAGGACCAGGAGTGCGAAAAACAACAGCTGTATCTGAGGGTGAGCCATCAAAATATAATATATATGTTTTTTTTTTTTTTTTTTTTTTACATTCTTTTTTTTCATCTTTTATATTTTTTTTACCTTCCCTTCTTCCGTTCCTCCCTATTAATTTTCTTCTGTTACCCTGCATCTTTTCTTTTCTTCTCTTCTTTTCTTCGCGTCTACTACCATTTTTACTATCTATACAACTACTGCTGCGACTTTTACGTCTACCACCTACTCTTCTTCTCTTTTTCCACTCCTCCAATTCCGTTTTTTTCCCTTTCTTCTCTTCCACTTCCACCACCTCCATTTTACTCCCCCCCCTTCCACATTTTTACCCACCTTCACCTCCTTCCTCCACTGTGTTAACCACCACCATCTCCACCTCCACCTCCCTCCTCCTCATCCCCCTCCTCCTCATCCCCCTCCTCCACTTCAACCACCTCCACCTACACCTCCTCCTTCCTCCTTCTCCGTCTCTCCCCCTCTCTCTCCCCCTTTTATTATCGGGTCCCTTTTGATTGATCCTCCTTTCAGGCCGCCTCAGAAAATGTTGTTGGCGGGTATCAGTGACAGCCCCGGACGGTCAGCGGGCCCGCGCGCTTCCTGGGGCGGACGTGCCCTCGCTGGGGGAGGGGGGGAGGGGGGACTGGAGGAGGGTACTGGGAGAGAGGGGAGAGAGGGGGGATGAGTGGGAGGAAAAGAGAGAGAGAGAGAGAGAGAGAGAGAGAGAGAGAGAGAGAGAGAGAGGGGAGTAATTTATCTTTGGGAAGGGGGGAAGAGAAGGAGAGGTGAGAGGAAAAGGAGACGAGAAAGAGGTAGGAAGATGTATAAGGAAAGAAACACGGAAGAGGGAGTGGGGGAGGAGAAGAGGAGGAGGCAAAAGGAAGTGAGGGAAGAGAAGGGAGAATAGTGAGGATGGGGAGGACGACAAGGGAAGGAAAGGACGGGAAAGGGGGAGTAGGAGAAAGGAGGGAGGAGGTGAGATGGGAGGGACGCAGATAAGGAGAGGGGGCAGAAAGAGGGGATTCTCACTTTTTCTCCCCTTTTCTCTCTCTCACTCGGGTGGGTTCGTGAGGGGAAGCATGTTTCGGTCCTTCCTCCCCCCTCCCCGCCCTCCCCCCCTTCCCCTCAGGCTGTTTACTGGTTTGGGAGGTTCTTATCTCCCTCTCTCTCTCTCTCTCTGCATTTCTTTTTCTGTTTCTGTTTGTCTCTGCTTATCTGCGTTTCCGTTTGTCTGTCTGTCTATCTGCCTGATTGTTTAACCTGCCTATCGTCTGTTTGTCTATTTGTCTACTTGCCTCCCTGTCAATCTGTCTGCTTATCTGTCTGTCTACATGTCTGTCTACCTGTTTCTTCATTTAGATCTCGTGCGCCTATGAAAGAATCCGTTAAAGAGACATCATGTTATCTGTTTTGGCTTACACCATGTTCTACTACTCTTCGCTTTGTTCGTTTAAATCAAGGGTTCCCGGGGGCCACGGGGTACCTTCTGGGGGGAGGGGGGGGGGGCATGGCGCAATATGAAAAATCTGACGTTGAATTAAACTGAATTGTATCTCACCTAAACTACCTACCTATAATTATCTCTCACATGGCAATAAACTGGATTTTTTTCCCACAAAGTGCTCTTGTCTTATAGCTATTGACACCATTACACCATTAGCAATAACTGAATCTGAAAAGATAAGTCACTGAACGGGCCATGGAGATCATTATATATTGGTCGGGGGCCAGAGGAGGAAGAAGGTTGGGGACCACTGGTTTAAATGGTATTTTTTCTCCCTGTTTTTCATGGTTATACATTCTCCTCTCCATTACGAACAAGATATGAGCGGCAACAATAACAACAACAATAATGCTATAATGATAATAAGACTAACAATAATAAACTTATTAATAAAAAATCTTTATCGCTCTATTGTTTAGCAAAATCTCAACAGATATGCCTATCTGCATCAGTAAAAAATAATGTTCCCTAATCTAAAAGTTATGACAAAATTACATATACAGACCAACAATAACAATAATAACAAGAAAAAAATAGGGAAAATATAAGACATTTTAAAATCATAAACTACCACACAAATATAAACAAAGATAAAAAAAAAAATAAAATAAATAAAGATATATAACACGACACTGTCCCTGTCACTATAAAGTTCAAATAAAAAGGGTTTATTCCTACACAAGAAAAGAAAGGCAAATGGGAAAGGCCTGAGTAAACATGGTAGCAGTTATAGCAGCGGTAGTGATTGAGGTAATAGTAGCAGTAGAAGTAGTAGTAAAAGAAGTAACAAAAGTAGTCGTAGTAGTAGCAGCTGCAGCAATAATTATTGTACTGTTAACATTATCAGCTTTAGTAATAATAGCACAGGCACCAACTAGTAGCACCTGTGTCCGGATAGGTTTGATTCAAATGACAATTCATCTTATTGCAACATCCAACCATCAAACTACCTTACGACTAACACTATTTCTACTACGACTATAACTGCGCCAATTGCCGCTCATGCAAGAGCTAGCAAGAACCGGCAGTACAATAACTAATACCTCCACAAGACGCGAGAGAAACAAAAAAATATATGAAAAATAGCACAAAATCTATGACAAGATCTACCAGAACACAATACAACCAACAAGCAATCACGAACCCTGCAATCACCTCTCAACACCTTTCAACACCGACCGGCTCCGAGCAACGCACAAAGGCATCACCAAACTTGTAATCCCCCCACCCCTACCTCCCCACCTCGCCCCGGGCCGTCCCCTCTCCCCATTCCCCAGTAGCAAGCCCAAGCAAACCGCAAGCACACCGCATTTCCCAAAGCAGGTCCACTTAACACCCGTGTCGAGCTGGCGGGCGGTCGGGCGGCGGGCGAGCGCACCTGTTTCGCGGGCCTCCCACAGGTGTGAATGAAGCCATTAGCGCCCCAGCATCTCCCTCTCTCCTCTCTCCCCTCTCCTCCCCCCCACCTCCTAAATACACACCTCACACGATAGGGTGAGTTGGGGGAGGAGGAGGAGGAGGGGAGGTAAGAGCAGGAAGGCCGGGCGCTCCACACTGGCCGCCACTGGGACTATTGTGGCGGCGCGTCGCCCAAAACTCATAAATGTTTGGCCTTCATGTTGCTGCCATTTTGCTTCGCCGCACACCGATCATTTACTTCCCCCCTCCCCATCCTGCCTTTCCCTCCCCCCTCCCCCTCCCTTCTTCCCCGGCCACGCCACAGCCGACCCTTCCTCCCGATCCCTCCGCCCACCCACGCCTTCGTCCCTTCTCCGCCCAATGCCCTGTCCTCACCCACGCCCATTCCCCAGGCCACCCAATCACAAATTGGTATCCCTTTCCACCGCATATTTACAGAAAAAAATCGCATTAACTCGCATCGATGCCGAACTTCTCTAAAACAAACGAGGAACGACATATTCGCACTTCAAACACAGCGTTACTAGTAGGGTGGGTAGGAAGTCGAAGCCAGAATAAAGGGCTCGGGACGCAGTGGTCGGACAGGTCCAGATCGAGCACGTGACTCGCTACAAGGAGAGTCATTCGGACTCGGAACTACCTGCGGCTCTCGCGCACCCCTGATTTATATTCATATTATAAAAAACACGATTAACTCTTCCTGTTAATTCCCTCTTGCTTATATCTCTTTTTTCTTCATGATAATGTTTACTTCTATTTCCTTCTTATCACTCAATTATAGTGTTCTTTAAAAGGGAGAGAGAGAGAGAGAGAGAGAGAGAGAGAGAGAGAGAGAGAGAGAGAGAGAGAGAGAGAGAGAGAGAGAGAGAGAGAGAGAGAGAGAGAGAGAGAGAGAGAGAGAGAGAGAGCAGTCAAAAACAAGAAAAAAGTACAAAAAATAACGCATATTTACATAAAAAAAAACACACAGGAGACATGATCGAATCCCAAAAGCCCGAGATCCACAACAAAACCACGCCTAAGCCACAGCCACAGCGCCGCCCATGGTACGAGACGCCTCTGCTGGTTGAGAATATGATGGCACAGGACGTTAATAGCGGGAGGCTGTCGCGACGTGTTATCTCCCGGCCGCCCAGCATCAGGGGTGGCACCTTGCACGCCCATCACAAACGCCCATATCGCACTGTATCGCTAGATGTACGCCCACGCAAACGCAAGCATGTTTCTTTGTTTTTCTCACCTTATACTTTCCCTGCATAATCAAGTATAAGTCTATAAATCTATGTAATAGCAGTACACAGCAATAACAATGACAATAATAATACAATTAATCATCAAAATCATCACGTGTTGCTTTTATTATCGTTATTAGCATAATTATCGTAAAATAAAAAGGTACAGTATATATGTTTTTTATACTACACTCTTTAATTTTATATTACATTACTAATCTGAAAAACAAACAATGGAAATGCTGGATATTCGTATCTCCTCATAGGAATATTGAGTTAAAGGTAACACTGTACGTAAACATCATATGTAAACATCATAAAGTGATGTATCGAAAGAATTATGTTAACGGTTCGATTAATTCATTTAGTTAGTTATTCATCAGTTCATTTAGTCATTCATTGAAAAATTGTCAACACACAAAAAAGAATTCTTGTGAGGAGAAAAACATGCCGACGTATTTTGCTGAAAACTTATGTGTGGATTGCCCATGGCTGACGAACCAAATGAGTACATTTTGGCAGAGATCGTCCGGGCAAATGAACAGACTTGGGCGTCGGCTTCCTGAGGACTCCAACCCGCGTACACTTCACGCCAAGAGAGTGACTCTGATGCCGAAAGACTTCTTCGCGGATCCTCGGGAACCAGGCCTCGCAAGCCGAAAGATAAGGGTCTTATCTCTCTACCTTGTTATCATCATTATTATTACTTATTATTATTCTTGTTATCATCATCATTATTATAATCATTATTATCATTATTACTATCATCATCACTGTTATAATTATCATTACTATTATCTCTATCGTTATTTTCATCACCATAATAATGATAAATATAATTACTAAAATTATTTAAAAAATAACAATAATAGTAAAACGGCGAAATGTTTAAATAAATTAATAAATATAAACATTAATAAACCTCATCCACATTAACCTGCATATATAACACCAATAAATTATCAGCTAATGGAAGCTAGGTCAATAAATACATACATGCAACAGGTCTCCAGATGCATTAATTTGGCTGAAGGCAATAAAAGCACTTACTGAATGTTAATCGTCGCCAATTATTCTTCCTGTTTGCACTAATCGACTCCCGATGTCATTTGCAACTAATGGATTGCAACAAGGTAATAATCAAATCAAAAATAATCAAAAGAAAAGCCTGTGGAGACTTTTTTTTGCATATGCTTTCATTAATTACTTTAAAAGTTAACAAGAACACGAATAATAAAAAAGAGGGAAAAAATTTCAGCTTTTTGGACACGACGTATCGGCAACATGGTGCGCGAAAAAACTCTACGGTCCACTGTCGCCACTTTTGAGTTTACTCGTGCGAATTGCAGGAGGGAAAGGGCAGATTTTTTGTTGCTCCTCTGCCGACTGAGCTGCTTTCATTAGGAAGATTTGACTGAAGATTCAAGAACATAAAATAGAATATTATTAAATACGCGCACACACACACACACACACACACACACACACACACACACACACACACACATACACACACGCACACACATACACGCACGCACATATACACACACATACACACACACACTTACCGTTTCCGTGTCCCAGAGAGAGAGAGAGAGAGAGAGAGAGAGAGAGAGAGAGAGAGAGAGAGAGAGAGAGAGAGAGAGAGAGAGAGAGAGAGAGAGAGAGAGAGAGAGAGAGAGAGAGAGAGAGAGAGATCACGGCAACCCAGAGACTCAAGCACAAGACCGAGGGACCAAAAAGCGAAAAGTAAACTCCCATGCATGTAATGGCGGTCATGAATGTACAATTAGGTTGACGGAACATCCTGTGCAGTCATGCAGCAAAGCATGATAAGTGCCGGCCGCTGCATGCGTCGACGTCACAGCCCATGCCATTCACCGCCCATGTCCGCCCATCTCCTGGGGGCGGCGGCGTCTCAAAAATATTGCTAGAAAATGCAAATGTCACAGAATAACGATATCATGGCACAAAACAGTATCACCAACAGCAAATAAGCGATGATGATGCCTGAACTGGCAAGGACAAAAATAATAACAACAACAAATATAGAAAAAAAGAAAAACAAAAATAGTAACACCAGCAATATAAATCCATACCACAATCTACACCCACAACAAGAAAAAAAAAAACGAAACGAGCTCACACGAACCGACATCATAAAACGAACTTAAAAAGCCACCAACCACACCGTAAGAACATCTGGACTTTTTTTTCTCTCACCAATAACAGTGTTATAGATAAGGCAACGCTTTTATTCTCGCTATATTCTAACCTTCAAATACGGTATTCAGTAGAGAGATGGGACTGCGGAGATACCAATCAGCCACTCAAGCAAAACGTGAGAAGCAGAGGGTGACGGGCAAGGAAGGAGGAAGAGAGGGAGGGGGAGGGGGAAGGGGAGGGGAGGGGGAAGGAGATTGTGCGAGGGAAGGAGGGAGGAAGAAAGCTAGCGAGTGAGTGAGAGAGAGAGAGAGAGAGAGAGAGAGGAAGGGAGAGATAGATAGATAGATAGAGAGAGGAGAGAGAAGACAGAGAGGGAGAAGAGAAAAAGAGAAAGAGAGAGAAGGAGAGAGAGGGAGACGGAGAGGAGAGAGTGGAGAGAGAGGAGGGAGAGAAGAGATAGGAGAGGAGAGGAAGGAGAGAGGAGAGCAGAGAGAGAGGAGTAGAGAGGAGAGGGAGAGAGGAGAGGAGAGGAGAGGAGAGGAGAGAGGAGAGAGGAGAGAGGAGAGAGAAGAGAGAAGAGACAGAAGAAACAGAAGAGAAAAGACAAGGAAGAAGAAAAAGAGAAAAGAGAAAAGGGAAACGAGAAAAGGGAAACGAGAAAAGAGAAAAGAGAGAGAAAATCGAAAAGAGAGAAGAGAGAGAAAAGCGAAAAGAGAGAAAGAGAGAAAAGATGAAAAGAAACAAATAGAGAGAGAGAGGAACAGAAGAGAGAGAAGGAGAGAGAGAGAGAGAGAGAGAGAGGAGAGAGAGAGAGGAGAGGAGAGGAGGAGAGAGAGAGAGAGAGAGAGAGAGAGAGAGAGAAGAGAGAGAAGAGAGAGAGAGAGGAGAGGAGAGAGAGAGAGAGGAGAGGAGAGGAAAGAGAGAGAGAGATAAGAGAGAGAGAGGAGAGAGATAAAAGAGAGAGAGAGAGAGAGAAAAGAGAGAGAGAGAGAGAGAGAGAGAGAGAGAGAGAGAGAGAGAGAGAGAGAGAGAGAGAGAGAGAGAGAGAGAGAGAGAGAGAAGAGACAGGAGAAACAAGAGAAAAGATAAGGGAGAAGAGAGAAGAGAGAAGAGAGAAGAGAGAAGAGAGAAGAGAAAAGACAAAAAGAAACAAAATAGCGAAAAGAGAGAAAAGATAACAGAGAGAGAAGCAGAGGGAGATAAAGCAAGCAAGCAAGCAAGCAAGGAAACAAACAAAGCAGGATGACTGTGAAGGCACGTATGTCCCGTTTACTTTCAACTCGCAGGAGAAATGCGCCAAGAAAAGATATTGGAAATTGTGAAGTGATTACAGCAACAATCACTTCCAATCATCTCCCTCTTCTTTATTTCTTCGTCTTCATCTCTTCCTTCTTTTCCTTTTTCTTATTGTCTTTTATTATATTATCAATGTTATTATTCTTAATCATCATTATCATTAATTATGATCCATATCATTAGTATTTTCATGTAAATCCTGATTATGATTTTGAATATTAAAATTATTTTTTCTAGGTATGAATATATATATATATATATATATATATATATATATATATATATATATATATATATATATATATATATGTATGTTGTATGTATGTATGTGTGTGTGTGTGTGTGTGTGTGTGTGTGTGTGTGTGTGTGTGTGTGTGTGTGTGTGTGTGTGTGTGTGTGTGTGTGTGTGTGTATGTTGTATGTATGTATGTATGTATGTATGTATGTATGTATGTATGTATATGCGTATGTATATGTGTATGTATATGCGTATGTATATGTGTATATATGTTATGTATATGTATATGTATATGTATATATGTATATGTGTGTGTGTGTGTGTGTGTGTGTGTGTGTGTGTGTGTGTGTGTGTGTGTGGTGTGTGTGTGTGTGTGTGTGTGTGTGTGTGTGTGTGTGTGTGTGTGTGTGTGTTGTTTTTATATATATATATATATATATATATATATATATATATATATATATATATATATATATATATATTTCAGATGAAAAATGGAGAATCATTAAACTAGAAAAAACAACCAAAACAACAAAAAATAAAAAAATAAACCAAAAAGGGAGTACCATTAAAAAAAACTAGTATATTAAACACATAAAAGAACGAAACAAAAAATTGATATAATCAAATCAGTAGAAAACACACAAAAAAAACGAGAAAAACGGGGAAAAAAATAAGAAACAAAATAACAAAAAAACAAAAGAAAATACCAATAAAATCCCCAAATATCTCAAACGCATAAAAAACGAAATTGCAAAAATTAAATATCAACAGATCAGTAGAAAACACAGAAGAAAAAAATAAACAACAGCTAAGAAAAAGCAACACGAAGACGCATCACCATAATAAATCCATCAATCCGCAAGATAACCGACTCCGCCATGCAACTCCGCGCTGACTCGAATGCCGTTTCCTTCGAACCTCTGATCGACAATCGACACCAGCCGCCCACGCCCATGATCGCGCCCACCCGCCTGTATCATTTCCCCCCTCCCCTTCCTCCTCCTCCTCCTTCTTCTTCTTCTTCTTCTTCTTCTTCTTCTTCTTCTTCTTCTTCTTCTTCTTTTTCTCTTTTTTCTTTTTCTTTTTCTTTTTCTTTTTCTTTTTAACTTTCTTCTCATTTTTTTCTTCTCTTCTTCTTCTTCTTCCTCTTCTTCTTCTTCTTCTTCTTCTTCTCCTCTTCCTCCTCCTCCTCCTCCACCCCTTTTCCTCCTCCTCCTCCACCCCTTTTCCCTCTCCCCTTTTTCTTTTCCTTTCTCCCTTTTCCCTTCCGCAATTTTCCTTTCCCCTTTTCTCTTCACCCCTTTTCCTTTCCCTAATTTCTCCTCTCCCCTTTTCTTTTCACTTCCCCCTTTTTTTCTTCCCCCATTTCCTTGTCTTCTGCCTCTCTGACGTATGTCCCATGCGCTGCCCGCCAACCCCCTTTTCCTTAACGCCTCGCTCGTTGGGCCGCCTGGTTTTCTTGTCAAAATTACTGCTTTTTTAAGAGACGGAGGGAGGGAGGGAGGGAGAGGGAGGATGAGTGGGAGAGGAAGAAGGAGAGGGAGATGGTGAGGGAGAAGCAGGGAAGGGGGGAGGGGGGAGGGAGGGAGGGAGGGAGGAGAGAGAGAGAGAGAGAGAGAGAGAGAGAGAGAGAGAGAGAGAGAGAGAGAGAGAGAGAGAGAGAGAGAGAGAGAGCGGCATCCACACAGACACAGACAGACATCCACACACACACACACACACACACACACACACACACACACACACACACACACACACACACACACACACACACACACACACAGAGCGAGCAAAAGCCAGAACCGAACATCTTGTTTACCCCGAATTATTCGCAGTCGGCTCCGCCTCGCGCTCCGAGTGATGGAGGAACGCTGCATATATTAAGAGCTAATACTCTAAATTATAGACAGCCGCTTGAGCGCTCGCCCTCTCCGTTCATCGCTCCAAGGAAAGAAAAGAAAAAAAGAGAGAGAGAGAGAAAAAAAACAAGAGCCGATACGATCTTTCGTCTCATACCGAAGTTCGCAAATTACTCTCAGCATCCGAACCTCCCCCCCCCCTCTTGAGACTGGTGGTACTGACTGTGATACCAAAAGCGTAGTCGAAAGCTCCCCGAAAGGTATGTTCTCTTGGTACTATTCCTGGTACATGGATGTGGTTCTTCTCATTCCTCCTCTCCCCCTTTCTTTCTCCCTTTCTCTCACAATCACCTTCATGTCTAATCGATGTTTGTATGTTTCCTACAAGTATTTATTTATTCTCCATCTGTCTGTCTGTCTGTTTATATGACTGTCAGTTTGTCTGTCTGTCTGTCTGTTTATATGTCTGTCTCCCTCTCTTACCTCTACACCAAAACCTGTAATCTGCCAGCTGTTGCTACACCTTAATATTCCCTCTTGCTTGTACTAGTACTGATAACGCAGGGGGGGGGGGGAGAAGAGGAGGGGAAGAAAGGGCAGGGGAGGTGAAGGAAGAGAAGATAGCAATAGCCATGGAATGAAGAGGAAAGGGTGGATGAGAATACATGAGAGGCTACGAAAGGAGAGAGAAAAAGGGAGAGAGTCCCGGAATAGAGGATCAAAGGCAATGATGAGAGATGGAAATAGAGGCAAAGGAGGAGGAGGAGGAGGAGGGTTGATGACACAGGAGGGAGAGGGAGAGAGGGGGAGGGGGAAGACTGAGAGGGGAAAGGAGAGAGGAAGAGACAGACTGACAGACAGATATAAATTAGTGGAGACAAAAAACAGTAAGCAAAAGGCTGAAAGGAGAAGGAGATAAAGGAGAAATGAGAGAGAAAAGGGGGAAGCTTGAAAGGAAGGAGGGAGAAAGAAGGGCAGATGTGAAGTAAAGGAGAAAGCCGGGGAGGAAAAGGAGAAAGAAAAATGACGCGGAGGAAGGAAGGCCATGGAGAGATGGAGAGAGAGAGTGGGGGGAGGAAAGCATAAACGGAAGGATTAAGGAAGGAGAGAGGAGAAGGAAGGACGGACGGGCGTGAAGGGGAGGGGGGGGGGTGAAAGCGGGAGAGAGGAAGCCTGGAGGAGAGGAAGGCTGAAGGAGGAGAGGAAGGCGCGAAGGAGGAAGGCTGAAGGAAGAGGAAGGCTGAAGAAGAAGGAGGGAGCACTGAGATGGAGCATAGGAGGGGGAGAGGGAGGAAGATGGGGAGGGAGGGAGGAAGGAGGAGGGGTAGGCCATGATGGGGGGGGGAGATGGAGCATAGGA
>NC_051401.1:18508503-18511003 GCF_015228065.2 Penaeus monodon
GGGAAAAGAAAAGAGAGAGGAGGAAAAGAGGGGGGAGAGGGGGGGAAAAGGAGAGAGGAAGGGGGAAGGGAGGGGGGGAAAAGGAAAAGGGGGGGGAAAAAAAAAAAGGGGGGGGGGGGGCGAGAGAGAGGGGGAGGGGGAAAAGATGGGGAAAAAAGGGGGAAAAAGGAGAGAGAGAGAGGCGTGGCAGCCAAACGTGAGTGATGGAGAGGGGGCCGGCAAGACAGACTAGCCTCACGCACAGCCATTAGGAGTGAGTTAGATGGCCTCGCAGGTGGAAATTAACCAACCTGGGCCGGGTCGCGTGTTTCATCTCAAGAGCGCACAGCATCCCCCGCAAGTTCGTGTACACCTTCACCAGCCAATCCGCTCCCTCCTTCCTCCTCTTTGCCCACCCTGTTCTACTAACTAAAATTCATTTTAGAACGCCGTGCACCAGCTCCTTCCAGATCGATGATTGCATCATACATGACTTGCAACATCAAAATCTCGGCAAATAACATTTTTTATATTTTACGGTGTTTTTGACTGTGTGGATTTATTACTACTTCCCTTACTCCCTCCATTCCTTCTCTCCCTTCTCCCTGGCTTTCCCCCCTCTCCCTTGCCCTCTCATATCCATCTCCCCTTCTCTCCTCCCCCTTTTCCCTCTCCCTTCCTCCTCCCTCATTTCCCTTTCCCCTCCTCCCGCCTTTTCTCCCTCTCCCTCCCCCTCACTCACCCTCCCCTCCCAACTTTTTTTCCTCTCCTCTCCTCCTCCCCTTCCCCTCTCCCCCTAATTGTGCCGAGCCCTCTGCCATTACCACCTAATCAAGGCAAATTACGAACCGCAAGAATAATGACGAGCCACCATTAATAAGCACGAGGGGGAGCTTCGGGCATGCATCCGTCCGCGCATGTTCCGGCCGCCGTCATGAGCTATTTGGTGACGTCACGTGAAATTTGGAAGGCGCTTCGTCATGAGCGGGGGGGGTGGGGGGGAGGGGGAGAAAAGGAAGAGGGAGAGGGAGAGGGAAAGGGAAAGGGAAAGGGAAAGGGAGAGGGAAAAGGAAAAGGAAAGGGAAAAAGGACAAGGAAAGAGAAATGAAGAGGGGTCAGAGAATGAGAGATGTATACAAGGAATGGGAGGGGGGAGAGGATGGGTGGGAAGGAAAAGGAAGAAGAGGAAAGGGGGAAAAGAGAGAGGCGATCAGGAAGATGCAAGTAGGCAGGTAGGGAGGGGAGGAAGGAACGAAGAAGGGAGGGGGATGCAGAAGGAGAGGAAAAGGAGGAAGGAGGAGAGGCAGAGGAAAGAGGGGGTGGGATGGGGGAAGGGCGGAATGAAGGGAGGGAGGAATGAAGGGATGGAAGGAGGGAGAGGGAGAGGGAGAGGGAGAGGGAGGTAGGGAGAGAGAGAGAGAGAGAGAGAGAGAGAGGAGAAGAGAGAAGAGAAGAGAGGGGAAGGAGAGAGAGGAGAGAGAAGAAGGAGAGAAGAGAGAGAAAAGGAAGAGGAGAGGAAAAAAGGACGAAAAAGATTATCAAAACCGTTTTCCCCGGGGCTTTTCACACATAAAATATTCTTTTAAAATTTCCAACTCCTCACACAACTCATACCTTGCACCAACCACTTCTCCTCTGTTAAGTCATTTACTCAAAATCTCACGCCGTCAACCACAGTTCTTTAAACTCGCTCCCTGTACAACTCCCCCCCCCCCCCTCCCCTCGTACAAACTATCACTTTGTTGACAGGTACCGTATGTGACTCATCTTAACCCCTTTTTCTTTTTCCCCCTCCGGCACTCCTCTTTATTTAATTTTTTTCTATCACTCTTTTTTGCATACCGCCCTGCTACCTTTTTTTTTTTAACTGTCTTACGCATAATCATATTTTTTACTATTTCAGTCTACTTTTTTTCTACTTTTTTAATTTTTTTTTCCTTCCTTTTTTTTCCTTCCCCCCTTTCCTTTTTTCTTTTTTTTTATTTTTTCCCCACCCTTTTTCCGTAGCCTCTTTTTCCCCCCCTCCTTCCTCCTCTTTCCCCCCCACTTTTTTCTCTTTTAGGGCCCCTTTCCCTTCTCCCCCGCTCCTCTCCTCTCTCTCCCCCTCTTCGCTCCTTCCCTTCCTCTCTCACTAACCCTCCCCCCCCTCCCCCCCGAAAACTCATCCCTCTCCTTCCCCCTCTCTCCCCTCCCCCTCCCCCCTTTCCCCCCTCTCTCCTTCTCCTTCCTTACTCTCTTTTTCTCTTCTTTCTTGTTTTTCACCCCCACTTTCCTTTTCCCAAACTTCCACTTCCCTTCCCCTTCCCTTCCCTTTCCCCCACTTTCCCCCCTTTCCTTTCCCTTCTTTCTCTTTCTCCTTTCCTTCTTTCTCCTTCCCCTTTTCTCCTTCCCCTTC
The DNA here is from genome assembly GCF_015228065.2 of Penaeus monodon. NCBI lineage: Eukaryota > Metazoa > Arthropoda > Malacostraca > Decapoda > Penaeidae > Penaeus > Penaeus monodon. Next base: position 18,510,878 of record NC_051401.1, read on the forward strand.
CCTTCCTTCCCTTCTCCTTCTCCTTTTTCCTTCTCCTTCTCATTTTCTTCTTCCCCTTCTCCTTCTTTTCTTACTCTCCTTCTCGCCTCTTGCTTCTATTTCCTCTACTGAGCTCAATTTCGTGTT
>NC_051401.1:18516003-18521003 GCF_015228065.2 Penaeus monodon
CCGCGTATCTCAAAGCCCTTTTAACTACGTGTTAATTATGGCTTCGATGTCCAATATCACACAGGCAACGCCTCCCCTACCTCCCATCCCCTTTCTAACCCCCCTACCTCCCCTCCCCTCTAACACCCCCTCCCTCTCTTTTCATCCTACTCGCTACTCCCCCCTCCCCATGCCCCGGACCCCCCCTACATCGTCACCCCCCCATTCAATGGTATGTTGTCTGACACCAACGTAGCTCGCTGCTGTTGTCACATTCTCGTTGTCAGACTCAAGTCGTAACCCTTTAGTAAAGAGTTATTCGCCTTCTCTGTCTCTATTGCTATTTCTCTTTCTCTCTCATTAGTTTCCCATCCATCCCTCTCTTCTTCCTCGTCCCTTCTTTCACCGACCTCCCTCTCCCTTCTTTCTTCCCCCCATCCTCCTTTCCTCCCTCCCTCGCGCCCTCCCTCTGCCCTCCCGTGCCTCGACGCGCGGAGGCAACAAATGTTTAACCACTTTCTCGCTCGCATTTTAAAGAGGTTGCGCTCCTGCCCATTGACAAAATTACCTCCAGGGTTGCCTCGAAGAACCTTCCGGAGCAATGATGGTGATGATGGTGTTGGTGGTAACAGTGATGCCTCTGTATGTGTGTGTGTGTGTGTGTGTGTGTGTGTGTGTGTGTGTGTGTGTGTGTGTGTGTGTGTGTGTGTGTGTGTGTGTGTTGTGTGTGTGTGTGTGTGGTGTGTGTGTGTGTGGTGTGTACACACACACACACACACATATATGACTGATGACAATAATGATTGATGATGGTGATGGTGGTGATGATAGCGATGATGATGATGATGGCGATGATGATGATGATGATGATGATGATGATGATGATAACGATGATGATTCTGTGATGATAATGGCAATGCTGATGTTAATGACCCATAATCAAAACGATGACGATAATGGCGGTGGTGACAATAAAAGTGACATGATGATAGCCATGGCGATAGTGACAATGATCTGGCTGACAAAGACGATGCTGATGATACTAATGCCCCATTAAGTTGGTTCCTTTAACGAGCATTCGAAGGTGACAAACCCGACGGCAATTAAAACAAGGAGTGTCTTTGTTCACTTCCTTCGACGGCTGGATAACAAACAAGCCCTGAGGGGGAGGAGGGGGAAGGGAGGGAGGGAGGGAGGATATAGGGCGGATGGCGTGCGTGGGGCGGGGAATGGAGAGGGGAGGAGGGGGAAGGCCCGTTAGCCCCTGAGGTTATATAATCTAATTTATAAGCAAAATAAACATCTTTCATAACACAAGCGATTAATGTCTGTCGAAACGTCGATCATGTGAAACCATTACAAATGCAAAAATCTCCCCACCTCCCGTCACCCCCAACCTTCTCCCCTTGTTCTACCCCTATTCCCACCTCTTTCCTCCCCTCCTTCCACCCCTCTCCCCTCCCCCTTCCCTCTCCTCCCCCTCCTTCCCCCCCCCTTTCCCCCTTCCCCCAATGTCTCGTTTGTTGATTTTCCAACAGCGCTAATAGGCTGTTTTACGACGTGGCGACGCTACTTAAGCAATTTGGGGGGAGTCGCTGGCGATAAAACAAAAGGGGAGGGAGACGGGAAGTGGGAGAGAGGGAGAGGGAGAGGAAGGGGGGAGAGGGAGAGGAAGGGGGAGAAGGTAGAGGGAGGAGATGAAGGGAGAGAGAAGAGAGAGTGTGGGTGGGAGATGGAGTGGGGGAAGAGGGAAGATGGGAAGAGAGAAAGTGAGGGAATAGAGAAGAGGGAAAGGGAAGTATCGAAGGAGAGTTAGAAGTAGGAGAGGAAGGAGAAGGAGAGGGGGGCGGAGAAGAGGCGAAAGTAGAAAGAATCCTATCACTGTAGATCCAGAAGAGGACGAGATAAGCGGCATCCCAATCAAAGTCAACCCCATCCCCACCTCACTCCCCAAGCCCAAGCCCCGTCCTCCCTCGGCATTTCCCCTTTTCCTTCCCTCCACCTTCAACCCCCCCCCCCCTTCACCTCCCTGCCCTGCCTCTCTCCCCTCCTTCTCCCCTTTAACCCTTTCTCCCCTTCCACCTGCCACCCCCTCCCATCCCCTTCTCTTCCCCCCACCCCCCCTCCCTCCCCCCAACCCCCACCCTCCCTGCAGCCACCCCGTAGGTAGGATTTTAAAGCCCCGGCTGTAAAATATTGCTTTATTACCAGGTAGCACAAGTGTTCGTCTCTATCTCTCTCGGACAACCATTAAGAGCTTATATCGCCTTATGATCTTCCGAATTAGGAAACAGTGTCAGCGGAGGACATTCCCCCTCCCCCCTCCCCCTCCAACGCCCTCCCTCACACACACACCTCAATACCACTTTCTTCACCCCCCCCCCTTTCCCCCGCCCTCCACCTCCACCAACACTTATCTCCGAATTTTAGCTCCCCCTTCTCTCCCACCTACTATTCCCTCCCCATCTAACCTCTCTCTTCATCACGCCTATCTAACTGCCTCCTTATCCTCCAACATCTCCCCCCCTTCCTTTTTCCCCATATATCCCTCCCCCAACATCCTCGCTCCCCCTCCTCCCTCCCCCAACATCCTCGCTCCCCCTCCTCCCTCCCCAACATCCTACACCCCCTCTACCCCCTCGCCCCCAACACCAGCACTCGACTCGCTGCGAATAAATGAGCCCAATCCATTATCGCCGCTAAAGGTGGGGGACTGATAACTAACATATTAAATCATCTTTAATCTGCCGTCTCTCGCAACACGACACACACACACCTTGGCCGAGAGTGGGAATGAGGAGGGGGAGGCGGGGGAGGGGGAGGGGTGGAGGGGGGAGGCGGAGGAGGGGGGAGGCGAAGGAAGGGGGAGGGAGGAGGGGGAGAGGGTAGAGGTGGAGGGACGGGGAGAGCGTAGATGTGGTGGAGGGGGCGGAGGGAGAGGGAGAGATGGATAATGTAGAGAGAGGGGAGTGGGGGCAGAGGGTCGGAGAGGGGGATACGGGGATGAGGGCGGAATAGGAGGAGAGAGGGGTGAGGGAGAAAGGGGTGATGGGCTGTGGGGGGATGGATGAAGAGGAAGGGAGAAGTAGGATGAGGGAGGAAGAAGAGAGAGGAGGATGAGGACCATGAGAGAGAGGAAACAGGGATGTCCCTTATTCTGCGTTCCTTTTTTCATTCTTTTATCTGCTCTCTCTAGTTCCTTTTTTTTGTGTTTATGCATCTATAATCCGCGTGTATATCTTACAAACAACCGCAATAATCACAAAATCACAACTCGCCACCAACTTGACATCAACATCAACCTGTTACCTGTCACAGCTTCCACTAATCACCAAGAACACACGTACCTGTAGAAAGAGACAGGACATTAATGCTGGTTATCCTTCAAAAGCACAAATACAAAATCATGCACGTGGTGCTAATATAACTAGGGCCATATTTATAGAAAGATTATCATAAAAACAATGTTATTAACTATAACATATCAGTAATGACAACAACAAATAATAAAATCATAATGATAATAATAATAACAACAACAATATCAATACTACTACGACAATACAAATATTAATAACAATAATAAAAAGATAATAACAATGATAATAATAACAATTATAATTACAATGATAATGCTAAAGCGTGCTCACATCATTATCATTATCATAATCATCATTAATATCTTTCCTATTATTACTATTATTATCATTATTGTTAATGATATTATTATTAGCGTTATCATTATTATTAGTATCAGTACCATTAGCATCACTTTTCGATCAATAAAGATAACAGTAACAATAATAATGATAATAAAAATATTAAAAACGAAAATAGCATCAGTATCAGCAATAAGAACAGCAAAAATATAGTAACGGCAAACCAAAACAATGATAATCAACAGCAACAGAAACAATAACCATAAAAATAAAGAAATCACCCCCCCCCCAATAGAGTCTGCTCCCCCAGTGGGAAGCACACCTGGGCGCGGATTGCGTAACCAGCGTGACACATACATATGTAAGTGGATATGTATGCATAGATACACTAGTGTTTATAAAGATGCTGACACAGGTACAGGTGCAGACAGTTACACAGACACACAGACACACACACACACACACACACACACACACACACACACACACACACACACACACACACATATACACATACACACACACACATACACATACACACACACACACACACACACACACACACACACACACATACATACATACACCACCACCACCACCTCTCTTCCCATACACTCACGATCGTCCCCTCTTCTACCCCCCCCCCCACACCCATGGAAACAACCCCCTCATACTCCTCCGTCACAGATGCCAACCCGTTTCCCAACCTAAACCCACACCACCTTTGCCCTTAACTCCCACAAACACAACCGACTACGAGCCTCCCCTACCCACCCCCACCCATCCCCCCACACGCACCTCCACCTACACATAAACACACAGACAGACACACAAACCCTCCACTCACACACACGCCTACCCACTCCCCTCACACTCACACTTGCACTCACGCACACACACCTCCGCCCTCTTCTTCTCACACAACCACAGCCCCCCCACCCCCATCCCCTACTCCCTCGCCCCTGAACCCTGGCACACCTGGTCTTAATGCGAGGGAGATTTGCTTCGCGCAGGGCACAAAAGCCGTGCAGTCCGCTTTAACGAGGTCGGCCAGATATTGACTTGAGCAATCGTGTATTTGGTGATTGTCGCTTTTCGAAATCTTATTACATTAAACTGGTGTGTGTGTGTGTGTGTGTGTGTGTGTGTGTGTGTGTGTGTGTGTGTGTGTGTGTGTGTGTGTGTGTGTGTGTGTGTGTGTGTGTGTGTGTGTGTGTGTGTGTGTGTGTGTGTGTGTGTGTGTTTAGGTTTTATATAAAGACCTTCAGCTGGTCTTAAAAGATTATTTTCTGTTAAGGTGATTTCTGTCTCCTATATTATTATTTTTTTCTTCAGATAATGATTTTGTTTTTATTACATAAG
>NC_051401.1:18526003-18528503 GCF_015228065.2 Penaeus monodon
AATCCGCACCCAAGAGACGCTCTAAAATTTGTTGGCTGTCCTTCCCGACCTTTTCCTTCTTCTTTTTAACTTTCCTCCATTACTCATGCTTAGAATTCTGACATCACCAGCGGACTATCCTCTGCTCCCCATGCTTTTTCTTCCTTTCTTTCCTTAACGCGACACGACGTAAACGACAACGAAAACGCTTCTGCTCCAAAGCCCGTTTTCTTTGCTGAGCAATGGAGGGGGGACAGTCGCTTGCTTCTTTTTTTCTGTGAAAAGATTACATCCCTGTAATCCATATCAGTAAATTTCTGTACGAGAGAGTAACACAATAAAAAAGAAAAATGAAATGCAATATTCGAATGTTTGTGTTTAGAAGATGCATAAAAAGATAACTATTTGTGAAAGAAAGAAAGAGAAAGAGAAAGAGAAAGAGAAAGAGAAAGAGAAAGAGAGAGAGAGAGAGAGAGAGAGAGAGAGAGAGAGAGAGAGAGAGAGAGAGAGAGAGAGAGAGAGAGAGAGAAAGGCAGCTCCTCCCTCCTTTCCCGCCATTCCCTCCCCTGCCCCTATCAACAGTGGGGTCGGCGCGGTCTCTCCCGGACATTGACGATATCAAATGCATCAAAGAATAGTAAATTCAGGCGTTATCGGAGGCCATTGTGGACATCTGCTATCACCGCGCCGCCATCTTTATGCGCTTCGCTTTTGTTTTCCGACTCGGGAGTTACGACCAGAAATTTTTGCTCCTTTTTTTTCTTCTCCGTTTTTTTTTCTTCTATCATATTATTCAAAGTCTTGATGCTCCGTCGCCCAGGTTGGCCACAGGTCGAGCCTCAGCCTTCGCACGTCGATTAGGTCGATTGGGCGAGCGGACCCGACCTTCCGAAAGCCGGGGACCGACAGACGCCCTCCGCGTCTTCCTCGTCCTGCGTCTCCCTTCCTTATTCTCCTCTTCCTTCCCAAACCCATTCCTTTCCTTCTTCTCCTTGTTGATGTTATTGTCTTTTATCTGCTATACCTTCTCCATCCACTTCTTCATTCATTTCCTTTTTCTTTTCCATCCTGTTCCTTGTATTTCTTTCCTTTTTATTCCCTTATTCCTTCCTCCCTTCTTGCTTCCTTCCGCATCGCTTTCATCAACTCTCAATCCCTTTCTCCCTACTTCCTTCATCTCCCTGCTCTCTTTCTCCTTCCCATCATTCTCCTTTCCTTTCTTCTCTCTTTCATCTCCCTATCTCTCTCTCTCCTCTCTCAATTCTCTTCTCTTCTCACGTCTCTCTCTCTCTCTCGTTCTCTCTCTCTCTCTCTCTCTCTCCTCTCCTTCTCTCTCTCTCTCTCTCTCCTCTCCTTCTCTCTCTCTCTCTCGACTCACAATCTCTCTCTCTCTCTCCTCAGTCTCTCAGTCTTCTCTCCTTCTTCTCTCTCTCTCTCTCTTCTCTCTCCTTCTCTCTCTCTCTCTCTCTCTCTCTCTCTCTCGTCTCTCTCTCTCTCTGTCTCTCTCTCTCTCTCATTCTACTCTCTCTCATTCTTCTCCTTCTCTCTCTCCTTTCTCTCTCTCTCTCTCTCCTTTCCTCTCTCTTCCCTTTTCATCTCTCTCCCTTTTCTCTCTCTCTCTCTCTCTCCTCCTTTCCTTTCTCTCTCTTCTCTCTCTCCTCCTCTCTCTCTCCTCTCTCTCTTCCTCTCTCCTCTCTCTCATCCGTTCAATCTCTCCTCTCGTATATCTCTCCTCGTCTCTCCAAATCATCTCTCTCTCTTACTCTCTCTCTCTCTCCTCTCTCTCTCTCCTTTCTTTCTCTCTCTCTCCTTTCTCTCATCTCTCACTCCTCTATCTCTCTCCTTTCTCTCTCTCTTCCTCTCTCTCTTCTCTCCCTTCCTTCTCCCTTCCCTCTCTCTTCTCTCTCCCTTGCCTCTCCCCTTCCCTCTCTCTTCTCTCTCCCTTGCCTCTCCCTTCCCTCTCTCTTCTCCTCTCCCTCCTTCCCTCTCTCTCTCTCTCTCCCTCCTTCCCTCTCTCCTCCCTCTCTGACTCTCCCCTCCTTCCCTCTCTCTCTCCTCTCTCCCTCCTTCCCTCTCTCTCCTCTCTCTCCCTCTAAGCCTTCCTCTCTCTCTCTCTCTCCCTCCTTCCCTCTCTCTCTCTTCTCTCCCTCCTTCTCCCTCCTTCCCTCTCTCTCTCTTCTCCCTCCTCTCTCTCTCTATCTCCCTCCTTCCCCTCTCTCTCTATCTCCCTCCTTCCCCCTCTCTCTCTCTCCCTCCTTCCCTCTCTCTCTCTCTCCCTCCTTCCCTCTCTCTCTCCCTCCTTCCCTCTCTCTCCTCTCTCATCTCCCTCTTCCCTCTCTCTCTGTTCCTCCCTCCTTCCTCTCCCTCTCTCTCTCTCTCGCCTCCTTCCCCTCTCTCTCTCTCCCTCTCCCTCCTTCCCTCTCGTCGCTCTTCTCTCCCTCCTTCCCTCTCTCTCCTTCCCTCTCTCTCTCTCTCCTTCCCCCCTCGCTCTCTCTCTCTCTCCCCTCCTTCCCGTCTCTCT
>NC_051401.1:18538503-18561003 GCF_015228065.2 Penaeus monodon
CTTCATCTCCCGTGTCCGTGGTGTCTCGCCGGCGATCATGATGAGCTTGGATGTCGACTCCCTGTTCACCAAGGTCCCGCTTGATGATGTCCTCGCTTTCCTTCAGAGGAGGCTCCCTGCAGACAATCCTCGTCTCCTCCAGCTGATTCGTCTGTGTGGAGTCGTCTTGGCAAACTTGTTCATGGAATTCTTCGAGTCTGAGCTTCTCTCTTCCATCTGCCTTCGTCCGTCGGTTTGCCTGAGGTATGTCGACGACGTCTTTGCTCTCTGGCCTCATGACCCTGCCCTGCTCTCGGATTTCCTGACGCAGCTGAACTCTCTCTCTCTCCTTACATTCGTTTCAAAGTGGAGTGGGAGGTTGACAACAAGTTCCCCTTCTTGGAAACCGTAGTTCATTGCTCTGCTGACCACATCCTCTCCATGTCAAGAGAGATGATGCCACCTCGCTGTTCCTCCGCGCCCTCCGCATCTGTAATCCACAGTACCTGGATGGAGAGATCGACTTCCTGCGTCGTTCGTTCTCGAAACTGGGCTACCCTGGTCATGTTCTCGACGTCGCGTTACCCTGGGCACGGCGTACCTTCTACCACAACCTCTCTCCTAAAGAGATTTCTCACCTGCCCGTCCTCAGCCTGTCCTACACGTCACCTTCTCAACTGCAGGTTGATCTTTCGCCAAGTGAACACTCTCCGTCGCAACCTGATCCACATCCGTCCTCCCTCTACCTCGAAGGTGGGCACCTATGCTGTTCCTTGTGCCTCCTGTTATAAGCAGTACTTTGGCGAGACAGGCGCCTGTCTCACTAAGCGTCTGTCTCAACATAAGTACGCTGTATCCAGGGGACCAGCTGGTAGTCTCCTCGCTTCCCACATCCTCCGCCTTCTCCCTTATGCCGGCCACCCGGCGCATGGTCCACCCGATCCTCCGACCTGATCTGACCTTCCTTCGCTTCCATTCGTCTGCCCTCTCTCTTTTATACCCCCTTCTCTCCCTGAAGATGGAATCCATGTGGATTTCGAAACTGTAGTCTCATTTTCAATAAATCTAGTTTTTGCACTGTGGATTTGTCTATCAGAGTACCTACAAGGAAGAGTGTTTTACCACACACACACACACACACACACACACACCACACACACACACAACACACACACACACCACACACACACACACAGACACACACACCAAACACACACACACACACACACACACACAATACATATATATTTAATATATATATATATAAATAATATATATATTATATATATATATATATATAATATATATATATAATATACATACACAAATACACATACATAAAGGTCAACAGGTAGATGATTAACAAGATGAAGAAGACGCAGAATAAGAAATAGACGTAAAGAAGATGAAGACGGCGGCGTCGACGACGCCCATCTCGCGACGTCTCGAGGCAGCCAAAGTTATCATTCCCCGCGTCAGCGCCGCTGTCTCGCCATCGGATTTATTCATTTGCTGCTGATTATCCAGGATTCCAAGCGAGGCCCCCGGACACCGTGGAGGAGGAGGGGCGAAGAAGGGAGGGAGGGAGGGGGATGGGGAGGGGAGAAAGGAAGAAGAGGGAGGGGAGAAAGGAAGAAGAGGAAGGGAGAAGGGAAGGAGCAGGAGGGGAGAAGGAAGGAGAAGGGAAGGAGAGAGAAGGAAGGAGAGAGAAGGGAAGGAGAGAGAAGGAGAGAGAAGAGAGAGAGAGAGAGAGAGAGAGAGAGAGAGAGAGAAGAGAGAGAGAGAGAGAGAGAGAGAGAGAGAAGAAGAGGAGAGAGAGAGAGAGAGAGAGAGAGAGAGAGAGAGAGGCTTTTCAAAAGAAAGAAAGAAAAAAAGGAAAAAACCTTGGACAGGGATCATTGCAATAATAACGACATTGACTCATAATCATAAAATAACAACAACAACAACAAACAACTAATACTACAATAATAATAATAATAATAATAACAATAACAACAACAATAATAATAAAAAAGAAAAAGACCAAGAGCGAGAAACCCCAGAGCGCGTCACTGTAAATACGCATCGAAATCTAGGCAGACTTCAATTCCGCGCGAGCTGCCTGTCTCTCGGCGTGGTTTATGAGCCGAGAGTTGTATGTTTAAGCCAATGAATGAATGTGTAGGCATGAGGGGAGAATGAGAGACATAGAGTGGGAGAGAGAGAGACAAGAGGAAACATTTTCTTTCAAAACATCCGGTTCCCTTGCTTCTCTCATTCTCATTCTCACAGTGTGTGTGTGTGTGTGTGTGTGTGTGTGTGTGTGTGTGTGTGTGTGTGTGTGTGTGTGTGTGTGTGTGTGTGTGTGTGTGTGTGTGTGTGTGTGCTGGGGTGAGAGACGTAGGGAGGGAGAGAGGAAAGGAGGGGGAGAGGGAAGGAGGGAGAGGGGGGAGGGAGGGAGGAAAGGAGGGAGAGAGGAGGGAGAGAGAGAGAGAGAGAAATGTGTATGAGATTATTTTTTTTTACAATAACCTGCGAAACAATATATTTCAATACATAATTTGTGTGAGCAAGTGATAAAAAACGCATATATATATAATCCTATACATACATATATACATACATACATACATACATACATACATAAGTTGTATATATATATATATATATATATATATATAATATATATATATATATATATTATATATATATATATATATATATATATATATATATATATATATATATATATATATATATATATATATATATATATAGACACACACACACATAGATGCAGACGCATGTTTTTATGCGTGTATACAGACATAATATACACATATCTGTGCGTGTGTGTGTGCGTGTGCGTGTGCGTGTGCGTGTGTGTGTGCGTGTGTGTGTGTGTATGTGTGTATTTGTGGATGTGTGTATGTATGTATGTATGTGTATGTGTGAATGTATGTATGTGTGTATGTATGTATGTGTGTATGTATGTATGTGTTGTATGTATGTATGTATGTATGTATGTATGTATGTATGTATGTATGTATGTATGTATGTATGTATGTATGTATGTATGTATGTATGTATGTGCGCACACACACACATACATATATAACTTTAACAAATGTCTGGATTTGGCAACACTTAAGTGTTGCCACCTACTTGCTTATCGAATTTAACCCGAACCTGCTATCTGAAAACTATTTCTATCCCGCCTTATCTGTCTCACCTGACAGTGAAAAATACTTACTCACGTAAACTATTTAGCTTAGAAAGAAACGACGTGGGCATTAGTCTCCCAGCCCCCGCTCTCAGTCTTTATCTGGACAGATGCAACGCAAACAGTTTTGCAATTACTGTATCGCTGATTAAGAAAAAATAACCCCCTGGCGATGTAAATTATCGCCTTTCGCTGTGTAGATAAAATCCAGCCTTTCTTTCACCTCGCTCATTTTTACTGCTCAAGGGTAAAAATCACTAAATCCTCCGCAAATTGCAAATTGCAAGTGGCTCCTTCCCCGTCGCCCTCCCTTCCTTTCCGCGATGGCACCGCGCCAAAGGGAACTCCCCACAACAAGGTAACTCATTCCATCCTCCCCTCCCCCTCCCCCTCCCCCAGGCACTCGAAATTCCAGCAAGGTCCCTGTTATCTTCCCAGCGCGATAACAGGCACGGTGTCACGGTGATAACATTCGTGCGTTATCTCTCGCTAGCCCGGCCACGCCTCCCTCCCATTCCCTGTCTGTCTGAGCCTTATCGCGCCCTTATCTCCCTACATGCTCGCTCAACGCCACGCCAGCGGCCCAGACGTCCGTTCGCGGCCGCCCTGCCATGCCGTCCATCGCGCGCGCGCCATCTCGCCCCGGCTCCAATCACGCTCTAATCATCCTCTGTCAATCCTCCATCCGCCCAGCCTGCCCCTAACGGTCCTCCGCCCGGCCGCCCGCGCCTCGTCCATCCTACGGCCCTCCTCTCGCTCCTACGACTCGCTCCACGTTGCTAATGGCGCCTTCGAAGATTCTCCTCTCTGGATTCATTCAATCGGCGTTTCTTGAGGTTCCTTTGCTGTGAACCTCCTCTGCGACGTCAATTCTTGAGGTTTTCTTCCAACGAATTCCCTCTCCCCTCCTAGGATTCGCGTCTAGACGTCGAATATCAAGGATTTCCTCCTGCGATCCTCCTCTTCCCTCCTACGATTCGTCTCGACGTCGAATATCAAGGATTTCCTCCTGCGATCCTCCTCTTCCCTCCTACGATTCGCCAGACGCCTCTTGAGGCTTCCTTGCTGCGAGCCTCCTCTTCGTTCCAAGAGGAACGACGTCGTCGTCGATTCTCCAACGACTTTCCTCTTCCCCTTTGGAGTTGCTTGACGTCGTACCCTCAGGATTTCCTTCTAGACTCTCCTCTCCCTTCCTAGGATTCGCTGGACGCCGCCGCTCCTCGAGGCTTCCTCCCTGGCTGGAGGGCCTCAGGCGCGCTGTCGCTCCCCTTCGTCGTCATCCCGCCTCGTCTCCTGCACACCTGTCGCTCCCTCTGTCACCAGCACCTTGTCGCAGCTGCATCGACCGGCGCTCGGGCACTCCGCACTCTCTTGCTTCCGATATGACGGGCGCGTCTGTGTTTGTTTACAATTATTCTATTCAAACAAGAAAGAAGAGTGAGCTGCTTGCTATTCAAGTGGGTTAATTTTTTCCAGGTTCCTTTACACCTGACGTTTTTTCCTTCCCACTTTCAAGAAGTAACATTCTTACTTCCTATCCTCCTCCGCCTCCTTAAGAAAACCTTTCCATACCTTCTCTTTCTCTTTGTACCATCTCCCTCTCTCCTCTCCCATCCCCCTTTATTCTTCCCTCCAACCCCTCCACTCCTGCTGCCCCTCCACCTCTCCTACCCTCTTTCCCTCCACACCCCCTTCCACCCCCCCTCCGCGGTCCCCCTCCGGCAGCGCAGCGGCTGATACAAGCGGCTCGTGGCTGCATGTCTCGCGAGATGACGGCCCGGCTCCTCCCCATCGCGCACTCGCCGTCATCAGCATCATCATCTCGGGCCAAACTTCACAAACTTTGGCGTAAACATCCAGCCGCTGATATTCTTCTTCGCCGCGACAGATAAAGGCACACCGCGAAGCAAGGTGGGGGGGGAAGATGCAATATGTACATAACATGCATTGCACTCTCCTCCCTCCCTCCCTCCTCCCTCTCTCTCTCTCTCTCTCTCTCTCTCTCTCTCTCTCTCTCTCTCTCTCTCTCTCTCTCTCTCTCTCTCTCTCTCTCTCTCTCTCTCTCCTACATCCTTTCCTTTTTCTATTCTTGCCTCCCATCTGCACAGCTAATCCCCAACCTCATTAAGGAAAAAAAAGAAACACAACAATTCTTCAGTTCTCCCAAAATTCCAGAGATAAAACCTAAATCTGCAACGCATCAAAGCAAAGACGACCGCGAAAAACAAAAGGCAAAAACAAACAAAAACAATAAGCAGACAAGCACAAAGGAAGCCCGTCTCTCTTTCCTCCTCTCTCCCTTTTCCCCTCTCCCCCTCCCATTCCTCCTCTTCTTCCCCTTGCATCCCACCCCCTCTTGATCTTGCTCTTTCCCTACTCTCATCTCCCACCTACCTTTCTCCTTTTCTCTTCCTTTCCATTCATTTTCTTGCTCCCTTTCCCGTACCTCACTCCTTGCCGTCATTCTCTTCTTTATCCCCCCCCCCTCTTCTCTCTCACTTTCCCTTACCTTACTCCTTCTCCTCCCTACTTTCCTCTCCCTCCCTCCTCCCCCCTCTTTTCTCTATTCTTTTCCCCTCCCTTTCTCCCTTTCCTTATCCCCTACCTCACTCTCTTCTCTCCATTTTCCACCCCATTCCCTCTTCACCCTCCCTCCCTACCTCCATTCATTTTGTTTTCTTTTCACTCCGTCTCCCTCCCCTTTCCCTCCCTCCTTTCCCTTCGTCTCCGTTCCCCTCCCCCTTCCCCTCCTCCTTCCCTCTCATCCCCCCACGAGCTCTATCAGGCGAAGATAGAGCGCCTTATTGACGTATTACGATAACTCCCTTGATATATCGACATACCAGAGAGAAATCTTTAATTAGGAGAGTCCGCAGATGCGCTGCAGTCAAGCTGGTCCTGACAGGGTTTTGTGTTTTCGCTATTTTCTTCTCTTTGGTTATAATCCTCGTCTATCTTCTCTTTCTCCTCTGTCTGTCTGTCTGTCTGTCTGATTGTTATAATCACTATTATTATCACTGTCATTGGTATGTCAAAATCACGTTTTCTGCAGCCGTACTATTAAGCCTATGATTAACAAAACAATCATTATTATCAACATTTCTATAATCAATACAATGATCATATCGTCATCATCATTATCAGCATTATTCTCACCATGAAAAGAATTAATATAATCACTGATATAATTAATCGCCATGATCATTATCCTCACAACCATTAATATTACTTAAACACAGGTATATAATCGAGCGCCTTTTATCATCACATCTCTCTTCCTCTTTGAAGATCGGAGCCAAGAATCCCCCCCCCCCCCACAGACCACCACAGCACCGTCTTCTACCCCCTTCTACCCCTTCCCTATTTACCCCTACCCCACGACCCTACCCTTTTCTTTCCACCCATTCCCCGACCAACTATCACATCCCCTTCCTCTCCCTCCTTTCATTCTCCCTTCCCCTCTCCTTCCCGATTTCACCCCCTCCCCTTCCCCACCTCCCCCATTTCACTCTCTCCTCTCCTCTACCCCACCTCCTCCATTTCATCCCCTCCCCTTCCCCACCTCCCCCATTTCACCCTCTCCCCTCCCCTTCCCTTCCTCGCCCCTACCTCCTCACTCCTCCCCTTCCAACCACAAACGCCCCCTCCAACCCCTCCCTTCCCCATGTCACGCCCTCTCTCCTACCCCTCCCCTCCTGTGCCTTTCCCCTCACCCCTGATGCCAAGTGCCCTCTCTGCCAAGCACACTTGCGGATTAACACTCGTGGGTCTCAGAAACCAAAAAAAAAAAAAAAAAAAGAATTAAGACAAAATATGAACTAAACTAAACAAATAAACAGACATGAAAAAAGATAAGGGCACCGCATAAACACGAGATGAAATAGAGCATGATAAACAAAAGCCAAACGGTAAAAATGGCAAAACAAGCAAACAGAACCACATACTAACAAAAAACAACTGAAAATAATAAAAACAAACTTTTTTTTCATTCCTCAGGATTCGATAAGAAAAGAAAGATTAGAAAACGAAAGGAGATAAGAAAACGAAAAACGAAAAACACACAAAAAACGGCAAAACGGCTCCAGCCGACGGACCAATAAGAGGCCGCCACGTTGGATAAGAGCTGACAGCGCAGTGGCATTAATGAGCAGAGCGATAAGAGTCAGCTGATAAGAGCCCCGCCCTATCGTATCTCTTATCGGCCTCGATCCGGTGTGACGAGGCTGCCCGCTCTCTATCTCCCCCTCCCGCCGTCTTCATTCCTGTCTCTCTCTGTCCCTCGTTTTCCGTCTGTCTGTCTGTCTGTCTGTCTGTCTGTCTGTCTGTCTGTCTGTCTGTCTGTCTGTCTATCTGTCTGTCTCTGTCTATCTGTCTGTCTGTCTGTCTCTGTCTGTCCGTCTATCTGTCTGTCTGTCTGTTTGTCTGTCTATTTATCAGTATATATATATTTTTATTTATCTATCTATTTTATAATTTGTGTGTGTGTGTGTGTGTGTGTGTGTGTGTGTGTGTGTGTGTGTGTGTGTGTGTGTGTGTGTGTGTGTGTGTGTGTGTGTGTGTGTTGTGTGTGTGTGTGTGTGTGTGTGTGTGTGTGTATGTGTATGTGTATGTGTGTGTGTGTGTGTGTGGTGTGTGTGTGTGTGTGTGTGTGTGTGTGTGTTGTGTGTGTGTGTGTGTGTGGGTGTTGGTGTGTGTGTGTGTTGTTGTGTGTGTAGGTGTGTGTTGTATGTGTGTATGTGTGTATGTGTGTATGTGTGTATGTATGTGTGTGTGTGCAAGAGAGAGGAGAGCGTAAGCGAAAACAAGAGAGAGAGAGAGAGAGAGAGAGAGAGAGAGAGAGAGAGAGAGAGAGAGAGAGAGAGAGAGAGAGAGAGAGAGAGAGAGAACTACTTCTAATCTCCGACGATATGTTTTGCTTATATCACCACATCCTGTTTTGGGCGATGGACTGCATCGATAAGATCTTAATCAATTGTGCATCGAGGCTTCGTCATTTTTTCTCTTATTTTCTTCTCCTTCTTCTACTTCTTTTCTCTTCTTCTTCCTATTATCGTTATAATTATTATCCTCCTCCTCCTCCTCATCATCTTCATCTTCGTCATCCTCCTCTTCTTCTCCCTCTCCTTCTCTTTCTCTTTCTCCTTCTCCCCCTGCTCCTTCCTCCTACTTCTTAGCTCTGTTTGCACATAAACTCTATCTACCACGAGCAGGATATGAACGAACCACACGACCAACAGATGTGTAACCATGACGGCGAAAATCCGTATAACGAAAACCTCAACACTCAAAATCTTTCTTTCCTACAATTTTTCACTTCGATTTTTTTTTTTTTTTCTTTTTTTCTCTCTCTCCTTTTCATTTTTTCTCTCTCTTTTTTCTTCTCTTCTCTCTCTCTCTCTTTCTCTCTTGCTCTCTCTATCATCTCTCTCTCTCTCTCTCTCTCTCTCTCTCTCTCTCTCTCTCTCTCTCTCTCTCTCTCTCTCTCTCTCTCTCTCTCTCTCTCTCTCTCTCGTCTTATCGATCCGTTTCTAAACTTTAAAATTCTGATGTTCGATTCCCGAGGTTTCACTCCGAGATTTTTTCCCTATTATCATTATTTTCTCTTCTTTCTTTCTTTCTTTCTCTCCCCTTCTCCCTCCCTCCCTCTCTCTCTCTATCTCTTCTCTTACGTCTTATCGATCCGTTTCTAAACTTGAAATTCTGATGTTCGAATTGAGACACTGCGGCGTTTGAGGCGCGGACGCTTCTGGTTGTGTTTTTGTTTTTGGTATCATGATCGTGCGAAGGAAATAGATGATAATTTCGTTTTCTGATATTACGCGGTGAATTCTCTCTCTCTATCTCTCTTACTATCTTGTTTGCTCTCTCTCCCATTGTCTGTCTCTTTCTTTCTTTCATTTTTCTTTCTTTCTTACTTTCTCTCTCTCTCATTCCCTCCGTCTGTCTGCCTACCTGTTAATCTGTCTCTCTGATTATTTTCTTTCCGTCCTGCTTTTATTTCTCGTCATCTCATGCCTTGAAACATGATCTCACATACTAGCACACACGTATTACTTACATACAATCAATCAAACAAACAAACAAACAAAAACACACACACACACGCACACACAAACCACCTGGGCATTATCATATTCACTGGAATTTCCGGTAACTAAGCTGATGGAAAGAGAATTAGGGGAGAAGGATCTTCACGCTGCTAACTATCCTGCTGATCAACATGTGTGCAATACCTCCCTTCTCCTTTCCTGTATATTGGGTCTTCCTCCATCCACCTCCTTCTCTGCCCCTCTGTATCTGTCTCTTTCCCTCTGTATTTGTCTCTCTTTCTCTTTGTCTCTGTCTCTCTCTTCTCTTTCTCTAGCTCTCCTTTTCTACAGGAGTGGCCGTCGAACACTTTCCTGAGGAGAGGTGGAAGGAGCAATAAGAAAAAAGAGACAGGGGATTGGGAAAGGGGAGGTGAGGGGAGAAGGGAGAGAGAGAAAAGAGGAACTGCTTTGATAAACAAATGGATGGATAGATAGATAGATAGATAGAAAGAGATAAAGACAGACAGACAGACAGACAGAGAGACAGACAGAGGGGGGGGGGGAGGGAAAGAAATAGGGAGAGAAAGAGAGGGAGAGAAAGAAAGAGAGGAAGAGGAAGAGAGAGAAGAAGAGGAAGAGAAAGAAAGAGAAGAGAGAGAGAGAGAGAGAGAGAGAGAGAGAGAGAGAGGAGAGAGAGAGAGAGAGAGAGTGAGAGTGAGAGGAGAGAGAGAGAGAGAGAGAGAGAGAGAGAGAGAGAGAGAGACCAATAGAGTACACTTCAAGCCAGATATCTCAACAATGGACTTCAACGAAGACAATTTATACTACAAATAATAATAATAATAATGATAATGATAATAATAATAACAACAAAATAATAATTATATTATTATTACTATTATTATTATCATTATAATGATGATGATGATGATAATATTCATAATAATAATAATAGCAATAACATATAATAATAATAATAATAATAATAATAATAATAATAATAATAATAATAATAATAACAACAACAACAATAATAAATGTCTTATTTTTCGTTTTTCCTTCTTTATTCTTTATATTTGTCGCCAGAATGATGTTTGTCACCGCCAGCTGTTGTCCTGTCTTGCAATTTCCCGGTTCACTTTCTCTACTGTTTGATCGTATTTAGGAGTGTATCTTGTCTCGTTATTTTTATCTACTAAATTGTGTACATCAGTATTACAATTTTTTTTCTTTTTATGCATCACCTCTCCTTTATCATATTTTCCCTTCCTTATTTCTTATTCACCTCTTCTTAATTACATCTTCCCTTCCTTATTTCTCAACTTCACACATCTATTTGCGCACTGCCCTTCATCTTCTCTCACCTGCCTTCGTCCTTTTCTTCTTTTCTGCTTTTCCTTATTGGCTTATCTGCCATTTTCATTTCTTGACACATTACAGTATATCACCAAACGTATATGCCCAGGCCTACATAAACATACATCAACGAGCTGCAATGTGGGTATCGATCGTTCTGCATTATACTGCACAGAATGGTGATCTTGTAGTGCGATTGTACCGTATTTTATCTCTACCATATTACCATAGTACATTATACTGAAACGTGTTGGTGTTCTATGGTACATAAAGCTATGGGAATCATACTTTGTCCCTTTGTCGAGAAAGACGCAGACATTTTCTTTTCAACATATTTCAATATATGAATGATGTCGGACTTGCAACACACTCTGTCGGTTGAATTGCATTTTGACATCACGTCGCAGTAAACACGATGGATAACAGATATACTTAAATCAAACTCTAAAACTAATAGTACAAAATAAAACGTTCAAAGTTGCTTCCAAATAAAGCATCAAGATAAAACCTGTTTATATTGCACATCGTTTGATGCAAGATGAAGTGTGCATTTTGAAAGCAAGGAACATGTTCGGAAGAGATATATCATTTGAATTTCTTTGCCAAATATACTGATACTGAATTACGCATGTCGTAGACAAATTACGACATATCTACAATAATAATGATGAGTTACTCGTTATAAGTAATAAGTACTAATGGCCGATTTCAGTCTTCCTCTTGAAGCTATATACACCACGATGATGATAATAACAATATAATGGTAAAAGATATAGTAATGAAAATTAAAATAGTAATAATAATATTTAAACAATTATTATATTAAAACAACAATATTCAAATATCGAAATAACAATAATATTAATAATAATACTGATAAAGACAAAACAACAACAACAATGATAGTAATATTAACAATAAAAACAACAACAATAGTAGCCATAACTAAAAACAACGTCAATATCGACAGGATTTTCCTCTGGCGAAATGACAAGTGACGAGTCATGGATGCCGAACGTGCCTTCGTCACACAAGGAACCGAAACAATAGGTATGACTGGGCCTGGTATGGAAATGGTATGGGAATGGTACTACGCACGGCATTTTTTTTTTTTACTTTCATGTATTCATACATTTTCAGTGTCGGTATGGGAATGGCATTGATCTCTATCCATTTATGGTTGGACATTTTCCTAGTTCCGGTTGAGAGTGTGTTATCAGCATCCACTCGATCTCCCTCCTCTTATCACTTACCCTCCCTTTAAGCCCCTTTACACCTATCCTCCTCCTCCCCCTCCCCTTCTCTCACCTAACCCACTCCCCCTCACCCACCCTCGGCCCACCCTTCCCCTTCCACTCTACCTTTCTCGTACCCAACCCTCTCGCACACTCCGTCTTCCCCGTTTTTTTTATTTCACTCATCCAGCAAAAGACTACTTTCTTTCTTCTTTCCCCTCTCCCACCTTTTCATCCCTCCCCCCTCTCATCCACCTTTACACCGCTCTCCCCTCCCTCTCGTCCCTCCCCACTTCCCTCCCTCTTACCTAACTTGACCTTGCCTGTCCTCCCCCTCCTACTTCAAGTCTCCCCACCCTGACCTGCCTCACAACCCCTACCACCCCCTCTCACTCACCTTCAATCTAGCCTCGAGGGGAGGAAGAGGGGGAGGGGGAGGGAGGAAGGAGGAGGGAGAGGAGAGGGAGAGGGAGAGGGAGAGGGAGATATACAGAGAGAGAGATTGGGAGGGAGGGATGGAGGGGGGAGGGAGGGGAAAAGGAGAGGGAGAAGGAAAAAGAGAGGAGAGGGAGAAGGAGAGGGAGAGAGACAGGGAAAGAAGTAAAGAGTGAAAAGGGAGTCGGGGTGAAGGGGAGAGGGGGAGGGTGGTATGGCGAGAGAGTGGTAAAGGAAGTAGGAGAGAAAAAAGAGAGAGCGAAAAAAGAAACTAATACATGAAAAGAGAAGCAGATGAGGAGATTTTAAAAAATCAATATAAATATATATCAATTGATAAACTAATCATAAATAAACAAACAAGTACATATCCCCACAAATAATAAATAAACAAGTAAACAAAACGATCCCAAGCACGTGCACCTCTTCTCCTTCTCCTTCTCCTCCTCCTCCTCTTCCTCTTCCTCTTCCTCTTCCTCTTCCTCTTCCTCTTCTTCCTCCTCCTCCTCCTCCTTCTCCTCCTCCTCCTCCTCCTCCTCCTCCTCCTCCTCCTTCTCCTTCTTCTTCTTCTTCTTCTTCTTCTTCTTCTCCTTCTCCTTCTCCTTCTCCTTCTTCTTTTTCTTCTTCTACCTCTTCCTCTTCCTCTTCCTCTTTTCGCTACCTGGATTGAGCAGGCGACCTTGAAATTACTGTTCGTGCAAATTCAGACAAGTTGTCTAATTAGTTAATTTTGTGATAATTAGTTCCAATGACTAAGGGAAATAAGGACGTAAATAGTTTACATGCAGAGAGGGATGTGTGTTCATTAGGTGCAGGGAGGGAGGGAGGGAGGGAGGGAGGGAGGGAGGGAGGGAGGGAGGGAGGGAGGGAGGGGGAGGGAGGGAGGGAGGGGGAGGGGGAGGAAGGTGGATTGGGGGGTAATATGAGGGAGGGAGTAAAAGACGCAGGGAAATGAAAAGGAAGAGCGAAAGGCAGAGATACAGCGGAAGGAAGGGGATGGGTAGAGAGAGTGGAAGCAGGGAACAGAAAAAAAGAGATGAAGAGAGAGAGCGAGCGAGCGAGAGAGAGTGAGATTAATGCAAGAACAACAGCAATAACACCAACATCAATAAAAATAACCCTAACAAGAAAAAAACAAAAAATGCATAAACGTGATCTTTTCAGCCCTGTTTCCTCTCGCACCTTTTTTCTCTCTCTTTGGCAATGCGAGACTTGTTGCGCCTTCGGGAAACATTTAAGATGACATGCCGCTTAATAATGGCT
The DNA here is from genome assembly GCF_015228065.2 of Penaeus monodon. Taxonomy (NCBI): domain Eukaryota; kingdom Metazoa; phylum Arthropoda; class Malacostraca; order Decapoda; family Penaeidae; genus Penaeus; species Penaeus monodon. Next base: position 18,552,006 of record NC_051401.1, read on the forward strand.
CTATAAAAAGGGGAAATGGAGAATAAGGCAAGGAAGGAGGGAAGAGGGAAGAGGCGAGGAGGGAAGGAGGGAGGTGAAAGGAAGGGAGGGCGAGAGAGGATTCGAATAGGGAATGTAAGGAAGGAAGAAATTAAAGAGGAAAGGAGATGAGGGAGAGAAGGCGAGAAGGGAGAGAGGAAGAGATGAGGAACGGAGGAAAATACGTAGAGATGAAAGAAGGGAGGGCAGGAGGAAGAGGCAAGGACGAGGAGGAGAAATATACAGAAAGGAAAAAGACGTGAGGAAAAAGAGTGAAGAAAGACGGGAGGATAGGAGGAAGAGAAGGGTAGTAACAGGGAGAGACGGAGGGCGAGAGGAAGGGAGCGGCCAGAGCGCAAACAACATATTTGTAACTCAGCGTGAGGTTTTGCCCGACACTCGCACGAATCCTGCCGGGGTCGTCACCGCCGCTCGGGGTCAGGACGACTGCCACGGACGACCTCTCCTTGCCTTCCCATTCCGCGTTCCTTGTAGTTTGTTCTTTGTATGTTATTTCTTTCACTGATCCTTCGTTCCTCTTCTTCGTCTCTGCATAATCACGTCAGTTCGGTATTACTCACACCTCCTCCTTCTCTCTACTTACTGTCTTTATTGTCCCCTCCATTAACCCCCATTTCCATCTCCCGTTCCCTCCTCCTCATTCCTTTACCCATCCTCCTAGCATCCTCCATTCCCTCGAACCTCCCCCCCCCCCCATTCCTCTCATCCTCCAACCTCCCTTGCTCCCCCCCCCCACCCTCAGGGCCTTTTCCTTCCTTACAAAAAGAGCCAGAAAGACAAAGGCGAGAAAAAGAGAGAAGAGGAAGAGAAGGGATGAGAAAGTGAGAGGAAGGACGAGAGAGAGAGAGAGAGAGAGAGAGAGAGAGAGAGAGAGAGAGAGAGAGAGAGAGAGAGAGAGAGAGAGAGAGAGAGAGAGGGGGGGGGGGGGCAGAAAGAAGTATGATAGATAGATAGATAGATAGATAGATAGATAGATAGATAGATAGATAGATAGAGAGAGAGAGAGGAAGAGAAAGGGAGAGAGAGGGAGAGAATGAGAGAGAAAGTGAGAGAGAGAAAGTGAGAGAGAGAGAGAGAGAGAGAGAGAGAGAGAGAGAGAGAGAGAGAGAGGGAGAGAGAGAGAGAGCGACCGACAGATAGAGAAAGAGGAGAGAGAGAGAAAAGAGGGGAGAGAGAAGAGAGAAAAAAGGGACCAAAAAAGTAAATCCGAAACTCAAACACACATCCCGGCGCGACCACAAGACAAACGAAAGTATGTGGGCTACATTATGAGAGTGACTCGGGGCGATCCTCAATATGCAATAACACACATACTCCGATCGCTATCAAGGGGCGTCCGGGCGTCCGCAGGCCAAGGGCTCTCTCGCTCTCTCTTGTTTCTCTCTGTCTCTCTCCTGCTTTTTTCTTTCCTTCTCTTTCTTGCAGCTCTCTTTTTTCATTTTATTCTTTTACTTATCTTTTTCTCTCTCTATATATTTTTTTTCTTTAGAGTGGGTCGTGTTCGTTCTCTCTCTCTCTCTCTCTCTCTCTCTCTCTCTCTCTCTCTCTCTCTCTCTCTCTCTCTCTCTCTCTCTCTCTCTCTCTCTCTCTCTCTCTCTCTCTCTCTCTCTCTCTCTCTCTCTTTGTCTTTTTTCTTGTCTCTCTCTTCTGGATTTGTTTCTGTATTTATCATTCTCATCCTTTATTTATTTATTTATCTATTTATCTATCTATTTCTCCCATACTTTCATTCATTCGTATACCCAGTCATTTTGTTCATTCATTCTTTATCGGTCGCCATCCATCTCCCTTCCTCCCGACCTCTTCCTACTCTCTCTCATCTCCGCTTCTCGTACCAAAAAGTAGAGAAAGAAAGGAAGAGAGAGAATCTCTTCCCGGCTGATAAATGATGGCCGTTACATTAATAAATTGGAAATGCATCGCCTACTGTTTGGTCATTAACCGAGCCATAATAACAAACACAACAGGCGATCACAATCAGCTGATGAATAAAATGTATTTGGCGGTTGTCGAGGCGGCGCCTCTTGCTCTCTTCTCTCTTCTCTCTCTCGTCTACTCTTTCCTTTCCTCTCTTCTCTACCCTTCCCTCTTCCCTCTCTCTCTCTCTCTCTCTCTCTCTCTCTCTCTCTCTCTCTCTCTCTCTCTCTCTCTCTCTCTCTCTCTCTCTCTCTCTCTCTCTCTCTCTTACACACAGGAGAGCGTCAAGAAGAGGATGCGAAGGCGGCAGGGGCACAAGGGGAAGGGAGGGAGGAGCAACTCGGAGGTTGGAGGAAGAAGAAAACCATATACTGATTAACATTAATTTGTCAAAAATAATAACAATAAAATAAAAACTTCCAGCGACAACGGCTATTCTCCTTCTCCTTCTTCTGGCGGTGGTGGTGATGATGGTGGTGGTGGTGATGCTGGTGGTGATGTTGACCCCTCGCCCTCCGTCCGTTGTTGTTATTGTTGTTCCTCCTCCTCTTCTACCTCCTCCTCCTCTTCTACCTCCTCCTCCACCCCCAACTCCACCTCCTCCTCCTCCCCTTCCTCCTCTACCTTTTCACCACCACCACCACCACCACCACCACCACCACTCCTCCTCTACCTCCTCCTCCTCCTCCACCTCCACCTCCACCTCCTCCTCCACCTCCACCTCCTCCTCCACCTCCACCTCCACCTCCACCTCCTCCTCCACCTCCACCTCCTCCTCCGATGGTGAGGAGATGGAGGGCGCACACTCGGGACTACCGGAGGCTCGTTTCGCGGCTGAAGGAAGTGCCGAAGGTGCCGAAGGACACGCAGAAGGAAGCTCTCGAGTCATCCTCTTCGCCGGCTGCCGGAGACGGGCCACGAAGCCCCCTCTCGCCCCCCCTCCCCCTCCCCGCACTTAATTTTTGTGCTTCTGATCGCATCAGCTGGGTACGAAGTGTCTGGATTATCTCGGGGCTTCATCTTCCTCCTTCCAGCCTCTCCTCCACCACCCGGCCCTCCTTTCCCTCCCTCCCCGCCTTCCAACCTTCCCTTCACCCGGCCCTCCATTCCCTCCCTTCCTTCCTTCCCTTCCTTCCTTCCTTCCTTCCAACCTCTCCCCCACCGGCCTCCTTCCAACCTCTCCTCCATCGGGTCCTCCTATTCCTCTCTCTCCCTCCTTTCTTTTACTCTTCTCCTTTCTCATATCTGTCGCTCTCTTTGCCTCTCCCTTTCGCTTTTCTCCCGCCCTCCCCTCCCCCTCTCTTTTTCTCCCTCTCTCCTTCTGTCTTCAACCCCAATTAATCTTTATCTTAAGCTTTAAACTCTTCCACTTCTATCTTTCCGTATCAATATTTCACACTCTCCTTATCCCCATCACCAGCATCATCATCAATATTAGCTCCCTCTCCCCACCTTCCTGTATACCCACAGAAAACCCCTACCCACCCCCACCCCCATCCCTGCTCATTACTAACAACCTAATCTCACGTGCAGAACAAGAAGAAATCTTACTAAAGAAAAAAAAACGAAGAAAAGGGAACAGTCTTGCTCTTTTTTTATTTTCGAAAACATGAAGCTTAAACTTCAATAACACAAGTAGCTTAAAGCATGAAGTGGGTTGCGGTTTCGAAAGTTTTTTTTTTTTTTTTTTTTTTTTTTTTTTTTTTTTTTTTTTTTTTTTTTTTTTGGGGGGGGGGCTTCATTAGACAGAAATTTCGATGTTTTTATACGGTAAGCTATCAGGGAGGGGTAAGCGAGGGAGCAGGAGAGGGAAAGGAAGGGAGGGAGGGAGAGAGGACAGGGGAAAGGTAGAAAGGGAGAGGACACGGGAGGGAGAGAGGACAGGAGGAAGGAAGGAAAAAAGGAAGTGAAAGAGGACGGGAAGAAGAAAGAGAGGTAGGGGAGGAAGGGAGTGGGAAGAGAAAGAGAAGGAAAGAGAGAGGAAGAAAGGAGAGATGTAAACTGGGAGGGAAGAAGGGAGAGAGGGGATAGAAGGAAGAAGGCAGGGAAGGCGAAAGGAGAATTATTCACATTGTCTTGCACTAAATGTTTAGGGATGTAATAGAGGCGTGTTTATTTATGTTAAAATGCGGGGAGGGGGATGCAATGGACACGCCTCGAGAAGCACAGAAATGATGTATGGGTGTTTGTGCATAAAGGTACACTCGCGCGCAAATTGCCTGTCGTGGTATGTCTGTTTGTCTGTCACTCTCTCGGCCAAAGTCGGTCAATTCAAGTCTGTCTGTCTGCCTGTCTGTCTCTCCGACTCTCCATCTGCCCCCTCCCTCCCTCCGTCCCTCCCTCCCTCCCCTCCCACTCACTCACGCACTCTTCCCCTTTTTCTCTCTCTCTCTTTCCTTCCTTTTCTCTCTCTCTCTCTCTCTCTCTCTCTCTCTCTCTCTCTCTCTCTCTCTCTCTCTCTCTCTCTCTCTCTCTCTCCCCCCCACACACACACACAACCCCCCCCCTCCCCAGCACGCACACATGCCCATACCACATGCAGGACACAACAGCAGGGATCATTAGCGCACATGGCAAGCGCATGACAATCCCCGCCGTTGACTGATGGCCTGATGATGCCCAGACAAGCCTCAGCATCATCATCATCGGCGGGAGATAAGGCCCGAGAGGAAGTCACATGTTCCTCTACATGGGTCTCGTTCTAACGTCGGCCGGACGCCATTATATGTCGGGGCTTCAGTGATTTATTGAGCCTCCATGGACGTTTTTGAAACGATTTCTATTTCTTCTCATAAACCTTTATTTTCTTCATTTCATTACTCCCCTGCGTTCTTTGAAATGAGGGGATTTTATTTACAATAATCTCTCGCCCTCTCTTATAAGTCACCGTGTATTGTTATTTCAGACCTCGGGACGGATGCAGATATGCAGTCACGCAAACACGCCCGTTCACGCACATACACATGCACATGCAAGTACACATATATGTATACGTATATATACACATACACAGACATCTCCCCCTTCGCCGCTTCCTTCATTCTCCCACTGCTTCCGCTTCCCCCGCCCTCTCCCTCCCTTTTCTCTCTTTCCTCCCTTTTCTCTTACTCTCTTCCTCTCCTTCCCCTTTCACTTTCTCTTCCCCTCCCTGGTTTCCTTCCCCCTACATCCTCCCGCCCCTTCCCCTACCTCCTTCTCTCCCCCCTTCATTTCCCCGCCCCTTCTCCTTCCTCCTTTCCTCCCCTCCTTCATTTCCCCGCCCTCTTCCCTTCCTCCTCTCCCCCCTTCATTTCCCCGCCCCTCCCTTCTTCCCTCCTCCTCCCTCCCATCTTCCCTCCTTCTTCCCCTTCCCACAACGACACAATGCACATGCTCATAAGGTCATCGTGACGTCATGCATCCTCCTTCCCCCTCTTCCACCTCCGTTTTTTTCTGACAGTCAATTTGTCTCAGGAGCGAGAGTATGATGATAGCATCCGTTCAAAGTCCTTCGCTCGCAGATAAGACAAGAAAGGAGAATTGGAAGGAGTAGCAGAAGAAGAAAGGATGGCGGGGATGAAGTTGAGGAGGAGGAGGAGGAGGAGGAGGAGGAGGAGGAGGAGGAGGAGGAGGAGGAGGAGGAGAGGAGGAAGAGGAGAAAGAGAAAGAGGGGGAGAAAGAGAAAGAGGGGGAGGAGGAGGAGGAGGAGGAGGAGGAGGAGGAGGAGGAGGAAGGAAAAAGTGTTAAAGGGAGAGTAAAAAGTGGTGGGATGAGAAGGAAAATGGTGGAGAGGGGGGAGGAAAAAGATGAGTAGGAAAAAGAAAATGAGGAGGTCATAGTTAAAGAGCAACGAGAGAATGAGAATTGGATCAAGTGGTGGAAGAGGAAAAAGAGGAGAGGGAAATTGAAGAACACGCGGAGAGGAGGAGAGGTGTTGGAGGAGAAAGAGGAGGAGGAGGAGGAGGAGGAGGAGGAGGAGGAAGAGAAGGAGGAGGAGGAGGAGGAGAGGAGGAGAAGGAGGAGGAGGAGGAGGAAGAAGAGGAAGAGGAGAAGGAGAAGGTAGAAGACTAGATAAACGAAAAGGAGGAAGGATAAAAAATGAAAACGTGGATAATAAGATCAAGAAACCAAGGAGGAACAGAAACAGATAAGAGAAGAAGAGGAGAAAGAAAAACAAGAAAAGGAAATGCCACCACACACCCTAGCCCTTTCCCTTCACAAAGAAATACTGATCAACCAAATAAAATAACAAATGAAACTAATCACATAAAAAAATAACAATCAGATATATTTTTTTCTCTTCGTCATCCTTCTCCTCTTTCTGTCTCTCCTCATCTATCTTATCATCTTTATCGGCCTTCTCTCTTCCTCATTCGTTTCCTAAATTTTCCGTCTCAAACCATTCTTGTTTAACTTCATTACAGCAGTCTTTTACATATTTCATTTACAGTTAGATAACACAGATATCAAATGCCATTCTGTAAATGAGTGTAATCAACGATCAACTAATGTTATTAAATATGAAGATGATTTAATGATAATAATCATTCTCATAATAATAACTGCGTTAGAAATGAGGATGATGGTGATGTAATGATATGGAAAAATCATTATTATTATTTTCTTTATCATTATTACTATTATTATTATTATTATTATTATTATTATTATTATTATTATTATCATCATCACTGCTACTTTTATCACTATTATCATAATTATTACCATCATCATCATCATTATATTCATTACTACGTTCATGGCCATAATGATAAATAATAATAATAACACTAGTCATAATAACAACTAAAACAAGAATAACAATAATAATAGTAGTAGTAATAATAATAACAACAACAATAATAATAAAAAATATTAATAATAAAAACAATAACAATAAAAAAGATGATGATGGTAACATTAACAATTTATTAAAAATTAAAACAATTTTTGACATAATAATAATGATAATGAAAATGATGTGATGATGATGAGGGTTTTATGAGAAAAAATTGTAATAATAAAAAAATATAGATGATTGATGATAGATAAAATGAGGTGATGTATGATAACAATGATAATTGTGTGTGATGATATATGGTGATATTGTGATAATTGATATTATGTGAGTAACGTTGTTGATGATGATATAACGATGATGAAACATGATGAAATGATGTAATGATAAGCAAAACATTATCATTATCATTATCATATAATGATCATAATGATAATGAAGATAACAACAATAACAACAAGAAATCTAATAACAATAATAATTGTGATAAAAATAATAATGAGAATAAAAATAATACAATAAAAAAAATAGTATAATTATAAAAAACGTACCAAGAAAAAAAAACAAACCCCCCAACAATTTTTATCACCCGGATTCTTGAAAAAACAGCCATACCCCAAAAAAAAAAGCTTGATCTTTGATAAACATTTAAAATTGCAGCTTCAGAGCCTCGTGCGTTAGGGACACAAAAATTAAACACGAACCGTTTGGCGAACCTGCTAATCTCTTGCTTGAGCTGGTGCCAGGGGCTGAGTCATCAACCTCTCTCTCCCTTTCTCTTCTCTTCTCTTCTCTTTTCCTTTCTTTTTTCTCCCCTTCTCTTCTCTTCTCTTTGTGTGTTGTGGTGTGTGTGTGTGTGTGTGGTGTGTGGTGTGTGTGTGTGTGTGTGGTGTGGGGGTGTGGGTGTGTGGGTGTGGGGGTTGTGTGGTGTGTGTGCGGAAAAAGCGTAGCATGTACACGTTTTGGGGAGTGCGTGATATTCGCACTTTAAAGGGTTTTTCGATGAGTCCTTCGAGACCCTGACCAAGTACACAGGATAAACCAACCCACGCGTCCCCCTTTTTTTAACCCCCCCCCCCCTTACCTTACCCTTCCAGGATCCCTTGCATGATCCGGAAAGATTCTTCCACCCAGGGGAGAGCCGGAAGAGAGGCAAGAGGAAGAACAGGAAGAGGAAAAGGCAGAAGAGAAAAGAACAAGGCGAGATGTAGAGAAGGAGAGGAGAGGAGGAGAAGAGTGGAGTGAAGTAGAGTGGAGTGGAGCGGAGTGCAATGGAGTGGAGAGGAGGGTAGGGGAGTAGGGTGGAGGGGAGGGGAGGGGAAAAGAGTAGATGAGAAAATGGGAAAATAAAAAAAGGGGAAAGGGGACAGAAGATGAGAAGAGAGGAAATAGGAAAACCAAGAGAGGACAAAGAGAAAACAGAGAAGAGCGAGAGGAAAGGAAGGGAGAAGAACAGAACGAAAGGGTTCTTCCGCGCGATTAAATTTCCCCCCGGGGCGGGGACAAACCCCCGCGGAAGGGCCCGAGCCGAGAGACCGGCACCCCCGGGGGCCCCCCCACGCCTGGGGGCGCCACGGAAAACCCACGCGGCGGCGGCGGGGGCGGCGGCGGCGGCGGCGGTAGAACCAGATAGGATCGGGCCTCGCTTATCATTGATATGCCAAGCCGCCAGCCAGGTCGACTTGAGATGGGCGCGGCCGATAAGGGAAGCCATTTTAATATTAATAGTAACTCAGAGGCTCAGCGTCCCTCAGGCATCGGCGCGGCGTCCTCCCGCGGCTGCGCGCTCCTGCAGGACGCCCTCGCGAACGATCTGAAGGACTCGCGCGCCGACGGCGGGGCTTCGAACAGGGGTCGCAGAGGGGCGAGGGGTGGGGAGGGGCGGAGGAGGTGGGGGTGAGGGAGGGGCGGAGGAGGTGGGGGTGGGGAGGGGCGGAGGAGATGGGGGTGAAGGAGGGGCGGAGGAGGTGGGGTGAGGGAGGAGATCCAGAGTAAGGGGAGTTGGGCGAGTGAAGGAGGGGGGGGGGGGGGCACGAGGGAGGGGGCGAGTGCAGCGAGTGGATACATAAGAGAAGATGATAATAATGATAAATATGATAAACAGAAAGCGACATGGATGAATGACGCAATACCACATAAATAACTCCACGGAATTGTATACGCTTGTAAAGACGTGTGCTCGTACAGCCTTTAAATAAACACCCATTCTTCATTCTACAATTTCCACCATTATGCCTGCGACTATACAACCACATCAAACTCAAC
>NC_051401.1:18566003-18568503 GCF_015228065.2 Penaeus monodon
GCGTGCACATACGCACACGCTTACACTATACACTACAGCGTAACGTTAAAGATGTGTAGCTTGTAAAACAATCGATAGATGCTTCTAAATAGTGTATTCTGTAGCACTAATGACGCCACAATCTCCATTAATTTGTTTGCATTATGTATTTTTCGGCTGTACGTTGCTGCTGCTGTTGTTGTTGTTGTTGTTAATGATGATGACGATGACGGCAATGATGGTGATGATGATGATGGTGGTAAGGAAATGATGATAATGGTGGTGTGGTGGATTGTGTTATAATGCTCACGTGTGTGTGTTGTGCTTGCCTTGTGGTTGTGTGTTATATCTTTTGTCTATGTTTATTATATATTGTGTTAGTATAGTGCGTGGAATGAAACCCGAATAACAGAGGGTCAAAAGCAAAACCGACTGTGAGAGAGAGAGAGAGAGAGAGAGAGAGAGGAGAGAGAGAGAGAGAGAGAGAGAGAGAGAGAGAGAGAGAGAGAGAGAGAGAGAGAACCATAAAACCAACAAGGAAATAAACACAATAAAGAGTAAATGAGAGAGTAAAGCAGCAACAAGTTGGAGATCAGGAGAGATAGCAGGAGGCAGGGAGAGAGGGAGGGAAGGAAAGAAGGAATGAGGGATAGACGGAGGAAAGAAGGGAAGGGAGAAAGACAGGCGGAGGGAGGGAGGTAGGGAGGGAAGAAGGCAAACAAAAAGGAGGAAGAAAGAAGAAGGAGGGAGAAGAAGAAGAAAGAAGGATGAGAGGATACCCCCCTCATCTCCCCAGCTCCTTCACCTCCATCCCCCCCCCCTTGTGTGCTGTGCTCGTCCCCGTCCGGTTTATGTGGCCGTAAGGACTTTCACGGCCTCTCCTTAATCAAGCGATCAAGCAAACGCGCCTCTCAATCACTGGCCTTAATCAGGGGGTCGGGGCTGGGGGTGGGGGGGATAAGGGGGAATGGGGAACAGGGAGAATGGGGAAAAAGGGAGGGTGGAATGGGGAACAGGGAGAATGGGGAAAAAGGGAGGGTGGAATGGGGAAGAGGGAGGGTGGAATGGGGAAGATGGGGGGGGAGGGGACAGATGGTGATCGAGTGAAGAAAGGGAAGGGAGAGAAAGATGAAGAAAACACGGACAAAACGAAGGAAGAGGAGGAAGGGAGAAGAAAAAAAAGGTTTGTAAGAAACGAAAAATACGAAAAACAAGGAAAAAAATTATTAAAGGTACAAAACACCCGGGGATGGAGAAAAAACAACAACAACAACAACAAAAACAGAGGGACGAATGAAGGAACAGAAGAAAGACACAAAGGAAAAGCAAACGAAACGGGAGAGAAGCAGAGAAAGCAAGCCAGCAGAAGCAAAGGCCAAGCAAAGGCCAAGCAAAGCCGCCACATTCCGCAGTCAAGTCGCGCTGAACGACGACCCATTCCGCCGGCAACCGCTACGCCGCATGCATTCCTAACTCGCCCATATTCAGGAGTAGAATATAATCGAGACGGCTCGGGACTCGGTTCACTCGATCGCTTTATTCGTCCGTCCTCCGATTATTAATTGGGTCGGTCATCACATTGCTCAATTAGTAATTAGGCCATTCATTAACTCGTTCAAAACGTTCGCCCAATCACACTTTCTCATTCGGTCATTTATTCGCCGTTCACTCAATTGACGTACTAATTCACTCACTCATTGCCTCCATCACTGATTCACCCGCTCACTCATTCACTCAATCACGTATTCACTCAATCTACTCATTCATCTACTCACTCATTCACTCAATCACGTATTCATCTACTCACTCTTTCACTTACCTACTCATTCATTCACTCAATAAACGTATGCATCTATTCATTCATTCACTTATTCATCTACTCACTCATTCACGTATTCATAGTCTCCCTCATTCACTCAATCATGCATTCATCTACTCATTCACTCAACCACGAATTAATTTACTCACTCATTCACTCAATCACGTATTCATCTTTACTCACCCACACACTCAATCACTTATTCACCCGCTCACTCATTCACCCAATCACTTATTCAATCTACTCGCTTATTAACTCATCCACTCGCTCCCTCGCCGCCGTTTCGAGCGAGCGCCTACTTGAACGCAACTCGCACGAGTGTCGCGTCCGGGCAATTAGCGAGTGTTCCGGTATGCCGTCGGGGCTCCGCGTGGGCACTGGGGTATTCGGGGGGGAGGGGGGTCTAAGGTGAGCAGGGACATCCGCATGACTGCCGAGTTTTATCTTTCGTGGAATCCAAGTCTCTTTTTTGCCTGCTTTCGCTTCCTTTGTTTGCTTTTCTTTTCTATTTTATTTTTTCTTCGTTTTTTTTTTTTCTTTCTCGTCGCCTTCATCATCCCTGAGCATCTCACCTCCAACACACCTCCCTCCTCCCTCATCCCTAGGGCTGTGGTAAGAATTCAAGAGTCGGTATGTCATGTCAGACCCTTAAACACAGTCATCCTAAAAAAAAGAGTCGTCAGTGGCCTAAAAAAAGAAACT
>NC_051401.1:18573503-18579015 GCF_015228065.2 Penaeus monodon
CTCCTTCATCATACAACCCTCTCCCCTCTTAGTCACCCTCCCTTGCAAAAACCCCTCTCTCCCTCCCCAAATTTTTTCCCCCCCCTTTCCCCTTCCCAGCTACCCCTCTCCCCCCTCCAAACAACCCCTCTTTCCCCCTTCTTACACCCCCTCTCCCCCTCCTAGCTACCCCTCTCCCCCCCACTTTCCCCCCCCAACAAAACCCCGTCTCAAGCGCTGAAAATTACAATCTTAAGAGTAACAAAACCCCCGGACTTCGATAGTATCAGGAAGCGACCAATCACACGGCAGATAAGTATCGCGGACGAGCCTATCACGAGCGCTGACGAACGATCACCCCATTAGAGAGCGCCACGACTGGAACTGCTCGCTATTTACAGCTCGCTTGGATTTCCTGGTCTCGTTTTTTTTTTTGAGTTGGTCGTTTGCTGTTGCTGTTGATGTTGTTCTCTTGTTGGGGGTTTTAGGGTGAAGAACACCTGTTCTTGCTTTTGAGGGGTGAGGTGTAAATTACATAAATGATGACTATAATTGTCATAATAATAATAATAAAAAATAAATAATAATAATAATAATAATAATAATAACAACAACAACAACAATGATAAAAATAGTGATATTCGAATAATGATAATGCAAAATGCTGATACTGATGTTGCTGCTGCTGATGGCTGATAAAAATAATAATGAATTACAAAGCCACTAACAACATAACAAACCCCCAAAACACCCACCAAAACAGGCCACAAGACCACAACCACGCCCCCCCCCCAACCCCAACCCCCTCTCGCCCTTGTCTGGAAGGCGTGAAAGGGGTGGGGGGTGGGGGGGGGAGAGGTCAAGACGCCAGAAGGCCAAGGACATCCTCTGACATCCTTCTCCTTGAGCGGAAGTGGGACTGAAAGCGAAGGAGGTCGAATCCTGGGCCGGATTTTGGGAGGATTTGGGATTCTGTGCGGAGAGAGATTCTGAGGACGAAAATGGGGACATTCTCTCTCTCTCTATCTCTCTCTCTCTCTCTCTCTCTCTCTCTCTCTCCCTCTTCTCTTCCCCTCTCTCTCTTCTCTCCCCTCCTCTCTTCTTTCTTCTCCACAACACCCCCACCAAAAACCCCCCACCCCCCCAAAAACGCCCCGGGACACGCCCCCGCACACGGGGACACGCGCACAAAAACACACACACAAAACCCCCCCACCCAAAAACCAAAAACATCAAAAAAACTCCCCCCGCCCCCCCGCAAAAAAAACCCCCCGAACCCCCAAAAAAATCACGGGCCCCTCCCCCGTAAAATTTCCCCGGCCCAAATTTTGCAGTCGCCAATTTTTTGCGGGCCCCGCTCTGAAAAAAAAAAAAAAACCAAAAGGGCCCCCCCGCCGCCCAAAAAACCCCGGCCCCACGGGGGGCCCCCACCAATTTTTTTCCCCCCCCCCGTTTTTGTCAAATAAACCCCTCATTTTCGGGAAAAATTTATTTCCCCGACTTTAAAAAAATTATTATGATTTTTGGGGGGGAGGGGGGAGGGGAGGGGTGTTTTTCAAGGGGGGGGGGGGGGGGGGAGAGGGAAGTTTGGGGAAAGGGGGGGGGGGGAGGGGGGGAGGGGAGGGGTTAAGGGGGGAGGGGGGAAGGGGGGGGGGGGTTTTTCAGGGGGGGGGGGAGGGGTTTAAAAGGGGGGGGGAAGGGGGGGTGGTGTGCAAAAAATGAAAAAGGGGGGGGGAGGGGTAAGATGGGGTTAACAGGTGCCCCCCAGGGCCCGGGGGGGAAAAGGGTGGGGAAGAGGAAAAAATAAAAGATAAACTTGATTTGTGGGGTTTTTTTCTCTCTCTCTCTCTTCTCTTTCCCCCTTTTATCCTCTCCCTTTTTTTCTCCTCTTTTCTCCCTCTCCTCTCCCTTTCTTCCTTTTTTCCGTTTCCTCTCCCCCTCCCCCTTTTTCTCTTTACCCGTTTTTTTTCTCTCTTCCGGTTTTTTTCTCTTTTTCCCTTTCTCTCTCCCCTTTTCCCTTTTCCTTTTCTTTTTCCGTTTTTTTTCCCCCTTCTCCGTTTTCCCCTCTTTTCTCCGGGGTTTTTCTCTCTCCCGTTTTTTCTCTCCTTTTCCGTTTTTTTCTTCCCGTTTCTTCTCTCCCCTCGTTTTCCCCTCTCCCCTCCCCTTTTTCTCCCCTCTCCCCTTTCTCTCTCTCTCCCTTTTTCCCCTTTTCTCCGTTCCTTTTCTCCTTTCCGTTTCCCCCTTCCCCTTTCCGGTTTTTTTTTCTCTCTCTTCCCTTTTTTCTTTTTTTTCCGTTTTTTCTTCCTTTTTTCCCGTTTCTTCTTCTCTCCGTTTCTCTTTTTTTCCCTTTCTCTTCCCTTTTCCCTTTTTCTTTCCCCCCCCTTTCTCTCTTCCCCCCCCTTTTTCTCCTTTTCCCCCCTCTCTCTCTCCATCCCTCTCTCTCCTTTCCCTTTTTTCTCCCCTCCCTCCCTAAAGGGGGGGCCCCCTCTACTTTCCCTTTTTCTTTCTTTTTTCCGGTTTTTTTCTTTTTCTCTCCCCTTCCTCGTTTTCTTTTTTCTCTCTTTTTTTTCTCTTTTCTTCCCCTTCCTCTCTCTCTTTTTCTCCTCTCTCTTCTTCTCTCTTCTCCCCTCTCTCTCTCCCTCTCTTTTCCGTTTTCCTTTCTTCCTTTTGCTCTCTCTCCTTCCCCTCTCTCTCTCTCCCCTCTTTTCTCCTCTACTCTTCTCTCTCTCTTCTACTTCTCTCTCTTTTCTTCCTCCCCTCTCTCCTCTCTCTTCATCTCTTTCCCTCTCTTCTCTCTTTTCTCATCATTTCTCTCTCTCTCTCTCTCTCCCCTCTCTTTTTCCCTCTTTCCCTCGCTTTTCTTTTTCCCCCTTTTTCCCCTTTTTTTTCTCCTTTTTAACCTTTTCTTTCTTTTCCCCCCCTTTTCTCTTTTTTTTTTTTCTCTTTTCCTCTCTCTTTTTCTCTCTCTCCCTCTTCTCTCCTTTTCTCTCTTTTTCTCATCAAAACTCCCCTCTCCTTTCTTTCTCTCTTTCCCTTTTCCCCTTCCCCTCTCCCTTTTTCCCCTCTTCTTTTTTCCCTTTTCCGGGGGTTTTTCCCCCCCTCTCCGTTTTTTTCTCTTTCCCCCCGTTTCTCTCCTTTTTCTCCGTTTTCTCTCTTTTCTTTCCGGTTTTCTCCCCTCTCTTCTCTCCTCTTTTCTCTCTCTCTTCTCTCTTCTCTCTCCTCTCTCTCTCTCTCTTCTTCTCCTCTCTCCCCCTCTCCTCTCTCTCTCTCTCTCCCTCCCTCTCTCCCTCCCTCTCCCCCTTTCCCCTCTCTCCCTCCCTCTCTCCCTCCCTCTCTCCTTACTTTTGACTTGCTTTGATTAGTTTCATATGCTCCTTTACACTTTCCCTCCGGTGACCTTTTTTGTTTCTATCTAGTTCTGTTTTCTCAGTGTTGACCTATTTTTTCCTCCTCCCCTTCTCTTTCTACATTTTTCTTTCCTATAGTGTGTTGTCTTTTTTAATTCTCTCTTACTGAATTAATGTCATATTTTACCTTCCCTCCCTCCCTCTCTCTCTCTCTCTCTCTCCCCTCACCTTCTCTTCCTCATCTCGTCCCTCTCCTTCTTTCTTACTCCTCTCTTCCATCTCTCCTCCTTCCCTCCCCTCTATTTCCTCCTCCCTCCTCCTTTCTTCTATCTCTTCTCTTTTATTTCCTCTCCCTATTCATCCATTTACTCAATCCCTCTCTCCTTCCCTTTCCCATTTTCTCCTCCTCTTCCCCTTCTCTCTTCCCACCTTCTCTCCCTCATTCTTTCCCCTCCTTCCCTCACCTTCCCCTCCTCCCTCCCTAATCGTTTCCCCTCCCTCCCCCTTCCCCTTTTCCCACCCCCTCCCTCACCCTTCCCCTCTTCCCACCCCCTCCCTCCCTCACCCTTCCCCTCCCTTCCCCTCTCCCTCACCTGGCGATATACGAGATGCTTGCCGGGCGAGGCGCGCGCGGTGGGGCGAGCGGGCTCAGCGGCGAACCAAAAGCCCTGGCGAGCTTTCCCTTCCCCGGCGCGGAGTCGCTTTACGGCAAAACAATCGGGAACGGATCTAAATAACCTACACATGAGTAGGAGCGTTCGATATATTTATTCTCCTTTCTTCACTACTTGTTCGGTTCTCTCGCTCGATCTTTTGGGTTTTCTTTTTCTATCTCTTTATTGTCTTTTCTTTTCTCTATCTCTCTTTCTGTCTTTTTTTTTTCTCTCTATCTTTCAGTCGCCTTTCATTCTTTTTCTCTACCTTTCACTTCCCTCCTCCTCTCACTCTCCCTCCCAGCTCTACCTTCTCCCTCCCTCCCTCCCTCCTCCAATCCCCACCATCTCCTACCTCCACCATCTCCCTCCCTCCCTCCCTCTCCCCCTTCCTTCCCAACCCCCATCATCTTCCAGCCCCATCATCTCCCTCCCACCCTCCCTCCCTCCCTCCCCCTCAGAGCCCGAGGCCTCGCGTGTGTCCTGCCGGAGTCGCATGCCGAAGCCACATCAGCCTCGAGTGCTTTGATTGCTGCCCGAGACTCACTTACAGGTTGCGCTCATTCTCTTTTTCTCATTTCTTGTAAGGAAGGCAGGGAAGGAGGGAAGGGCGGAGGGAGGGAGGGAGGGAGGGAGGGAGGGAGGGAGGAGGGAGGACGGAGGAAAGGGGATGGAGGGAGGGGAGAGAGGAAGAGTTAGAAAGGATGAGGGAGAGAGGGAAGGAGAAGGGAAAAGGAGAAAAAAAAAGGAAGGAGGGTAGAGATGGGAGGGACCGAGGGAGGAAGGCAGAGAAAAGGGGAGACAGACGAACAGAATGAAATGGAGAGATAGCTGACAGATAGATAGATTAAGAAAATACTGCAGGCAAAGGCAAATGATGTGCAGTTCCAGCCCACTACCTGTTCCGCCCATCGCTCGCCAAGGTGACCGTCCACAGACATGGCTTGACCCTTTCGACGCCTCGTTTCGGTCTCTCTTCGTCTGCACACCAATTTAACGTGTTTCCCCCTCTTCCTCTTCTGCTCGCATCTCCCCTCTCCTTATTACTTCCTCTCTACGCGTTTTCTTCTCTTCTCCTCTCCTCTTCTCTCCTCTACTTTCCTCTTCCCCCACTCGCTCATTCACTCACTCACTCACTCTCTCTCTCCATTATTTTCCTTACCTTTCCCCATTCATTTCTTTTCTTTACTGTAAATTTACTTTCACTTCTCTAACTTTTTCTACCTTTACCTTATCGGTTCCCGATTTTCCTCCTTCCCCTCTTCCTTTTCCCTTTTCCTCTTTGATCGCGCGAGTGCGTGCGCGCTTTCACGTGCGTGTATGCATGTAAGTTCGAATGAATGCACCTGTTTATATGCGTAAGTTTATATATATATATATATATATATATATATATATATATATATATATATATATATATAGATATATTATATATATATATATGTATATAGTATATATTATATATATATATATATATATTATTATATATTATATATATTATATATATTTTATATATTTTAAAATATATATATA
>NC_051401.1:18579115-18594115 GCF_015228065.2 Penaeus monodon
GAGAGAGGGAAAGGGAAGAGAGAGAATGGAAAGAAAAATAAGAAAAGGAAAGAGGTCAAGAAGAGACAAAGACGTTAAAGAAAACAAGAGCAACAGAGAGAGGAAAAAAAGTCACAAACAAGAAGGAAACAGAAAGAACTTTTGAACGAAAGAAAAATCGATTTTCTTCCTGTGCACTGACGCAAGAAGACAAACAAACAAGAACAAAGAAAACAACAAACAAGTAAAAAGGAGCAGCTCACCCGACAGCAGCAACGTGTCACAACGAGCCCATTACAAGCCAATAATCACACGCCCAGATGCGCCCACTGTCACTCGAGACGAAGCCGAAGGAGGCAACAGACCTACTGAGGCAGTTCTCGCTGGCTCTTTGTCTCCTCTTTATTGCTGTCTCGCCATCTATCCATCTGTGCTTCGATAGATAGATAGATAGAGATGGAGATAGTTATATAGATATAGAGATGGGTCGATAGATAGACAGATAGGTTGACGGATAGAGAGTTAGATATAAGTAATGAAAAAGTAAAAGAAAGATGAAGGGGTAAAGGAAAAAAAGCGGACGACTAGAGAATGAGAATAGAAGGGAGAGGGGGAGGGGAGAGGGAGGGAGGGAGGGAGGGAGGGAGGGAGGGAGGGAGGGAGGGAGAGAGGGAGAGAGGGAGAGAGAGAGAGAGAGAGAGAGAGAGAGAGAGAGAGAGAGAGAGAGAGAGAGAGAGAGAGAGAGAGAGAGAGAGAGAGAGAGAGAGTAGCGTCCAAAAACTTGATCAGGTTACCAAATAAATCAGACCAGGATACCTCCTAGTCATCAAAGCCTCCCCCCCTCCTTAGCCCACCCCCTCCCCAGAGACCCCCTCCTCTTCCCCTCACAACCCTCCTCATACAACCCCTCTCCCCTCTTAGTCACCCTCCCTTGCAACCCCTCTCTCCCTCCCAGTTACCCCCCCTTTCCCTTCCCAGCTACCCCTCTCCCCCCTCCAAACAACCCCTCTCCCCCTTCTTACAACCCCTCTCCCCCTCCTAGCTCCCCTCTCCCCCACTGCCCCCCCAACAAACCCCGTCTCAAGCGCTGAAGTTACAAGTCTTAAGAGTAACAAGCCCCCGGACTTCGATAGTATCAGGAAGCGACCAATCACACGGCAGATAAGTATCGCGGACGAGCCTATCACGAGCGCTGACGAACGATCACCCCATTAGAGAGCGCCACGACTGGAACTGCTCGCTATTTACAGCTCGCCTTGGATTTCCTGGTCTCGTTTTTTTTGAGTTGTCGTTTGCTGTTGCTGTTGATGTTGTTCTCTTGTGGGGGGTTTTAGGGTGAAGAACACCTGTTCTTGCTTTTGAGGGGTGAGGTGTAAATTACATAAATGATGACTATAATTGTCATAATAATAATAATAAAAAAAATAAAAATAAAAAATAATAATAAAATAAAAATATAAATAAAAACAACATATAAAATGTGATATTCGAAAAATAATGCAAAATGCTGATACTGATGTAGCTGCTGCTGATGGCTGATAAAAATAATAATGAATTACAAAGCCACTAACAACATAACAAACCCCCAAACACCCACCAAAACAGGCCACAAGACCACAACCACGCCCCCCCCCCCCCAACCCCAACCCCCTCTCGCCCTTGTCTGGAAGGCGTGAAAGGGGTGGGGGTGGGGGGGGGAGGTCAAGACGCCAGAAGGCCAAGGACATCCTCTGACTCCTTCCCTTTAGGGGAAGGGGCTGAAAGCGAAGGAGGTGCGAATCCTGAGACGGATTTTGGGAGGGTTTGGGATTTTGTGCGGAGAGAGATTCTGAGGGCAAAATGGGGGGAAATTTTCCCCCTCCTCTTCTCTCTCTTCGCCCCTCTCCCCTTCTTCTCTCTCCTCTCTCTCTCCTCTCTCTCTTTTCTCTTTCTCCCCTCTCTTTTCCCCCCTCTCCCCCACACACACACCACACCGCCCGCACCGCACCGCACCCCCCAAAAAACGCACACGCACCGCACACCGCACCCCACACACACCACACCACACACACACACCCCACACACATCAAAAACTCGCCCCCCTGCAACCCCCCGGCCCAAAACCCCGCCCGTCCTCGTAAATCCCGCCCAATCGCAGTCCAATTCGGCCCGCTTGCAAAAACCCACCCACCCCCCGCCCAAAATCCCCGCCCACGCCCCCACCTTTCTCCTCCGCCCCCTTAAGATACCCTCATTACGAAGTGTATCCAAGACTTCAACAACTCTATTATGATTTATGGGAGGAGGGCGAGGCAGGCTGTTGCAAGGGGAGGGAGGGGGGGGGGGGGCAGGGGGAAGTTTGGGAGGGGGGAGGGAGGAGGAGGGGGAGGGGTGCCGGAGGGGGAGGGGAGGGGGAGGGTGTGCAATATGAAGGGGAGGGGGGGGGAAGAGGGGGGGAACGGTTCGCCACCGGGAGACTTATGAAAGAGGGATTTGATTCTTGATTTGTGGGTTTTCTCCTCTTTCCCCTCTCTCTCTCTCTCTCTCTTCTCTTTTCCCCTCTCTTCTTCTCTCTCGTCTTCTCTCTCCTTCTCCCTCCCCTCTCTCTCGTTCTCTCTCTCTCCTTTCCTCTCTCTTCTTCTTTCCTCTCTCCTGTCTCCTCTTTCCTCTCTCTTTTCCCCTCTCTCTCCTCTCTTCCCCCTCTCTTCTCTTTCTCCTCTCCTCTCTCTCTCCTACTTTTTACTTGTTTTGTTAGTTTTTATTGCTCCTTTTTTTTCCCTCCCGGGGACCTTTTTTTTTTCATTAGTTCTTTTTTTTCAGTGTTGACCTTTTTTTCCCCCCCCCTTCTCTTTCTACATTTTTTCCCTATAGGTTTTGTCTTTTTTAATTTTCTTAATTTTACCTTTCCCCCTTTACGTCCTCCCTCTCTTCTCGGCTTCTCTCTCTCTCTCTTTCCCCCCCTTCTCTTCTATTTCTCTCTCTCTTCTCTCTCTCCTTCCCCATTCGTTTATTCCTTTAAAACAACAAAACCAATATTGCTCTCCCCTTTCCTTCCTAACCCTCTTTACCCCTTCCCTCTCCTCCTATCTCCTACCTTCTCTTCTAATCTCGTCCCTCTCCTTCTTTTTTTACTCCTCTTCCATCTTCCCCCTTTCCCCTCCCCCCTTTTCCTCCTCCCTCCTCCTTTCTTCTATCTCTTCTCTTTTATTTCCTCTCCCTATTCATCCATTTACTCAAACCCTCTCTCCTTCCCTTTCCCATTTTCTCCTCCTCTTCCCCCCCCTCTTCCCCCCCTTCTCTCCCTCATCCTTTCCCCTTCTTCCCTCCCTCCCTCAGCCTTCCCCTCCTCCCACCCCCTCTCCCTTCCTAATCGTTTCCCCTCCCTCCCTCCCTCCCTTCCTTACCCCCTTTCCCCCCTCCCTCACTGGGGATATACGAGATCTTGCCGGGCGAGGGGCGGGGGGCGACGGGCTCAGCGGCGAAAAAAAGCCCGGCGACTTTCCCTTCCCGGGCGGGTCCTTTCGGGAAAAAAATGGGGAACGGATCTAAATAACCTACACATGAGTAAAGTTCGATATTTTATTCTCTTTCTTCATTCTTGTTGGGTTCCCTTGCTCGATCTTTGGGTTTTTTTTTTTTTCTTTATCTTTTATTTTTTTCTTTTCTATCTCTTTTCTGTTTTTTTTTTTCTCTCTTATCTTTGTGCCTTTCATTTTTTTCTTCCTTCCTTCCCCCCCTTCCACTTCCCCCCCAGTTTCCCCCTTTCCCTCCCTCCCCCCTCCTCCCCCAACCCCCACCATTCTACCTCCCCCTCCCTCCCCCCCCTCTCCCCTTCCTTCCCACCCCCTCTCTTCCGCCCATATCTCCCCCCCACCCTCCCCCCCTCCCTCCCCTCAGCCCCGAGGCCTCGCGGTGTCCTCCCGGAGTCGCCCAAAGCCACATCACCCCGAGTGTTTGATTTTTTCCCCGGACTCATTTACGGGTTGCGCTCATTCTTTTTTTTCTCATTTACTTGTAAAAAAGGCGGGAAAGGGGAAAGGGGCGGAGGGAGGGAGGGAGGGGGGAAAGGGGAGGGGGGGGGGAGGGAGGGGAGGGGGGGAGGGGGGGGAGGGAGGGAGGGGGGAGGGGGGGAGGGGGGGTACGGACGACGAATGGATGGATGGAGGGAGGGGAGAGAGGAAGAGTTAGAAAGGATGAGGGAGAGAGGGGAAGGAGAAGGGGAAAAGGGGAAAAAAAAAGGGGAAGAGGGTAAGGGGGGCCCGAGGGGGGAAGCAAGAAAGGGGACGACAAAACAAATAAAATGGAGAGTACGACAGATGATGTTTAAAGAAATCTGCGGGAAAAGGCAAGAGTGCAGTTCCACCCCTCCCTTTTTTCCGCCCATCGCTCGCCAAGGTGACCGCCACAGACAGGCTTACCCTTTCGAGCCTCTTTTGGGTCTCTCTTGTCTGCACCCAATTTAAGGGTTTTTCCCCCCCTTTTCCCTCTTTGCCGCACTCCCTCTCCTTATTACTTCCTCTCTAGGGTTTTTTCTCTCTTCTCCTCTCCCTTCTCTCCTCTATTTCCTTTTCCCCCATCGCCATTCATCCCAAACACTCACTTTTCCTCTCCATTTTTTTCCCTTTCCCTTTCCCCATTCATTTCTTTTCTTTACTGTAATTTACTTTCATTCTCAAACTTTTTCTACCTTTACCTTTGGGTTCCCGATTTTCCTCCTTCCCCCCCTTTTTCCCTTTCCTTTTTGATCGCGCGAGTGGGTGCGCGCTTTCACGTGCGTGTATGCATGTAAGTTCGAATGAATGCACCTGTTTATATGCGTAAGTTTATATATATTATATATTATTTATATTATTTTATATATAAAAAGAGAGAGGAGAGGAAGGAGAGAAGAGATTTTGAGAGAGAGAGAGAGGGGAGAGAGAGAGGAAGAGAGAGACAGAAGTAATGATATTGATATAGATCTTCATATTTATATAAACATGGATTGCAGCTGAAGGCTGCACTCTCTCTATCCCCCACCTCCTTCCACCCTCCCCCACCCCTCCCAAGAGCATTGCCAGGCGTGATAAACCTTTCACCTTCCTGCCTCTGCACAGTCTGCAAGTTTTTCGCGGGGGGCGGATGTTCTCGGGTTTGTCCTCTTTTCCCCGTTAGGCGGGGCATCCATGGCCTTTTTCTTTTTCCGATGACGTTTATAATTTTTTCCCCTTTATCAATTTTTTTTTGTGCACCCCTTTTTTTTTTTTCGTTAAATTTTTTTTTATCAATTTTTTTTTTTTTTTTTTTTTTTTTTTTTTTTTTTTTTTTTTTTTCGGGAAAAGGGTTTTTTTTTTTTTGTCTCTTCGACGTTTTTTTTTTTGTCCGTCGTCGTCGTTGTCTCCTCTATTCCCTCCTCCCCTCCCTCTTGGTTATTCGACTTAATAAACTGCAGCTGATAATAATTAATATGAGAAAAGGGGAGAAAAGGGGGGGGGCAGAAGGGGACCCGGGCGGGAAAATTTATATTATATATATATATATATTATATATATATATATATATTATATATTTATATTAATTATATATTAAAATATATATAATTATTATATATAAATTTATATAAAAAAATATATATAATATTATGTTTATTGTATTATTTTTATATAATAATTTAATATATTATATATTTTATATTTTTTAATTGTAATTTTATTGTTAGTAATTATTTCCTTCATTTTTTTTATATTTATTATATTTATGTATTATGTATATTTTTGTATATATATGTTGTTTATATTATGTTTTATTTGTATTTTTAAATTATGTTTTATATTTTGTATGTTGTTGTTGGTATGTATGTTGTAGTTTTGTATGTATGTATGTATTTTATGTTGTTGTTTATATAATATTATTTTTATTTATTTATTTATAATATATATATTTTTATAAATATTTTAACGCACACAACAAATCATCAAACTATGGAAAAGGGGAGGGGGAGGGGGGGGGGAGGGAGGAAGGGGGGAAGGGGGAGGGGGAGGGGGAAGGGGGGGGGAGGGGGGGGGAGGAAGGAGGGGGGAAAGAGAGGGAGAAGAGAGAGGTGGGGGAGAGAGGGGAGAAGAGGGAGAGGGGAGAGGGAGAGGGGGAAGAATGAGGAGAGAGAGGGAGGAGGAGAGGGGAAAAGAGAGAGAGAGAGGGGGGTGGGGGGGGGGGGGGGGGGGGGGGGGGGGGGGGGGGGGAGGGGGGGGGGGGGGGGGGGGGGGAAAAGGGGGTTGGGGGGGGGGGGGGGGGTGGTGGGGGGTGGGGGGGAGAGGAAGGGGAGAGAAAGAGAGAAGAGAGAGGGAAAAAGAGAGGAGGGAAGAAAGGGGAGAGAGAGAGAGGGGGAAAAAGAAAGGGGGAAAAAACAGAAGGAAGGAGAAAAAAGGAGAAGAGAGAGAAGAAGAAGAGAAAAGAAAAGAAGAGAGAGAGGGGAGAGGAGAGAGGAGAGAGATAGAGAGAGAGAGAGAGAGAGAGAGAGAGGGAGAGAGAAGAGAGAGGGGAGAGAGAGGAGAAGGGGGAGGGAAGAGAGGAGAAGAGAGAAGAGAGAAGGGAGAGAGGGGGGGGGGGGCAGGATCCGTGAAGGGGGGTCGTTAGGGAGGAAACTTGTGTTGACTGGTTTATGTCGGTGTCCGGGGGAGATAACTGACCCAGATCAATCCCCCTCTCTCCCTCTCTCCTGTTACTCCCTCCTCCCTCCCTCCCCTTCCCTCCTATCTCTCCCCCTCTCCCTCCATCTTATATTTAATCCTCCTTGCTCCCTCTCCTCTCCTCCCCCGTTATATCTCCTTTCTCCCCCATCCCCAGTCTTCTTCCCTCGTCCCTTCCCACTTTCCTCTCCTTCCTATCTCTCCTTCTTCTCTCCAATCTCCAATCAACCTTCTTCCTATCTCTCTTTCCTCCCTCCCTCCTCCCATCTACCTCCCAACTATCTCTCCTTGCCCCTTTTCTCGTTCCCTCCTTTCTCCTCTGTCCACTTTCCTCACTCCCCATTCCCCCTTTTCTCCTTTCTCCTCTTCCTCTCTCCTCTCTCCTAAATGTGATCCCCGATTTCCCCCAAAACCACTCTCGCCTCACGCTTATTCATCGCTCATCACCCACTTGGCTTTTCACTCATTTCACTCACTCCGCTTTATCTTCTCTCCAGCTCATTACTTATATCCATTCTTCATCGCCTTCGTTCGCTGTGGACATGCGTCACCATCTCCAACCATCTATCCACATGCCTTTTACTCAATTACTGATACATACTTACCTTCTTCTCATTTTTTCTTCCTTTTTTTGAGTTTCGTGTTGTTTCCCCGTTACATAGTTACTTAACCTTTCTAGATTTATTCAATTTATTCATATATTCATATATTCTACATCTATTTGCTTTATTCTCCACTTAACCGAACATTTTCAAGATTTATCTATTTTATTTTATTTTCATTGATGTTGTTATTTCTTTTGTTTTCTTTTTGCATACCTCATTTCGCGCTTTTATATGTTCATTTGATTTAAGAGATAGACACGGAGATAAGCAAGTCTTCATAATTCTTCTAAGAGAGATAACAGACAGCAATAAATTAAGAGTGGTATTTCTTCTAATTAATTTTCGCTGCGGAAATTGAATTAGAGAATTTTCAAAACAAGCCTGTGACGCATCAGACAATTTGTTGGAGTGATATTTATAAGGGTATACTGACAACTACATCGGTTATCAATATACATGTACTCAAGCGATAATTCGTCTTTGACTGATTGACTAAAAGCAAATTCGAATGCTTACTGATATTTGCAAAATAAGTAAGCATAAATAGTGCAAGTGATATGAAAAAGTATGTAAATTTCATAACTTATAACAACTAACTTGAGGTATATTTGGCCTTGGAAAATCACACCTGCATTTTAACGTCAGTATCTCAACCGATCATAATTATTCCGCCCCCTCTTCGCCCCCATTTTCTTTAAGCTGCTCACCCTCAAACCTCACACTCACCTTCACCCTCATTCACACCCTCAGTTCTCACCCTTCCGCCCTCTCTTTATCAAGCCCCCCCCCCCCCTCCATCTCCTCCTTCCTCAGCGTTCACCCTAACCCTTCGACATGTTTCAAAAAGCTTCTTCCCTCCCGCCCCTTGAGGAAGTGTGGTGAAAGAGTGTGATGAGTGTGATGAGCGGTGACGTGTGCGCGCGAGGCCCTCACTCCGTCCCCGCGCCCAATAGTGGCCGTGACTCCCCAAGCAAAGCAGGTGTTGGCGTTAGTGACAGCCAATGGACACGGCCGCCGGGGAGAGGCGCTCGAGGTCCCTCTTCCGTAAAGCTCGTCCGTCAGTTCTATAAGCATCGTGAGATCGCCCTAACGACCCCCGCGTGGCATAGCACTGTCCTGGGGTCATGGAGGTAGTGGCGGTGGGTTTGGGGCGGGGGTGGTGGTGTGGCGAAAGGGTTGCGCTTGATGGGGTGCGAGCAACACGCGGCGTCGCAGGGGTGTCCCGCAAGACTCAAGCCGCGTTGACGAGAGCCGGGACTCCCGCCGCTCCGTCGACGCGCCTCTTAACTCTGTCTTGACCCGGCCACTTCAATTTGTGTTGGGTGTTAGAGTGGTATCAGGTCTCTCATTAGATGGTGCGATACCAGACGCTGACCGGACCCGCCCAAGATGGTATCTCCGCGCACCCGTACCCGCCGCGCCACCACACGCTCACAAACGGGATCGCTCGCATACGGGGTCGTTTAACAGGGCAAACTCGCTATAATGAGGAAGAAATGGAAGTGGGGGGCAAAAGGGGAACAAAAACAAAAAAGAAAAGGATGAAAGGAAGAGTGGGCCCCCTAAAGGAAAAGGGTCGGTATGAATTTGGGGGAAAAAGGGCCTCCCTCCGCGTCCCCAAATTTCGCACCCCCACCCCCATAGCTCCGCCCCCCCGCCATGCAGTTCCGCCGCTTATCTCTTCCTCGACTAGCACCTAAAGAGCAATTACCAAAATATCTATTACGACCCGGCCGTAATTGTGCCATATATTTAGGGCCAATTAAGGAGTCGGTTAGCACATAACTAAGTAGCAGGATCATTGGGGAGCCCCCGGAGAACCCGGCCGACGTGAAAGGCCCCGAGATAACTTTATGGGCCGCCAATACCTTTATGGAAAGAAGCTTCCAGAACAGAGGAGTCCGGTCGACTTAACATGCGTAAGAAAGGCAGGGCGGCGACGCACGAAACGAGAGGGTGCGCGGCCTCTATTATTACTGACTTTGGCTAATGTTGAGGGATTAAAACAACTAACAGCTTTTTGTTCTCGGCTCCCTGTGTACTGGGGCTCCCGGCCATTTGCATACATTTCTAAACATTTCTTTCGAGGGGGGGGGGGGCTCTGAACGGATTTACAGGTAATATATCAAGCTGTATTAAAGTTACTGATTTGATGTTACAGTCCTAATTCGGATCAGGAAAAGAAAAACAAGAACAAAAAACAAACAAAAATAATACCGATGCTAAAAAAAAGAAGAGAGAATAACAGGGAAAACCGAAATACATTGGAAAAAAAGTGGACAGACAGAAGGAAAAAAAGAATGAATGCAGATAGAAAGAACGAGATGATCACAAAGAGAAGCTCTAACGAGTCTTCCGGAGTCTAAACAAGGAGCTTATCACAACGAGGGTTTAGGCCTAAGCCGTTTATTTGCTACTTTTTACGGGTTAGTTAAGATGTTGGCCTTTTTTTACTCGTCAGGATAGCGAATAGGCGAACGCATGTGTCTTCGTGTGTGTGGATCTGCCTGTCTTGTGTGTCTGTCTGGCAGTCTCGGTAAATCTGTCTTGTCTTCCGAAGGTCCATCCGTCCATCTGTTTGTCCTGTCTGTCTATCTGTCTGTCTTCCTGACTCTTTCTGTTGATCAGGTCTCGTCTGTATCTCGCCACGTATAAGGATAATCCCTTCCTTTCCATTCTAAATCTAAAATCTAAATCATCAGTAAAATTCTAATCAGATTGCAACACTGACATAACGATTCAGCGAGTCTACCTATATTCATAATCCTCAGTGACCCGTGTTTCGTAATCCTAATCAGGTCTGGCGTCTCCCAGGTAAGGAGATGGGAGAGGGATGGGATGGAGGCGGGGGGGGGGGGATAAAAAGGATAGGGGGGGGGGGGAAGGGGATGCGAAATTACGCAAAGAGGAGAGGAGGAATAGACGCGAAAGGGGAGAGGATAAGGAGTAGGAAGAAGTGGGGAAGGAGGAGAGAGAAAAGAGGATTAACAGAAGGGGGAGAAGGGGAGAAGGAAGAGACTAAGGATGGAAGAAAGAGATGAGGGGGGAGGATGAGGGGGGGGGAGAGATATACATGTGGGGGTAGAGGGAAGACGAGATACATGGGAGAGGGGAGGTAGAGAGAGAAAGGGGAAGAAGGGAAGGGAAGAGAAAAGGAGAGATAGAAGAGAGAAAAGTAAATATGAGGAAAGGAAGTGGATAGGAGAAAGGGAGGAGAAGGCCAAAAATGGGGGATGGGGAAGACGTGAACAACACAAGGTACGGAACAAAGAATGGGGAGAAGAGATGAGATGAGAGGGAAACAGAGAAGTGAGGAAGGGAAGAGAGCAAAGAGGCGAAGAGAGAAGAGAGGAGAAGAGAAGCGAGGAGAGACGCGCTAACAGAGCATGGAAACAGGGAGCGCGGCGAGGAGTGGAGCACCCGAGGCCCCATCAACTGTCAATCAGCGGCGCCCTCGATTGCATGCACGTTGCAGCGCCAGGATGGGGGGCCATGGTCCCTCCTTTGCAATGTTACGACAACCGAACAACAGCATCCTTTGCAACAAGCGTTATCGGAACACACCATCGCTACAACGGCGGAGACGTGAACGAGTTGAATTGCATGATTTAATCCTGTACGTCGGGATAAGAGTGATAGGGGAGAAAGTTGTAGGGGAAAGGTGAGAAATTATAAAGTCCGTAAATTAAGCCGATGTAATAGTGAAGTTAGGAGGAGAGAAAGCATGAGGAGCGACACTTACGTAGGATGAAAGAAAAAATATTGACCATGAAGTTACGATGTAAATCTGATTATAAAAATCACATACCAGGAACGACACTTTCCGAGGAGAGGAGGAGAGGAGGAGGTGGAGGAGGAAGGAGGAGTGAGGGGGAGGAGAGGAGGAGAGGAGGAGGAGGTGGAGGTGGAGAGAGGAGGAGGAGGAGAGAGGAGGAGGAGGAGGGAGGAGGGGAGGAGGAGGGAGGAGGAGGAGGAGGAGGAGGGGGGGAGGAGGAGGAGAAGGTGGAGGAGGAATAGACGGATGAGAGAAAGGAGAAGAGAAAGGAAGAGGAGAAGAAGGAGGAGGAGGAGAGAGAGAAAGAAAGAGTGGAGAGGAGTGGAGAGGAGAGGAGAGGAGAGGAGAGGAGAGGAGAGAGAGAGAGAGAGGAGGGGGAAGAAGAGTTTGATGAAGAGGAGGGGGAGGGAGGGAGGGCGGGAGGGAGGGGGAGGGAGAAAAAAAAAGAACGAACGCCAAGGACTCGGAACGACCGATTCATAAATTTCGAAGTTCTGAAACAAAGACAGTTTACGATCATCTCTGATATCCTCTCCACCCCTCCTTCTCATGCCCCTGCCTCCCCACTCTATCGCCAACCACCGTAACGCGAGAACCCCAAAAAGTACACGTTCCCCTCCTCTTTCTCCCCCCCCCTTTCCCTCCCTCCACTTCCGAACTCCCTCCATACCATTCCCTGCTCCTCTTCCCCACCCCTACCCACTTACCTGCCCCTTCCTTCTACTCCTACCCCCTACCACTGCCTCCCCATCTTTCTTACCCTTCCCCCAGCCTCCCTACCCTTCCTACCGATCCACCTCCCAACCTCCGCCTCCCTTCCCCCAAGCTCCCCATTCCCCTCACCCTCGGTCCCTCTCCTCATCCTCTACCTCTTACCCCCTCTATATCCTCCTCCTTGGTTCCCCTGCACCTCCCCCCCCCAAATGGGCAGGTGAGGCCAAGCGGCGTTTCGAAATCGCGGTGATCACAGCGGAGTTACGGGCCTCGAGGTGCCCATCATGCGATTGACTTAAATGGCAGTCTCGATCATAAATACTTTCCTTCACAGCCACGCAACGGGCAACCCCGGTGGGATTCCTCACCCTACCCTACCCTACCCTACTCTATCCTACCCTACCCTTCCCTACCCTGCCCTATCCCCTGTATCTTGCCCCGTATCCCTCCTCCTGTCCCCTCCTCTCTCTTCCCCTCCTCTTCTCTCCATCTCGCTCATACCCATCCCTCCTTCCTCTCCCTTCTTCTCCCACTCCCCTACTCTCGGTGGGGGGTGAGGATAGGGAGGAAAGGATGGGTGTGAACGAGATGGGGTAGGGGGTCCATGCATGGTTGGATGGGGGTGAGGAGGGGGAGGTGTACTTGCATGTTCAGCTTTCATTCATCGAAGGTTTTCCTTAATTGTTTACTGATCTCTGATTCTGCACTTCGGCTCCGGCGTTCCCTGCGTTTTCCCAGCAACGGCTTTTGTGCGGCGATTTACGGTCCAGCGCCGACACGAATGCATACGTAAGTTCTCTGTATAAGGAAAAGGAAAGCTTTTTGGGATAATCACACCATGTACTGACCGTAATTCATCTACATAAGAGGGAAATTAAAGCCTGATATCACATGCTTTTATCCACAGGATAGACGCTCCACTAATTCCTTGGCCGATCCTCGGGGGGTGGGGGGACTCGGCGACCTCCACCTTTCCCCCTTCTTCCCTCCCGTCTTTTTTCCACTTTGTTTCCTAATTCCCTTGTCTTTTCCTCCTCCTCCCTTCTACCGATCCTCCACTATGCCCCGCTTCCTTCTTCCCCCTTTCCCTCTCCCTGCTTCCGCTCGTCCTCCACCATTCCCTCTTTCTTCCCCTCCCTCATCAATACCGACGAGTTTCCTCTTCCTCCTACGCTACTGAATGTTTTCCTAAGCTCTTACCAGCGACCTTCAACGCAGAGCCATGACCCGCCGAGTTTAAAACAAAATGAACAAGGTGAACTTCTACACTTTCGTGCAATCATCATCGAATATTCAATCATTACAATAAAAAACAGAACATTATAAGAAAGCGGAATCTAAGCGCCCATCGCCTCGGCAGATCCGGACGCGGCTCCTAGAGGTCGGTCTCCAACTTCCGACCCGGTTGCACAGCCCGACCCGACCGACCCGACTCGCCCCGCCCAAGCCTAAACCCAACCCGACCCGGTCTCTCGCTCCCGGGTATATATCAGATGTTCCCGCGAGGTCCCTGCAGTCATTAGCGCCCTACATCATTCCATCAGCAGCCAGCAAGACTCGATGACTGGTCCGCGCAAAAAACATGGGCGTTTCTTGAAGGTGGAGCTCCCTCCTTGGAAGGCGCCCGAAAGGGGCAGTCGCTGGGTTTCACTCGAAGACGCCGAAGGAGACGCTTGGGTGAGGGCAAGGCAGAGAGCAGGGGAGAGAGGAGAGGGGAAGATATGGAGGAAAGGGGAGGGAAGGGAAGAGGAGGGGAGGGAAGGGGAGGGATGGGAAGGAAAGGGAAACAATGTGAAGGGAAGGGAAGGGCAAGGTAAGGCAGGAAAGGGATGACCCTGGCAAGATAAGTTAGGGTAGGGTAGGGCAGGGCAAAGCAAGGCAAGTACGGTTTCCGGCAGCGGCCATAGGATACTGACTCATGACTCACACTAAACTCGGGGACCTGTTTGTCTCGCTGCCCCTCGCTTTCCGACTCAAGGTTAGAACTATCCTTAAGCCTACCGACAAACGTTGGAAAGTACCGACTGATAAGAAATGAAGAAAAGAGATAAAAAATTCCAACGCTTACTTTCTTAAAACACAGTAATACAGAGTCCCCTTGATACGCATATAAGAAGGTAAATAAACAAATATATAAAACAGGCTAATTTACAATTCATCTCTTTTAAGACATCCTGTCCTGAAGATAATCAATCCTTTTATATAATGTCATAAAAAAGTTGAGACTACAGAAGTACCGTAACATGGATAGGAAGAAGAAAAAAAGAGAAAAAAATATGATGTCTGATAAAGTGGATAATGCGGGGAAACAAAAATACAGACAAATGACCAAGAATAGTGATGATGATGAAGATGATGATGATGGTAACAAAACCAAAGACAATAACAATAATAATAATAATAATAATAGTAGTAGTAGTAGTAGTAGTAGTAATAATACTACTACTAATAATAATAATAATAATAATAATAATAATGACGATGATAAATAATAATAATAATAATAATAATAATAATAATAATAATAATAATAATAATAATAATAATAATAACAACAACAGCAATAATAAGTGGAAGAAGGGGAAGAAGAAGAAGCAGTGAAGAAAAAGAGTGAAAGGAACGAAGGAAAGAAAAAAGGAAGACAGACAGACAGAAGAAGAAGAAGAAGAAGAAATGGAAAAAGAAAAAGAAAAAACATCAAAGAAAAGAAAAGAAAGAAAAAAGGAACAGAAGGAGGAGAAGAAGAAGAATGAAGGCGTGTGTGTGTGTGTGTGTGTATGTGTGTGTATATGTATGTATGTATGTATGTATGTATGTATGTATGTATGTATGTATGTATGTATATGTATATGTATATGTATATGTATATGTATATGTATATGTATATGTATATGTATATGTATATGTATATGTATATATATATATATATATATATATATATATATATATATATACATACACACACACACACACATATATATATATATATGTGTGTGTGTGTGTGTGTGTGTGTTGTGTGTGTTGTGTGTTGTGTGTGTGTGTGTGTGTGTGTGTGTGTGTGTGTGTGTGTGTGTGTGTGTGTGTATGTATGCATGAGATATATATATATATATATATATATATATATATATATATATATATATAAAATATATATTATCTATATATATATGTGTGTGTGTGTGTGTGTGTGTGTGTGTGTGTGTGTGTGTGTGTGTGTGTGTGTGTGTGTGTGTGTGTGTGTGTTTGATTCTCATAAAGAAACCGAATGTGTGTGTGTGTGTGT
>NC_051401.1:18601615-18624115 GCF_015228065.2 Penaeus monodon
TCATCACCCTCGCCCTGGCTCCTGAGGCGCCCCTCGTCACGGTCGCGGATTTAGGGGAAGGGGGGGGTGGGGGAGGAAGGAGGGGAAAAGAGGGGAGAGGAGGTGGAGATAGAGGGAAAGAGGAGGGGAGATAAAGGGAGAGAGGGATGGGAAAGGGGAGGGAAGGAGTGTGAGGAGGGAAAGGGAGGGAAGAGGTGGGAGTGGCGAAGGAAGGGGAGGGGAACGGAGCACAGGAGAGCACTATCTGGGGCACCATCTCGCTACCCAACCTGAAGCCCACGACCGACAATCTCTTAAGAAGGAGGAAGACGAGAGGGAATTAGAAGAGGAGGAGGAGGAGGAGAAAGACGAGAAGCAATGAGAAAAGGATGGGGAGGAGAAGAGAAGAGAGGAAATTAAGAAATGACGAAGAGCAGAAGCAACGAAAAAAGAAGAGAGAGGAGGAGGAAGACGAGATGAAATTTGGAAAAGAGGAGAAGGAGAAGGAGAAGAAGAAGGAGGAGGGGGAGGGGACGCTGCGAGAGGCAATGAGAAAAGTAGGAGAAGGAGGGGGAGGAGGGGGAGGACGAGAGGGAATTAGGAAAGGAGGAGGAGCAGGAAGACGAGATGGAAATAAAGGAAGAAAAAGTTAACGAGGTAGAATTTGGAGAAAGGAGGAGGAAGGTTAATAGGAATAAGAGGAGGAGGAGGAGGACACGAGTCGAAATGAGGCAAAATGGATGAGGAAGAATAAAAAGGTGGAGAAGAAACGAAGGGAAGTCTAAGAGAGAGAGAGAGAGAGAGAGAGAGAGAGAGAGAAGTCTGAGAGAGAGAGAAGTCTGAGAGAGAGAGAAGTCTGAGAGAGAGAGAAGTCTGAGAGAGAGAGAGAGAGAGAGAGAGAGAGAGAGGGGAGAGAGAGAGAGAGAGAGAGAGAGAGGGAGAGGAGAGAAGAGAGGAGAGAGAGAGAGAGAGAGAGAGAGAGAGAGAGAGAGAGGAGAGAGAGAGAGAGAGAGAGAGAGAGAAAGAGAGAGATAAGGTGAAACGAAAGATAAGGAGGAGATGTGGGAGGAACTTTTCCAACCCTCTTAATCGCTTCATAATATCGAATGAATAATCACTTTTCTCCTGCCGGGAAAAGAGAGACGGCGCGGCGGCGACGCGGATGGAGAGCGAGTGCCCCTCCGCCGTAATGCCCGAGTCATGCAGGCGCTGCGATAACATCCAGAAGCCGAGGCTGGAGCCCCGTCCTTCATGATCATTATTAAATTCAATTTGCTGATGCGACAGATGCCCAGAGCCCCGGCCGGGTCAGGTGGAAGCCGGGGATCCGCAGATGGTGCGCCCACAACAGGGGGGGGGGGATAATCGCCATTTCGTGCGTCTGTTTGTTTTGCTTTTCAGTCTATGAATGTAATGATATGCTTGACTCTTATCATTTGTTTGACAACGTGTCTCTTACTTCCTCTGACTGTCTGTCTGTCTCTCTTTGTATATTCAACTAGCTGTTTATCGGTCTCTACGCCTTAATTCTAATTCTATGAGACAATAAAGAGAAAAGAACGAATGAAACCTTTCATACGAAAAACAATAACTTCAGCCAAATGAACCACTAATGCGCTACCCACGCCCTAACTGACACCTGTCGTGAATGTGTGTGCTTGTGAGGCAGTCAAAGAACGAAGGCTGTTCATCAGAACCGTCACGATATAACCAATCGAATCTACATAAGCATCCGTACAAATTTCAAAATACATACAAACAATCACAAATTACGACACAAAATCAATCACAAATGCACTCAAATATAAACTGACAAAAACATTCACGTATATATTTAAACGAGCACACTATTTTCAACACACGCAGCGGACGCACGCGCGCGCGCGACACACACACACACACACACACACACACACACACACACACACACACACAAGTAAGCATACGAACTCGCCTGCACGCACCCTCACAACCAGGGACACAAAATCAATTTCCTACCCAACCTGTGCGTCATTGCGATCTTATCACCAAAATAACGGCCCTCAATAACCGGCCATTCCAATAACAACAAAACAATTTTCGACCTGATGAACACCTTGCACACAATAAATAATAAGTGTGTTAATACAATCTCTATTGGTATTTCGAATCACAGCTTTGCTGTATTCGCCATTAGTGTTGTACATCCTATAACCACGATTTGGTATTTCATCAATGATATATATCACAATTAACAACCAGGATTGCTAACATAACTAACGCCATTGTACCACTGCCATAAAATATTTGATAGAGTATCATCACTGATAATAATGGCAGGAATTTCATCACATCCATCAGACGTTCATCATCACTTTGAACGCTAATATTCCACAGCAAAAATATGGATGAGAAAAAAAAATATGATCACATTAATAAGACGCTATCATTCAATTTACACAAAAGAACATTTCAATCGCACACAAACATCTCAGTTGACAATAAATCATCATACACCAATCATATTATTACAGAGATAGGTCTAGATAACCACGCAGATTTAAAATCCCGAGTTCAAGCATATGAACGATGATATACAAGCAAGAAAGCTCTATCACCATAACCATAACTTCCTTTTCACAAGATATCACGCATCACAATATGAAAACGTTATAAGTCACCGCCAATGTGCACCATACTGCTATACACTCATCAGAAGTACACAGCCATTCAACCACGAATGTAAGGGAAAATTATATCATGGAAATATAGGACATATCACAAATGCATCCTATTGACAATATGTAATTTGAGCACTGGAATATTCTATACACTTATCCATCATCATATACTACAAACAGATATCGTGACAACATATCAAAACATCTGTCATAAACTTCCAGCGAAGGTCTTTTACCACAAGATCTAATTACAGAACATCACTTTTAAGGAAACCCTTGGAATCGCACGCAGTAACAGCATTACACTTTCAAATAACATCACACTCCAGTTCCACTTCTATCCTTTCTCCATCTACTACCACCAGTATCACTACTACTGATATTAATTTCCCTCTTCTTCTCCGTCTCCTCTTTCTCCTTCTCCTTCGCATTCTTCATCTTCTTCTCGTTCTACTGTTTCCTCTCCTTCTTCCTTCTCTTCATCTTCCTCCTCTCCTTCATCTCTTCTTCTTCTTCTTCTCCGTCCTCTCCTTTTTCCTCTTCGTCTTCTTCCTCCTCTCCTTCCTCCTCCTCCTCCTCCGTACCCCGGCGACAGCGTCCCGTAAAACGTCGCCGCCGCACCAACGAGGCGTGTCCGAACACCGTCCTCGCGGCTTAAGATAATCCCCGTAATTTTATCGCCAGTATATTGATGAAGGCAAAGTGGATTTAGATTATAGTCCAGCCGCCGTAATGATACGACTGCAATAACCAAGTCAAACACACACTAGCGAGGTTCTGTGGACCAGTTCATACCCCTCCTCCCCCACCTCACCCCCGCACTGACCTGCCCTCCCCCAGCTCCCCGAAGCCCGCGTCCGATCGCGTGCGTCATGACCTTGGCTCGCTCTTCGTTCTTTTATTTTTCTATTCTTCAGTTTCAGAAAGACGAGAGGGAGGGGGAGGGGCATGGTTTCGAAGGATGTAACATTCTTTTTTCCCCCGATAAGGAATATGAACACTGAATATTTAACAAAGAAAGCGATTTACATATCTTCAGAAATCACATCAAAACTTCAATTTCCCTTACTTGATTTACACTTCTAGCCAATGGTCAAGATGAACATCGGAACTGACCCCTCCCCATGCCCCCTCCCACGCCCCCCAGGCCAGTAATCCCACAAACAAGTTTAATCATACGCATTCAACGCCAGAACATTCATCGCAGGAACAAACACACGTCGATACAAGAGCGGAGACAGATAACCACATACACACTCACTCTCACTCTTACTCTCACGCACTCTCTCACTCTCTCTCTTACTCTCACGCACTCTCTCCTCTCACTCTTACTCTCTCTCACGCACGCGCGCACACACACACACACACACACACACACACACACACACACACACACACACACACACACACACACACACACACACACACACACACACACACCACTCACACACACACACGCATGCACGCACTCGCACACACATCACACTCCACACACACACACAGCACCAAGACACACATCCCCGCAGACTACACAACTCGAGACGCACTTCACACCCAGCGTCATTCCACACAACACGCTCCCGAGGAACTCAAAGTCTTCCTTTTATTAATCTTTCCGCAACTGTAATTCATATGATACGAAGATGATGCTGATGATTTATTACAGTGAACGGATATTTGAAAAATGCCATGCAGTGAATAGTGGTGATGAAACTTTGACATAATTCGTCAAAAGTTTTATCATACGTATGGGAGGGTTGAACTGATGTGAAGGTGAAACCGACGAATAATGAATCATTGCACAAATGATAATCCTATTTTGCAATACGCGCGCGTGCAAAATATCTGACCAAGGATCTCACTTTAAGAATTCAATGTGAAAGACATAATCAAGACGGGTATGCTGATGGGTGATGCTTGGCCATGCAGGAATTGCAGAACTGCTTTACGTCATGTGCAACAACAGCAAAAAAAAAACGTATATGATAAATGCAACAACGTTCACTGATTTCATACTGCTGCATACATTGACTAAATTGTATTCGTTGTAAGACAGAAAATGTCTTTATATAGACGGATATTTTGGCAAATTCCTCCTATTTCGAGAAGCATCTTACATGTACTGTTCACCCCCATAATCCGCGATGTAGTGAAGGAAAACCACAGGTGAGCTGATAAGCTTTTAATCCGCGTTCAGTACCACGAGACCATTGGAAAATACATGTAGATGTTACATATTAAACAAACGAAATACTTATACTTCTTAACACACACACACACATTACTTCGAGGCCGATGGCACAACAAACATCAACCATTCAAAAAAGGGCACCCCAGTTTAACCAACCCGCCGGCCTGGGGAGCACAACAGCCTCGGCCATAGCCCCTGCCCCATTCCTGCGCCCCAAGAGCAGCCTGGTAGTCGGGGCGCCCCATCGCGCGGCGTCGGGAAGCTCACTCTGTCATCGTTGCGCCATTCCCGCGGCCCCGCAATCTCCGGCGTATCTTTTGCTGGACGCACTTTATCCCCCGGGCCCTATATCTCTCTTATAATCCTGCCGCATCGCCGCGGCATAAAGACCCGCATATGCACGCGCGTCGGAACCCTCCTCTGATCGTTGCGTCGCTTCCCGGAGACCCCGCATCTCCCGCGGATCATTTGCTGGACTCATTTATAACGCGGGCCCTACCCTTATTCTCTAAAGTAACCGGTGCGTGTTATGTGTGCGGCTGAAGTGTGCGTATTGTGTTTGAGAAGTTGAGGTGTTTATGTGTTGTTCAAGCTATCCGCTATAGACCCCGCGCACAGAAACACACACACCCGCGCGACAAAAATCTACACAACACACAACGCAGACACCGATATTCGGTTTCGTTTATTTCTATAAATATACGAATGTGTATAGTGTGTGTGTGTGTGTGTGGTGTGTGGTGTGTGTGTGTGTGTGTGTGGTGTGTGTGTGTGTGTGGTGTGTGTGTGTGTATAATTTAAAAATTAACATATATATATATGTGTGTATATAGTATGATTGTATAGTTGTATGTTATTGTGTGTGTGTGTGTGTGTGTGTGTGTGTGTGTGTGTGTTGTGTGTGTGTGTGTGTGTGTGTGTGTACATACAGGGCTTACAAGCGATTCTATCCCATCCCACTCTTTTTATATCCCTTCCCATCGTTATCAGCTGGCATTACTTCTCTTGTTATCCGGGCCCGTCCCTTCGCCTCCGCCTTCCACTTCCTCCGGGCGCCGAGTCCTCCTTTGTCTTCGTCTAATTTCCGGCAATTCCACCTTTCGTTCCATCAGATCTTACAGCTCTCTCAGCCCAGACGATAACAGGAAGGCATTTCATTCTCGCAAAGACTGCTATTACTTAATCTTCGCTCTGGACAATTTAGATAACTTCTATGTGGTTTTCGCATTACTCCTCGGCACGCACATGCATGCAAGCTCACACGCATGCATACATACACACGCACATATTTCATTGTGTGTGTGTGTGTGTGTGTGTGTGTGTGTGTGTGTGTGTGTGTGTGTGTGTGTGTGTGTGTGTGTGTGTGTGTGCGCATGCGCACGCGCGCGTGTGCGTGTATGTATGTGTTGCAAATTTAACATAACCTTCATTTCTTTGCCGGCATATTTCTAAACTTAACGATATAAACTTATCATATATAAATGTAAGTGTATATGTATATATATTATATATATATGTATATATATATATATATAATATATATATATATATATATATAATATACATATAATATATCTGTATAATATATATGTGCATATATGTATGTATATATGTATGTATGTATGTATATAGATAGACAGATATAGCATGTGTTCACACGTGTGTGTGTGTGTGTGTGTGTGTGTGTGTGTGTGTTGTGTGTGTGTGTGTGTGTGTGTGTGTGTGTGTGTGTGTGTGTGTGTGCGTGGTGCGTGCGTGTGTGCGTGCGTGCGTGCGTGCGTGCGTGCGTGCGTGCATGCGTGCATGCATGCGTGCATGCATGCATGCGTGCGTGTGTGCGTACGTGTGCGTGTGTGAGCGAGTGCGAAAGCGATGCCAGCAATTTTAAAGCAAGAAATACTAAATGTTTTTGATGCCAGATGAAGTAAATAAATAACACCATCAACAAAAATATTAACACTCCACTGCAACAAAAACATTTACACCAACAACAATAACAAAAATAATAGCACTAACAACAAAAATATTAACATCACTAACAGCAAAAATAATAACAAAAATAACAGCACTAACAACAAAAATATTAACACTAACAAAAAAATAACAATAACAACTACAAAAACAAAAATACGATCACAACAACTAGAATACTATCAACAAAAACAAAAATATGGACACCAACAATAATAATATCAACACCACCATCAACCAAGTCTTCAATCGCAGCACTTTCTCGCCTCGAAAGTGAGCCAAGGTGTCTCTTACAGACAGCGCGAGAGAGGGAGGAGAGAGAGAGAGAGGGAGAGAGAGAGAGAGCCAGGCACTCCTCCTCCGCCGGGTGCCATGCCTATAAACCACCTGTTGTCGGGGTATACGAGAACCAGCTGCCATGAATGAGGAGGGGACCCATGTGGCAGCCACCTGTTGCACGCCGGATCATGGCAAAGGTGGCGAAATAAAAATGGTTCAACAGGATATCATACGCGCTGGTGATATACTTCCGTGGAAAGTAGGAGTGGAGGAGGAGTGGGAGGAGTAGGGGAAAGAGGAGGAGGAGGAGGAGGAGGAGGAGGAGGAGGAGGAGGAAGGAGGGAGAGGAGGTAGGAGTAGGAGGATGGAGAGTAATGAAGGCGGAGCGTACTCTTGAGTAAGAGTCGAGGAAGAATAATCGACACGGCGGAGAAGGAGAAGGCGGATGCTCAATAAGAGGTTCCGATGCGTAGCGAAGAGTACGAGGGCGGACGATCTGGGAGGCTGAGTCTGATCGTGCGTCGGAGGCTTAGTCTTCGGCGGAGTGCCGCTTATTCGGATTGCGGAAGCGGAGGGATTGTTCTTTTCCCGATTCGGGGTGACGCTGATTAGGTTTAAAGTGGTGTTGGCTGGAGTGTGGAGCGATATATCAAGACATTGTAAGCAAAAGGCCTGGAAACGTGACACTTGGAAAAACTGAAGGATAAAGAACGCGAGGGAGGAAGGAGAGGAGAAGAGACGAAGGAAGAAAAGAGGCTTTAAAAATAGTAGTGTGAGGGTGACGACGACGAAGGCGTGGAATATAAAGAGCAAAGGAACAGCAGGAGGATAAAATAAAGACGACGACGACGAGGAGTAGGAGAGGCAGGAATCGCGGCGAAAGGAAAAGGAGATGGAGGACTCGGAAGACGCGAATGCCACGATATTTGGGAGACAAGGACAAGGAGAAGGAGAAGGAGAAGGATCTAGCAGGGTGAGACGTGGGAGACGGGTGCAATCAACAGCCATCTGTTACGGTATTCTAAAAATGTCCGCGGCGTCGGAGATAGCCAGCTGCTGCGTCCACGGAGAGTCGCCCGCCCACATTAATGCGACGACCAATTTTCCTTCGAACGGACGCCGACGGGGATGAGGCGACCATGGGGCACGAGGGGGGAGAGATGGCTGGAGGGGGGAGGGGAGGGAGGGGCAGGTGGGAGGAAGGGAGGGAGGGGAGGGAAGGGGATGGAGGAAGGAGGAGGGATGGATTGAGGGAGAGGGGAGAGAGAGAGAGGAGAGAGAGAGAGAGAGAGATTAGAGAGAGAGAGAGCAAGAGAGAGAAGAGAGGAGAGAGATAAGAGAGAGGGTAGAGAGAGAGAGGAGTAGAGGAGAGAGAGAGAGAGAGAGAGAGGGAGAGAGAGAGAGAGAGAGAGAGATAGGGAGGGGAAGATAGAGGAGAGAGCGGGGGTGGGGATCGGAGAGAGTAGGGAGATAGAGAGAGAGGAGAGAGATAGAGAGAGCGAGAGAGAAGGGAGAGATAAAAGAGAGAGAGAGAGAAGAGAGAGAGAGAGAGAGAGAAGAAGAGAGAGAGAGAGAGGAGAGAGAGAGAGAGAGAGAGAGAGAAGAGAGAGA
The DNA here is from genome assembly GCF_015228065.2 of Penaeus monodon. Taxonomy (NCBI): domain Eukaryota; kingdom Metazoa; phylum Arthropoda; class Malacostraca; order Decapoda; family Penaeidae; genus Penaeus; species Penaeus monodon. The sequence continues at coordinate 18,610,307 of NC_051401.1, forward strand.
GAGAGAGAGAGAGAGAAGAGAGAGAGAGATAGGAGAGAGAGATATGGAAATGTGGGAGAGAGAGAGAGAGAGAGGGAAGAGATAGGAGAGAGAGAGAGAGAGGGGAGAGAGAGAGAGAGAGAGGAGAGAGAGAGAGATAGAGAGAGAGAGAGAGAGAGAGAAAGAGAGAGAGAGAGAGAGGAAAAAAAGTGTAAACCACTTTAAACGCACCTTCAGAAAACAAGCATCTCTTCTCGCACTTCTAAAGAAATCTCCCTTCCCTCGCTCCTTAATAAATAATAATAATAACAACAACAACAACAATAAGAACAACAATAGTGATTACAATAAAACAAATAAAATAAAATAAACGAATAATCATGCTGTAGTTGTGGGGCTCGCGAGGCATGACCCCCCCCCCCCCGCCGCGGACGCTGAACACCGCAAGCATCAATTGTTTTACTCTGATAACGGCGGTTTGGAATCAATGGCCCGAACGGACCTGCAAAGGAGGAGAACGGAGAAAATGGAAAAAAAATCAAATGAGAGAGAGAGAGAGAGAGAGAGAGAGAGAAAGAAGAGAGAGAGAGAGAGAGAGACCGACTCAAAAAGGGGGGTAAAAAATAAAATAACAGTGAAGATATGGTGTGAGGCACAAAGCCTCCGTTAAGGAATACACTTGCTTTAGCCCCGACCCCCCCCCCCGCCTTACTAAAACATTACAACTGCACTCAACCCTAATATTAAAGCTGAACGGGCAATTTCCTCCTTCGCAGCCGGCACCCCGCTCCTCTGCCCGCTCGCTGCGCGGGCCGGCTGGGTCGCCACGGGTCGCTTCACCTCGCCTTAACAGAAAAATTTGGCCGCCCGTCAACGGTAGGGGTTTTCAATGTCCATTAAGGCCAGGTGTTTTGACGGCCGTTTATAGAATGTGTTTCGACGGCCATTAACAGGTGGTTTGACGGCCAATTAACAGGTGGTTTGACGGCTGTTAACAGATGGTTTTGATGCCCGTTATTAGCAGGTGCTTCAAAGGTCGTTCACAGAAGGCTGTGCTTCAATGGCGATGTTACCACATGCTCTTTCGATGCGAGTATCACGGCACTGAAGACCACGTGAGGATTCCTCCAGTGACGAGGTATTGCGATTCGCTCGTTGCTTGCCAGAAAGTGTGATCGTCGGTTTGCAGCTTGTGCCGGTTTGAGTCTGTCCGGTAATCTAATTTTGATTTATATGTATAATATGCAGTTGTCTATTTATTTTCTCTTATAAATACAATTTCAAAGCCTCGACTTCCACCCTCCACGAACTTAGCAACACCTCCCTAAAATCTCTCAGAATTATATATAATTTCTTCCTCCACAAAAAGGAAGGCCGTAGAACCGAGAAAACCTCTCATTCTTAATAAAATAATAAATCGCTCAAAAAAATCCTTCAACAAAAAATAACATACAACAAAAGAACAACCCGATAAAATCAATAATCATCGTACAACTCTGTGACGTCATGAACGGGGTCGTCAAGACGTCGGGGTGACCCAGACCGGGCGAGTGTCTATCATGTCTCAAAGGCGGGGAGGGGGGGGGGGTAGCAGCGCAAGGGAGGGATGGAGAGGATGAGGGAGGAGAGGGAAAGGAGGGGAGGAGGGGAGGAGAGATAGAAAGAAATATGATAAAGAGAGAGAGAGAGAGAGAGAGGAGGGAGATATAGACTAAGATCAGAAGAGAGAGAGAGAGAAGGAGAAAGAGAGAGAGAGAGAGAGAATTGAGTCACCAGAAATCGCCCCCTCCCTTCTCCCATCTCAAACGAGCGATAAAGAGCGCTTCTCTTTACCACCACCATAGCAAAAAAACCATCGTCCGGTATGGAACACAAATCTACTTCCTAACAGAGAACAGCGCAATTTTAAAATTTTATGGTAACATCTCGAGGGTCGTACCGTTTGCATTGCATCATCATATTATCATCAGTAACAGGTCTTTGCAATGAGATCAAACTGTTCTCTGCAGTTTCGCGATAACATCGGTCTTTCTGCAACGAGGCGCTATCGCTGCAACATGCTTTCATCATCGTCAAATCACTCGGAAACGTATGCACACACGTATAAACCTCTGTGTGTTTTTATATTTATTTGTGTGTGAGTTAAGTGAGTGTCTATGTCAGTGTGAGTTTCCCAATCTCTCTCTCTCTCTCTCTCTACACTCCTCGTCTTCCTCTCCATCTCTTCGCCCGGACTCCTCTTCTCTCGAATCCCATCTCTCGCGTCTCTTGCACTCTCTCACCTTTCCCCCCGTCTTCTCCACTAACAATCTCCCTCCAGCATCCTTGTCTCCTTCGCCTATCGCTGCTCTCCTGCTCTGTCCTCCCTACCCCCCAGGTCTCTCAAGTCCTCCCTCTCTCTTCTCGACCCCGCTCCAAGCCTCTTCTCTCTCTCTCATCTCTCTATAAGATAAGTATATATATAATATTATATATATATATATATAATATATATATATATATCCACACACGACAAACACACACACACAACACACCTATTATATATTTATCTTATGTATATATATATATATAGATATATATATATATATATATCTTTATATATATCATAATAGAATAGATATATATTTAGAATAGTATATATATTTATATATATATATATTATAGAATAATATAATATATTATATTATATTATTATACAAAATATTATATTATTATATGATATATATATATATATATAATATTTATATATCTCTATCTATACTATAGCTATATATATACACCCACGTACATTATATAACCCATGCTACTACATCATACACGTAACATAAAAATGTCATGCATACGATATATACACGCACACACGCTCTGCATATTATATAGATATCTTATGTAGATCTACTTATAATTATATATATCTATATATTATACTATATTATATTTCTTATATATATACATATCCATTAATGTGTGTGGGTGTGTGGGTGTGTGTGTGTGTGTGTGTAGTGTGATGTGGGTGTGATGTGTGTGTGTGTAGTGTGTGTGTGTGATGTGTGTGTGTGTAGTGTGTGTGTATGTATGTATGTTCTCTACATCTATCTATATTATCTATATATATAAGTTAAATTATCTCTAATATATATAATATATGTATATATATATATATATCTTATGTTCTTGGAATCCCCCCCCCAAGCCAACAGCGTGATCGTCGCACAGCGTTATCAGCCTCCCCTTCGCTGTTACCCCGACCATGACGGTCGACCACATCTGCAGTGACGTCCACCACATGCCAAGTTCGAGGTCAGCAATCAGATCAGCAGGCGTGATTTCCCCCTTCTCCCTCCCTCTCCAATTTCACTTGATCTCCCCCACTTCCTTCTTCTCTTCATCATTCCCTACCTCCATATTCCTAAAACCTCTACCACATTCCCCACCACTTACCTCTACCCTCTACACCAATGGTCCCCACACTTCACTTTCTGCTTCTACGTCTGCCTCCACTCTCCCACCTCCCACCTCCACCGCCACCTCCACCACCCTCCACTAGTCGACTTTTCGCGGCCCCCACCGCCTCTTAACCTCGTGCACCCCCTACAGCTTTACCAATCTCCTCTTCCCCTTCATGTCCATCCCCACATTTCTTCCACCTTACTTCCGCCTCTTCTCCTCTACGGTGGACGTCCCCTATCCACTATCTATTCCTTCCATCTTTCCTTTCTATCCCCAATCCTCCCCCACTACTCCTCCGAGGTCTCCTTCCCTCCTACCAACTCCACCTTCCCCCTCCACTTGCACCCCACCATCCCTTCCTCCCGCTCCCCCTCCCTCCCCATTTCCCGTCCATCTTCCCCTCTCCCTCCCCTTCCACCTTTCCTTCTCCCCCTCCCCCCCTTTCCACCTCTCCCATTCACCCCACCCACCACCTACACCATACCACCTCCCTCCCCCCTTCCCCCTCCCTCCCGCCGCCCCCCCTCCCCCCTCCTACTAACCCTCCCCCCTCCCCTCCATCCTCCAGAGAGCCTCGAGTGTGGAGAATTGACCGCGAGTCCCTCCCCACCGCACTGCATTCGGGCCAACGTTAGCCATTCCCCTCACGTCTCCTCTTATTAGCATGTTGATGGCTACTGACGCGTCTAATAAATGAAGAGGAAATTATTATGATTAAACTCGTGCCTTATATTTAACTTCTGATTATCCAAGTTGGACGATGTAAGATAATTGAAGCGTCCACTGAAACCACCCTTACCGGACGGGCGGGATGCGCTTCCCTGCTAGCTTTTTTTCCTTCTTATTCTTCTTGCTATCCATCCATCCATCTCTCTCTCCTCTTCTTCATCCATCTCTCTCTCTCCATCATATTTTTTCTCATTCTCTTTCTCTCATCTTTTTTTTCTTATTTCTCTTCTCCCCCTCCCCTCTCTCTCCTCACTTCTCCCACTTTCTTCCCCCCCCCCCTCTCTCTCTCTCTCACCTCTCCCAATTTCTCTTTCTTCCCCCCCCCACCCCTCTTTCTTTCTCTTCCCCCCCCCACCCCCCCCCCTCTCTCTCTCATCCTCTCTCTCCAGCTCTGGAACTCCCTCTCATCCCTCCTCCTCTCTCCGCACCCCTCTCTCTCTCTCCTTCCTCTCTTCATCCCTCCGGCCATGCATCGTCCTCCTCTCACCATCCTCATCAACCTTCCTCTCCTCTCTTCTCCTCCGCCCCCTCTCTCGCTCTCTCATCCTCTCTTCATATCCCCTCTCTCCATCTCCCCTCCGCCTCTCTAGCATCCCATCTCCTCCTCCTCTCCATCTCCTTCTCTCGTGTCTCCTCTCCGTCTTCGTCCTCCTCTCTCCCCTCTCCCTCTCCGTCCTTCTTCTCCTAAATCTCTCTCTCTCCTCTCCCCACCCTGCCCTCACCGACGGGTCTCTCCTGGTCTCTCTCTCCCCCACTCCTCATCGCTCCAGCTCCCCTCGCCAATCTCACCCTCGGCTCCTACTCCCTCCTCACTCGTTCTTCTCTAGGCTCCTACTCCCCCCCCCGCTCCACTCCTCTCTCTCTCTCTCTCTCGAACTCTCTCTCTATCTCTCTCACTCTCACGTCCTCTCACACTCTCTTCTCATCACTCTCTCCTCTCTCTCTCTCTCCTCTCCTCTTCCTCTCGTCCATTCTCTCTCCTTCTACACTCTCTCTCTCCTCTCCCTCCCAATTCGTCTTCTCTCTCGTCTTCTCTCTCTCGCTCGCCCCGCTCCCCCCTCCTCTCTCTTTTTTTCTCTCTCCCTCTCCCCCCTTCCCTCCCCCCCTCTCTCTCTCCTCTCTCTCTCTCTCCTCACCTCTCTTTCCCGTCCCCTCCCTCTCTCCTCTCTCTTCTCTCTCTTCCTCCCTCCTCTCTCTCTCCCTTCTCTCCGCTTCGTCCTCTTCCTCTCCTCCTCTTCCTTCTCTCGTCTCTCCTCCTTCCTCTTCTCATTCTCTTTTTGCTCTCCTCTTTTCTCCCTCTCTCCCTCCTCTTCGTTTATTCTTTCTCTCTGCCCCATCTCTCACCTCCTCTTCTCTCCTCTTCTCCTTCTTCTCTCTCTCTCTTTCTCACCTCCCTCTTCCTCTTCTCCCCCCCCTCCTCCCTCTCCCTCTCTCTCTCTTCTCAACTCTCTCACCCTCTCCCCTCTCTTCTCTCGTCTCTCTCCTTCTTTCTATCTTTCCTCCTCGGGGGTCGGTTCATCTCTCACTCTCTCGTCTCTCTCGTCTCTCCTCTCGTCTCCTCCTCCTTCTATCTCTCTCTCGCATCTCCTCCCCTCTCTCCCTCTCTCTCTCGTGTGCTCACTCTTCAGTCTTCTCTCTCCTCTCTCTCTCTCTCACTCTCCTCCATTCTCTTCCTTCGTCTCCCTCCACTCCGTCTCACTCTTCGTCAGTCTCTCCCTCTCTCCTCCCTTCTCCCTCCTCTCCCAACTCTCTCCCTCATTCCTCTCCTCTCATCCTCTCTCTCGCTCTCATCTCTTCCCCTCCTGTCTCCCAATCTCTCTCTCTCTTCCTCCTCTCTCCCAATCTCTCTCTCTCTTATTCCTCCTCTCTCTCTCTCTCTTTCCTCCTCCTCTCATCTCTCTCTTCCTCTCATCATCCCCTGCTCTCTATCTCTCCTCTCTCCCATTTCTCCCTCTCTCCTGCTCTCCTCTCTCCTTCTCGCTCTCCTCCTTTCTCTCCTCTCCTTCTCTCTACTCCGCTCTCTCTTCTCTTCCCCTGGTCTCTCGTCCTCTCTCTCTCTCTCTCTCCTCTCATCTTTTAATCAATCTCTCCAATCGCTCTCTCTCTATAATCTCGTACTCATCTCTTCCTCTCTCTCTCCTTTCCTCCTCCTTCCTCCCCTCCTCTCTCCGCTCTCTCGCTCATCGTCTCCTCTTTCTCTTCGTCCTCCTCCTCTCTCTTTCTCACTCTTCCGCCTCCTCTCTCCCCTCCCCATCTCTCTCTCTCTCCTCCTGCATCATCCGGTCTACCAACTCTCTCCTCGACCCGTCGCAAAGATCTCTAAGTCGCCTTGAGCTCGTTCTTCTTCTCTCATCTCTTCGCTGCTCTCTCTCTCTCCCACCCCTCTCCTTTCTGCTCTCTCTCTCATCCCTCCGTCCACTCAACCACCCGCACTCTCTCTCTACGCTCTTCTTCCTCTCTTCCCAAATCTCCCCTCTCTGCCACCCTCCGTTTCCTGCATCTCCATTCTCTCGCTTCTCTCCCTCCTCCCCCTCCCCCTCCCCCCTCCCCCTCCCCCTTCTCCCTCTCCCTCTCTCATCTCATCTCCCTCTCCTCCCTCTCCACCTCCCTCTCGTCCAGTTCTCTGCCTCTCTCTGTCTCTTCCTCTCTCTGTCGCTCTCTCCTCCTCCTCTCATCTCTCTCTCTCATCTCGCTCTATCCTCTTCCTCCCTCTTCTCTCTTCGTCGTCTCTCCTCCCTCGTCTCTCACTCTCTCTCCTTCCTTCCGCCACTCTACTCGCCTCCCTCCCTCCTTCCTCCTCCTGATCTTCGCTCTCTCTCTCTCTCCTTCACTCTCTGCCTCCTCTGCTCGATCTCTTTCTCTCCCTCGTTCTCTCTCTCGTTCTCCCTCTCGTTCATTCTCTCTCTCTCTCCAGTTCAACTCCTCCTCGACGATTCCTCTCCTCTCGTCCCAATCGCTCTCCCTCTCTCTTCATCTCTCCTCCGGCTCCTTCTCTCTTCCTCCCTCCTCCATCCGCCTCCTCTCTCACTCTCTCTTTCTCCTCCTCTCGTCTCTCACTCTTCCTCCTCCTCTCCCCTCCCGTCTCTCTCTCTCGTCTCATCGATACTTCCATCCTTCTCCCTCTCTCTCATCTCGCTCCACCATCTTCTCTTGCGCATCAACATCTCTTCCTCTCCCCTCCAGACTTCATCATCATGCGTCCCTCTCTCTCCGTGCCTCACACTCATCTCCGCTGTCCTCCACTCCACTCTCTCTCATCCTCTCCCCACCCCCCTCTCCTCTCGTCTCTCTCTCTCTCTCCGCTTCCTCCCTCTCCGGTCTCTCGCTCTTCTCTCTCTCTCTTCCTCCTCGTCTCATGGCTCTCTCTCTCTCTTCCTCCTCTCTCTCTCTCTCTCTCCTCTTCCCTTCTCTCTCTCCTACTCTCTCTCTCTCTTCCTCTCTCGCTGCTCTCTTTATCCATCTCTCTCCTCTCTCTCTATCCTCTCTCTCCCTCTCTCTCCACATCGTCGTCGTCTCCTCCTCTCTCTCATCCTCTCTCTTCTCTCTCTCTCCTCACTCTCTCTTCCCCTCTCCTCTTCACTCACTCCTCTCAGGGATCTCCTCTCTCTTCTCTCTCAGTCTCACTCGATCTCTCTCCGCCCTCCTCGCTCTCTCAATCTCTCCCTCTCCTCTCTCTCCCCCCTCCGGTTCCCTCTCTCTCGCTCTCGTCCTCTCGCTCTCAGACTCTCCCTCCTCTCTCCTCTTCTCTCTCTCCTCTCTCTCTCTCTCTCCGACTCGCCTTCCTCCTACCTCCTCTCCTCATCCTCTCCTCCTCCGATCTCTCGCTCTCTATCTCATCCCCTCCATCTCGCTCTCCATCTCTCTCTCAGTTCGTTCTCTCTCTCTCTCTTTCCTTTCTCTCAGCTCTCTCTCTCTTCTCTTCCTTTCTTCATCTCTCCTCTCTCGCTCTCTCTTTCCTCTCTTCATTCTCTCTCTCTCTCTCTCTCCATCATCTCCATCTCTCTCAGGATCTTTCACATCTCTCTTCGCCTCTCCTCTCCCAATCTATCCTCCGTCCCGCTCTCATCTTTACTCTCCTGTTCGGTCGTCGCTCTCCATCCTCATCCTCTTCTCATCCCTCTCTCCTCTCTCTCTTCCCTCCTCGCTCTCTCCTCTCTTCCTCCTCTCTCTCTCTCTCTCTCTCTTTCCTCCTCTCTCTCTCGCGTCTCTCTTTCCTCCTCACTCTCTGCTCTCTCATCTCTCTCTCTTCCTCCTCTCTCCTCTCTCTCCTCTCTCTCCTCCTTCCCCCTCGTTCTCCTCCTCTCGCTCTCTGCTTCTCTCCCGCCACCCTCTCTCATCCTCTCTCTCTCAGACCCTCTCTCTCTTCCATCTCTCCTCATTCTCTCACGATCTCTCTCTCTCGTCGTCGCCTTCTCCCCTCTCTCTCAGGATCGTCACATCTTCTCCCTCTCTCCTCTCCCTCTCTCTCTCTCCTTCTCTCTCCCGTCGGGTCTCTTCTCTATCGCTCATCTCTCTCTATCTATCTCTCTCTCTTCCCTCCCCTCTCTCTATCTCTCTCTTCCTCCCCTCTCATCTTATCCTCTCTCTTCCTCCCTCTTCTTCTCTCTCTACTCTCTTCCTCCCCCTCTCTCTCATCTCTTCGTCTCTTCCTCCTCTCTCTCCATCTCTCTCTTCCCTACGTCCTCTCTCTCTCTCTCCTCCTATCTCTTCGGTTGTCTCCGGACAACGACTCTCCCTCCGTTTCCTCATACCCCTCTTCTCACCCTCCTCTCAAATATCTCTCTCCCATCTCCTCTGTCTCTGTCTTCTCTTCTATCTCTCTCCATCGCGCCTCTCCCTCTCCTCTTCTCCCTCTCTCTCGTCATCCTTCCCTCCGCTTCCATCTCCTCTCACTCCCGCTCCTCCCGTCTGTCTCGTCTCACTCAAATCTTCTCTCTCCTCTCAATCCTCCTCTCCACCTCTCATCTCTCTCTCTCTCATCATTCTCTCTCATCATTCTCTCTCTCTCTGCTCCTCTCCGCTCTCTCTTCCGCCTCTCTCGCCTCTCTATTCCCCTCGTCCGTCCCTCCCTCCCTTCTCACTCTCTCTTTCTTTCTCTCTATCCTCTCTCTCCTCCTCGATCTCTCACTCTCTCCCTCTCTCACCTCATCCAGCTCGTCTCCTCCCCTCTCGAGTAGGATCATCTCGTCTCGTCTTCCTCTTCTTCTCTCTCTCTCTCTCCTCCTCACTTCCCACTTCCCCTCTCACTCTCTTTTCTTCTCTTCCTCCAACTCACGTCCATCACAACCCTTCATCCTTTCTTTCCTCTCCTCTCACACTCACTCTCTCCCTCATGCCGCGTCCCCCTCTCTCTTTCTCCATCCTCTCTCTTTTAACTTTTAACTTCTTCTCTTCAGCTCTCTCTCTCTTCCTCTCTTCAGCTCTCTCTCTTTTCCTCTCTTCAGCTCTCTCTCTCTCTCTCTCTCTCCTCCTCTCCATCTCCTCTCTCTCACTTCAATCTCTCTCTGCTCTCGTGTAACCTGGTCTCCAGACGTCTCTCCTCCGTTCCCTCCAGTCTCTCTCTCATCATCCGTCCTCGTCTCCCTCCCCTCTCATCTCTCGGTCCGTCACCTTCTCTCCTCTCTTCTCTCTCTCTCTCTCCCTTCCTTCTTCCTTTACTTCTACTTCTCTCACTCTCGTCCCTCTCTCCTTTCCCCCTTTCGTTCCCTTCCCCCCTTTCTATCTCACCTCGCCCCCCCCTTCCCCCTTGCTTCCCTCGCACCCCCCTATTCCCTTCCCCATTCTCCTCTCCCGCGCCTCTCTCTCGCCTCTCCCTTACCCTCCTCCTCTCCCTCTCTCACCTTTTCCCTGCTCCTCTCCGTCTCTCCCTTCTGTTTCTCTTTTCTCTCTCTCTTTCCCTCCCTCTCCCTCTTCTTCGTCGGTTTCCCTCTCCCGCACACCTGACAGGGTACAAAGATGTTCCCTCGCTTGTCTTGTAGCTGTATCGGCTGGAATATTCAAATAATCCCGCGGGCGGCAAAATCTAGCGTTCAGTTGTCGAGGTTAACTTTCACGAGAGAGCGAAGAGCAGGGCGGCGCAACCTAACTGCCGGCTCGGTCGCAGATTTTCATCAAGGCGGTTAACTGTTCCCTCTTGGTTTTTTTCTTTTCTTTTTTAACCTTATTTTTCCCTCTTGCTCTCAACATGTGTCAACAAGGTATCAGCATATGAATATATGCATATATCCTTTAATAAAAGGATATGTATATGTATGGTGTATATATACTATATGTATACATACCGAATGCACGCACGAACGAACATTATATTATATATATATATATATATATATATTAATTATATAATATATATATATTATATATATTATATTATATTCTATATACTATATAATATTATATACACATACATACTAATAATTCAAACACACAATACACGGACGAGAACAAACACGCACACACACACACCCCACGACACACTACACAACACACACCACATATATACATATTATATTTATATATATATATTTATATATATATATATATATATATATATATCATATACTATTATAATTATATAATTAATAATATATGTATATAGATATATTTATATATATATTTATATATATATATATTATATATATATATATATTGTATAGAATATATGTATCTATTATTATAATATATATTATATAATACATATTATATATCTATAGTGTGTGTGTGTGTGTGTGTGTGTGTGTGTTTGTGTGGTGTGTGTGTGTTTGTGTTGTGGGTTGTGGGTGTGTGTGGTGTGTGTGTGTGGGTGGTTGTGTGCTGTGTATGTATGTGTTTTATATATATATCTCTCTTATCTAGTATATTATCTATCTATATAATATAATATTCCTATATATGTATTCTATATACAGACATGAACACTACCATTGACAAGAATGGAAGAGCTATATATTATAGTATACTCATATACTAATATATCTAATTATCTCTATATATTAATATATTATATATATATATTATATATATACGATATACATATTTATATCTATATATAGTATATATATATATTTTTTATATATATATATATATACATATTATATATATATTCTATATGACAATATATCTATATTATATATATATCTTATACCTATATACCCTATAGATATTCTCATAATCTATATCTAATTCTAATATATAGATCTCTCCACTCTAAATATACTATATATCTATATTGTCTATATATATCTATAATAATACTATATATATGTATCGTCTATGCATCTATATCTCAGTTCTCTCTTATTTTCGTCTATCATATATATTATCTATAGATCTAGATTTATATATATCTCTCTATTATATCTCTGATCTATATCTCTCATATCTATATCTATCTCTATATATATATCTATACCATGTATATCTATCTTCATATTGTCTATCTAAGTAATATATATAAATATATATAATATATATCTACTATATTATGTATATATATCTCTCTACTATCTCTCAATATATACTATCATCTCTATATCCTCTATAGCTGTTCTCTCATCTTACTATATCTATCACTATATCATTTATTATATATAGATATATCATAATATATTATCGTCTATCTTATTATATCTATATCATATAGTCATATCTATCTATATCTCATCTATAATATCTTCCTCTCTATCTATCTTCTCTATTCTATTCTACTCCTATACTAGTGTTTCGCTATCTCTTATCTCTATCTATATCACAATATACTCTCTCTCTACATCTCTCTACTATCTATCTATCTATCTAGCTATCACTATCTCTCATATCCATCTATCTCTCTCTTTATCTATCTATATCTCTCTCATCTTCTCTCTACTATCACTCTCTCTTCTCTCTCTCTTCATATGTCTCTACTATAATTCTCTGTCTATTCTCTATTATCTGTCTCACTCTCGATTTATGTATCTACTTTATTGTACTCTTTATCTTTCTCTGTTTTCTGATTCTCATGCACATATCTTATTATGTACATACTCTCTCTCTCTCTATCTTCTCTCTATACGCTCTCTCATCACTCTCTCTGTCTCTACTCGCTCCTAGCATTCTCTCGATATCTCTCTATCTGTCCTCTCTCCTATCTCCCTTCTCTATCTCTCTCTCTATCATACTATCTCTCCTACTCTCCCTCTATATATTCTCTCTATCTTCTCTCTCTCTCTCACTCTCTCTCTCTCTCTCTGCTCTGTCTCTCTCTGTCTCTATATTCTTATCTATCTCTAAATCTTATATCGCTCCTGTCACTATCTCTCTATTCTCCTCCTATGTCTCTCTCTCTCTCTCTCTATCTCTCTATCTCTCTCTCTCCTCTCTACCCTCCAATGTCTCCTCCATCTCTATATCTATCTCTCTTCTCTCTTCTCTCTATCGCTGTCCCTCTCGCTCTCTATATACTCTCTCTCTTTTTTCCTCTAGCTCTCTGTTCTCTCTCTCTCTCTCTATCTACTTCTATGCTCTCTCTCTCTCTCCTCCTCTCTCTCTTCCCTCTCTGTATCTTCCATCTCTGGTCTACTACTCTTCCCTCTCTATTCCTTCTCTTCCTATCTGTCTCCTCTTCCCCTAGCTGTCTCTCTCGTCCCTCTCTCTATGTCTCTCTCTTCCCTCTGGTCTCATCTTCCCTCTCCTGTCTCTCTCTTCCCTCCTGTCCTCTCTCTGCCATCTCTGTCACTCTCTCTTCCCTCTATTCTCTCTCTTCCATCTCTGTCTCTTATTCCCTATTGTTCTCTCGCTTCCCTCTATTCATCTCTATCGTCCCTCTCTGTCTCTCCTTCCCCTCTCTGTTCTCTCTCTCTCGCTCTCTCTCTCTCTCTCTCTCATCTCTCTCGTCTCTACTCCTCTCTATCTCGTCTCGTCTATCTCTTCTCTCACCTCTACTAGCATATCTCTCTCTCTATCTCCTCTTCTTATCTCTCGCTCTATATCTCTCTCTCCTCTCGCCTCTCGCTCTCTGCTCTCCTCTATCCTCCCCCTGTTGTGTTTCTCTCGTGGTCCCTCACCCCCCATCAAAACTAGGGCCGAGCCCCGCCTCCGCAGGTCTCCACATTTCTTGTCGTACCGCTCTCTATGAGTTCCCTCTCAGTACCCATCGATCTGTCATGCACCTTCATCCGTCTGTACTATCTCTCTCATATATCTCTCTCTCTCTCATCTCTCTCTACTCCTCTATCTTCTCTCTCTCTTCTCTCTCTCGTCTCTCTCTCTTTACCGCTATCTCTCTCTACATTGCATCTACTCTCTACCTCTCTCTCTCTCTATCTCTCTCTTTCTAAACTCTCTCTAGCATCTCTCTCTCTCTCTCCTCCTACTCTCTCTCTCTCCCTCTCTCTATCTCTCTCTCTACTCTCTCTCTCTGTGTGTGGTGTTGTGTGTGTGTTGTGTGGTGTGTGTGTGGTGTGTGTGTGTGTGTGTGTGTGTGTGGTGTGCGTGTGTCTGTCTCTCTTCTCCTGTCTTTGTTGTCCTCTCCCTGTTCTTCCACCCCCCATCACCCCCCCCCCCCCCCCCCCCCCCGCCCCCCCCCCCCCCCCCCACCTCCCCCCACCACCCCCCCCGCTCTCCTCTCTCTCTCTCTCGTCTATATCTCTCTCTAGCTCTCTCTCTATCTCT
>NC_051401.1:18631615-18639115 GCF_015228065.2 Penaeus monodon
GAAATCGGGTGGAAGCAGACGGAGGAAGAGAGAGAGGGGAGGGAGGGAGAAAAGGGGAGGAGGAGGGGGGAGGGGGAGGGGAGAGAGGGAGAGAAAAAAAGAAAAAAAATGAAAAGAAAAAAAGAAAAGAAAAGAAAAAAAAAAAACAGAAAAGAAACATCACCCCCAACGAAGTAACAAAGATAAGCGAAAAGAGGGGGGGGGAGGGAGAGAACGAAAAAGAAAGAGAGTCGAAGCCAATTAAAGCAGAGGAGGCCCAGCTTTCGAGTGAGTTATTAAAGGGCTTCGGACGGGCGCCGTGAGATACGTTTGACAGCGCCGGTGAATTTAAGGTGTTGTCTGCTCTAAGTAGGCTGCGGGTCAGTGCTCAAGATAGCCCCCGACGCCAATTTCCGCTTTGAGGGGCTACTCCTCGAGTGACTGCTGCTTCTCCTCCTCCTCCTCCTCCTAGCCCACCGTAAACACCTCCTCGAAACCCGTTGCTCAAGTGTGTTGGTTTAAGGAGTACTCGGAGGGACGTCCGGAAACTCGAAATTTTTAAAGTCGTTTTTTCTCTCTCTTTTCACACTTGGAGAAAATCAAAAAGTGTTTTAAAAGGACGCTTCTGGAGCGAATCTTAACGCACACATCCTTATCATTCCTGTAATCTTGAAGGCAGCTTTAGAGACATCAAGATGCCTGCCGTCCTAAATATATTTTCTTTTATCTTGATAAATTCGCCGGCATAAACCATTCTGTTCCGTGCGCTTCCACACCCTTTATCCGCATGCGGTCTTCATTTATGAACTTAACGAGGAAAAATAAAAGGGAAGAGGGCGAGGTGAGAGACGCCAAGAAGAAATAAATGCAATAGAAATTAATAAAAAGGATTTCTTGTTAGAAATAAAAGGGAAGCTGAGGAAGTGATGGCCGCGAAGAATAAATGAACACAGGGAATAAAAATAAAATTAAATTGAATGAAAGTGGCGGGAGACACGAAAAATAATACAAAACACAAACAGAAACAATTCTAAAAATACTCAAAAATTATATAAAAGGATGAAAAGAAGATCGGAAACGCGAAAAATAAGCAAACACAAAAGAAATTAACTTAATAAAAAAAAAAAAACTTCGGGCGCGGCACGAGACCTCCTAATTTCAGCTCCAGTTTTACAGCGCGTGGATCCCAGTTCCGTAATCAACACTCACACTCGATCTTGGTTCAAGCAAGGAGGGACGCCGCACGTCAAGATACGAGGGACGCGCGCTGTCTTCTCTCCCTCCCTCTCCTCGATCAGCTTGTTCCCTAAAAAACAAACTTGTTCCGTTTTTATTTTTCGATACACGCGTGAAACGACTAGGATATGGGCATTTCTCAAAACACTTCCTACAAAAAAAAAAACATATGTCTACGCATTTTTCACATCAGATATCAGTATAAACCTTACTTGGCGAGACAGACAGACACACACACACACACACACACACACACACACACACACACACACACACACACACACACACACACACACACACACACACACACACGCACACACACACACACAACCCATCTGGCTCGTGTGGTTGACTGAAGGGAAATAAGACAGATGGCTTCATTAACCAGCTGGGGTCTTATCGCGCCATCTTCTCTATCTACCAGACCCGATAGCAGTTGCCTCTCCCTTCTTCTTTCAAGACATTAATTTAGACTGGCTTTAACGATGGGGTTATTTATATTCTATAATAGTCGACCCTGATTACAACAGCTGTGTGTGTGTGTGTGTGTGTGTGTGTGTGTGTGTGTGTGTGTGTGTGTGTGTGTGTGAGTGTGTGTGTGTGTGTGTGTGTGAGTGTGTGGGTGCGTGCGTGCGTGCGTGCGTGAGTGAGTGAGTGAGTGAGTGAGTGAGTGAGTGAGTGAGTGAGTGAGTGAGTGAGTGAGTGAGTGAGTGAGAGAGAGTGAGTGAGTGAGTGAGTGAGTGAGTCAGTGAGTGAGAGAGTGAGTGAGTGTGTCGGATCTACCGACAATCCTCTCAAACACGCACGCACTCACCACATAGAGCATCATGGATTCTCGATAAACCGTGTTCCCACTTTTTAACAATTAGAGAGAATTCAGAAATGACATTTAGTTTGGTAATCCGCTAATTCGTGACTCGTAAATAAAGTGGCAATCTCTTCTTTTCCTTCTTCTCATCCTTCTTCTGCTTCTTCTTCTTATTATTATTATTATTATTATTATTATTATTTTGTTCTTTTTCTACTTCTACTTCTTTTTCTTTCTCATCATCGTCTTTTTCTTCTTTATTTCCGTTTTTACTTCTACTGGTTTCTTTTCCATTTCCACTCCCGGATTTTTTTTTCTTCCTCCTATCGTTTCTTCTCATAATTTCATTATTTCTTTTCTCTCTATCTTTTTCTTAAACGTGATAAAAAAAAAAGTATATCAACACCGCCATGCCTGTAATCCACTTGGTATCAAAGGAGGCCGCTGCTCCCCCCCCCCCCCAACGGCATCTGACATCGCGACTCATTCCAACGATCAAAGTCGAAGCTGTTCTGCGAATCTCACCTTGCGCGCCCCTTCTCCCCCCCTCCCCCCTCCCCCCTCGCTTCTCCGTTTGGGCTTTTTACCTGTGAGCTGTCTGAGCTGAAATCCTCGGCCGCTTCGCACGTCTTGAGGGTTAAAGCAAATCGTGATGTGGCGAAGTAAAGAAACGGTGGAGGTAAATATTACTTCGTAAGAAGGTACTATGAATACACGTGTCGGAATTATCTGAATCTATTTTTCGGTATTTTTTTTTTTTTTCCTCTCTTCCCTTTAACATTCCCTTACTCACTTTCCTTTCCCCCTCTCACCCCCGTCTTTCCCTCATTATCCTCCTCTTCTCCCTTCCTCCACTTTCATTTCCTCTCCCTTCTCTTCGCAGAAAACACAGGACCACGGACGGCGAAGAAGCAGAAGGAGGGATAGGATGGGGCCTGAGGGTGGGAGAAAGAGAAGAGGAAGGGGCAAGAGAAAAAGAAAAAAAAGGGAAAGAGAAAATGGGTAAAAGAGAATAGGGAAAAGTGGAGAAAGAGAAAAGAGCAAGACCGAGAGTGGAGAGGAGGGCGGGTACAGTGAGGGGAAACCGTCAATGGGAAGGAGGGGGATAGCGGCTAAGGGTAAGGCTGGAGACGAAGGAAAGGGTGTGTAAAGAGCGGAAGAAAAAGAAGGTAAGTAGAGAGCGTGACCGAAGGAAAAGAAGATGAAAGTAAGTAAAGCGAGAGATGGGGGAGGAAAAGGGGAAAATATGAGTAGAGAGACCATCCCCACCCCTTCACTACCACCCCTCCGCCTTCAGAGTCAAGGATGAGGATACGGACAAGGATAAGGACGACCACACTCACCCTAGCTATCTCTCCTCCCGTCTAAATCTTATCGGCAGGTGTTACGTTGTGTGTGTGTGTGTGGGGGGGGGGGAGAGAAGAGGGAAGAAAGAGGGATAATAAAATAAAAGGGAGGAGAGAAGAAAGAAAGAGGAATAAGAAAAAAAAAGAGATGATATAATAAAGAAAGAGAGAAAAGAAACCAGAAGGGTAGAGAGAATAAAGAAAGATTAATAAGAACCCAGAGAAGGGAGAGAAAATAGGGGAAGAAAAAAGAACAGGAAACTAGAAGGGAAGAGGGAGGATGGGAAGAAAGAGGACATGGAAAGGAGCATAGGCGGGGAGAAAAGAGGAGAGGGAAGAATCAAAGGGAAAGGAAAGGAAGAGGGAAGAAAGAGGTAAGAGGTAGAGAGCGGACGAAAAAAGGAAAGGAAGAACAGCAACAGCGGGTGATGTGAAAGGAAAAAATGAGGAACAAGAAAATAGTAAAGTGATGAATACTGAACTGATAAACATCATAAAATGACAATGAAAAATAATAGGGAATTCGTGAGAGAATATATGGACAGCTAAAATGTGAAGAAAAGAGGAAAAAGGGAGATGGAACGAAACAATACGGAAATTGACACACACACACCACAGAGGAGGGAGAGAGAGAGAGAGAGAGAGAGAGAGAGAGAGAGAGAGAGAGAGAGAGAGAGAGAGAGAGATAGGGAGGAGAGAGAGAGAGAGAGGAGGAGAGAGAGAAGAGAGAGAGAAGAGAGAGAGAGAGAGAGAGAGAGAGAGAGAGAGAGAGAGAGAGAGAGGAGAGAGAGAGAGAGAGAGAGAGAGAGAGAGATGGGAGAGAGAGAGAGAGAGAGATAGAGAAGAGAGGAGAGAGCGAGAGAGAGGAGAGAAGAGAGAAGAAGAAGAAGGAGAGGGGAGGAAAAAAAAAAAAGAGAGAGAGAGAGAGAAAGAGGAGAGAGAGAGAGAGAGGTAAAATATTTATAGAACGCCGTGCAACACAAACCTTGATACATAAGCAAGATTACAGCACCTAACAATAAGATCACACTTACGACCCACTCTGCCCCCATCTCCTCCCCCTCCCCCCTTTAGAATACATACCCTCCACCCTTCCCGTCTCTCCCCCTCTCCCCTCTGCCCCCTCCCCCCACCCTCGCAGCATCGCCTCCTTTGCATCATGTGCCGTAAACCCCTTGGATAAGCATCACCTTGCCTTCCCCTCCTCCTTGACCTCGCCTCACGCGCGGTGACCTGATAACGGAAGAGGAAGAGGAAAAGGTGCCCTGCCCTCGGGTTATCGTTACCGAGTCCTAGTATCTCCCTCTTCCCTCCCTCCTTTTCGTCCTCTCCAAGGTCCTTCCCCCAATTCTGCCCCACTAAATCTCCCCCTCCCTAACTTCGCTTCCTCTCCCTTTCCCATCTCTCCAATTTCGCTCCCTTTCCTCTCTTCCCCTCCCCAACTTGCCTCCCTTTCTCCTTCCCCTTAACTCCTCCCTAACTTCTTTCCTTTCCTCTTTCCCCTTCCCCTTCGCCAACTTCTCTCCCTTTTTCCTCTCCCTTCATCTTCCCCCCTACCCAAATTCTCTCACTTTCTCCTTCCCTTCCCCTCCCCCCAACCCAACTTCTCTCCCTTTCTCCTTCTCCTTCCCATTCCACCCTCCCCTTACCTAAATTTTCTCCCTCTCCCCTTCCCCCACTTTCCCTGTGACACGTTGCAGTATCACAGGTCATCTTGCCATTCCTTCCTTCCTTCCCCCTTGGGCGATGGGGATGGAGGGACACGGGGATCCATGGACGTTGGACGACGCACTTACAGGTGTGAAATGATGTCCTGCGATAGAAAAGGACGTTTGTTCTCGGCAGCATCCGTGTCTGCCTGTCTGTCTAGCTGTCTTCTACTGTCTGTCTGTGGCCATCTCTCTGTCACCCATTGTGTGTCTGTTATCTGTTGTCTGTCTGACTGCCTGTTACTTGATGTTTGTTTGTCTGACAATATGTTACTTATTATCTGTCTGTCCAGCATCTGCTGTCTGTCTGACTGTCTGTGACCTGTTGTATGTCTGTCTGACAATCTGTTACCCACTGTCTGCCTGTTACCTGTTGTCTGCCTTCCTGCCTGTGCCTCATTCTCCATTAAAGGTTATCAGCTGATAAGTGATGGCCCTAAGTGATTTTAAGTGTATTTACTTAGTACATTAACGGTCATAAGAAACACTGGCCTGTTTTTGATATGATTAGTAATATAATAAAAGTTTTTCGTAACTGACTAGATGAGTTTCCCAAATAAGGTGAGAACCACAGAGCAGCCCTTTGGGAATGTTTAGCTGCTGTTGGACGGATGGTCCTCTTCAGTCAGCAGCAGTTCATCAAATTCAACAAGACGCTGAGATGTGTTTCCCTATAATTTTGCGTGCCGTGTAAAATGTTCCGTAAAATTAACTTTTCCTATCTAGTCAAATCAGCCTCTCTCTTTTTTTTCTTCTTCCTGTCGTCCGTTCTTCTGTTTCCCTGTCGATAAAATGTATCAAGTCTCTCTGCCTGTCTCCCCTCCTCTCTCTTTCTGCTTGCAATCAACACTATCTCCCATCACACCCCTTGCCCCTCCCACCCCTTCCCTCCGCGACTCCTCTCATTCATGAATAAAGACAATAACAAAAAAAGGCTTTTGTTTTAGAGTAAACAGGATGGTATCAATTGAATCCCTCATTCTTTCAAGATCGTCAGGGAGGAGGAGGGGGCGAGGGGAAAATATGAATGGTGTACTGCAAAAAGTGACGCGGGGGGGGGGAGACGAGGGGGAGGGAGGGGGGATAAGGAAAGCTACGTTATCTACATCCTTTTTCTTGCTATTGTGTGTTTCTTGAGGTTCATTCATCTTCCTCACCTGATAAGGATCCCATTTGCATCTTGCCATTCATATCTTTTGCAATTTGCAACTCCTCATTGCGGGAAGTACAGAACGGGGTGGGGGGTTAATGAGAGGAGATGGGGAGGGAGGGGAGGAGGAAGGGAGCTAGGCGGGAGGGAAGGGGAAGGAGGGAAGGACGGAGGGAGAGAGGGGGAAATGAAGGCAAAAACAAGACTTCATTCATTTTTATGCAAATTCTTTGAATCTGTTAGACGGAGAGAGAGAGAGAGAGATAGTAACTAGGACAATGGATTCGAAACCAGCTGATATACCTATTTTTACCTCTGCCTTCAAGCATCCTCTTTTAATTCTGCTGTAAATGTGTCTCTCTCTCTCTCTCTCTCTCTCTCTCTCTCTCTCTCTCTCTCTCTCTCTCTCTCTCTCTCTCTCTCACCCACACCCAAACCCACACCCACACCCACACCCACACACACACACACACACACACACACACACACACACACACACACACACACACACACACACACACACACACACATATATATATATATATATATATATATATATATATATATATATATATATATATATATATATTAGCAATTCCTTCAATAAATTGCATTGCATTTGCGATGATGGTTCTGAAGGTGCTGAATAATAATGATAATGATAATGATGATGATGATGACGATAATAACTATAATAACAACAACAACAACAACAACAACAACAATAATAATGATAATAATAATACATCACACGTGTGCTCTTATCTTGAAAAGAATCGGTATCGAAAACTACATGACAAGTTAGATAAGAAAATACACTGGTTGCTTATCAATTTGTGCTTCACAGTACAAACTGATAAGGTGAACACCGGAGGCCTGATATTGCCATTCTAGATAAGAAGAAAAGAGAATGCATTATTATTGACTCTGCGGTACCAGGAGATCAAAACATTACCACCTAAGAGCATGAAAAGATCACGAAATACCAAGACCTACGTATGGAGATTGAAAAACTATGGGATGTTAAAGCAGTTGTAGTGCCAATGGACTGGGAACAGTTTCCACAGAGTTGGAAAAATATATAAAACGTGCATGCAGAAGGCAGTGTTACTAGGCACAGCCTTCATCTTGAGGAGAGTGTTTGGCATCTCAGGGTTCGGGTAGAAATACGATGTCGAGTGTGAAATTCCCATCATAAGATGTGCACATCACAAAAACAAAAACAAAAAAAACAGTAATAACAATAGCAATGATGTCAGTATTACAAATAAT
>NC_051401.1:18644115-18671615 GCF_015228065.2 Penaeus monodon
CGACTCTCTCTCTCTCTCTCTCTCTCTCTCTCTCTCTCTCTCTCTCTCTCTCTCTCTCTCTCTTACTTCTCTTTCTTACAACTCAATCCCTCACACCTATTCAGCAGTGGGACCCGGTACATGACTCTCCAGAATACCGGTCGTTAGTGGGTAACCAGTCCTCTTCAACGGTAGTGGCAGGAAAAGTCATCTTGGTTGTTCTCGTAATAAATCACGGTTTCAAAGAATGTACCTACATACACACGCGCCCACACACACAAACACACAAACACATACACACACAACTATACTATAAATATACATATATAGTTATGTACAGAAATATTATAATGAGAGAGAGAGAGAGAGAGAGAGAGAGAGAGAGAGAGAGAGAGAGAGAGAGAGAGAGAGAGAGAGAGAGAGAGAGAGAGAGAGAGAGAGAGAGAGAGAGAGAGAGAGAGAGAGAGAGAGAGAGAGAGAGAGGCAGAGACGGCGCCCAATCACCCGCAAACAGGAGCCAGTCTCTACGCGTGTGTACAATATGTACTGCACATGTACAAGTACTCGCGGGAAGAGATAAAACTGTACATTTTACAACCCTTTGTCGGCATTCAAGCGTGACCAAAACGAGCAGCGATCTGTGTACAAAACTTTTGGCAAGAAAGGATATAAAGGCAAATAAAACCGCAAATAATAAAGGCAGAAGGAAATAAAATCAAATACAGACCTCGTCCTCCTCGGGAGCAGACAGACCGTCGCAAAAAAAACAAAAAGCATTCAAGCGGGAGATATCTCGGGCTTCTTAATATTTCTTGTCATAATCCGCCTCGCTCCAAATCGCTCCTTTACATCAGCATTAGTCGCATTCTCCCTCTTCGTCTGTCTGTGTCTCTGTCGACCTGCCACTGTATTTTTTTTTCTTTTTCTTTTGTCTGTATGTCTCTCTCTCTCTCTCTCTCTCTCTCTCTCTCTCTCTCTCTCTCTCTCTCTCTCTCTCTCTCTCTCTCTCTCTCTCTCTCTCTCTCTCTCTCTCTCTCTCTCTCTTGTCTTTATAACTGCATTATTACATTTATCACTCCTTTCTTATGTTCCCTTTCTGTCTTTGTTTTTGTATGTCTATTTCTGTCTGTCCTCTCCTTATAACTGCATTATCACTTTCTTCTCCATATCCTCTTTTATCATTGCCTGCGTCTATCTGTTTCTTTCCGTGTATCCCTCTGCCTTCGTCTTTTTCTCTATATCTAACTAGTTTATCACTTTAAGTCTTTATGCCTATTTTCTTCATTTGCAACATCGTCTGCAAATAACGAGCGGAAAATGTCAAACCCTTAAGTTAATTTATAACTCGTCTTCGCCCTATTTTTAAAGCGCTTCATTCTAGAGCCATTAAAAAATAAAATGAAAAAAGACACGCTACCCTTAAAGAGACAATACGACTTAATACCGTTCATGCAAAAAAAACGCTACCATTCAAAAAATAGTCCTCAACGGTTACGGTTAATTTCTTTTAAACTGATACGCGAAAGTATCCGCCATGATAATTTAATTACTGATCATTATCATTATAAACATAATTTAACCCACCCCCCCACACACACACCAATAATCACCAGGTGGCCAGACCCTTTTCCGACGTAGTACACAGTCCTCGTAAATAGTACAGGAATATGGTATTAACTGCCTTCAGTTATCCATATGTACTAACTTTTTGGCTGCAGCCTTTATAGTGATTATAGTCTGTTCTATTACTGTTCTTATCAACGATAATAATAATAATAATAATAATAATAATAATAATAATAATAATAATAATAACCGAACAGCAATAATAACAATGATAATAATAATAACAACAAAAACAACAATAATAACAATAACAATAATAATAATAATAATAATAATAATATAACAATAATAATAATAATAATATAATAAAATAATAATAATAAAGATAACCATAACAACAATACTAATATACAACAAACAACATTATGATCATCAGCACCACTACTGCAACCATCATCAAAACCATTATGAGAGTATTAACTCCAGCATCAATGCCATCATCCTCCCCATTCAACCTTGCAATCACTATTTCCATTATTATTAGACCTATCATTATTCATCTCTCTCTCTCTCTCTCTCTCTCTCTCTCTCTCTCTCTCTCTCTCTCTCTCTCTCGCTCTCGCTCTCGCTCTCGCTCTCGCTCTCGCTCTCGCTCTCGCTCTCGCTCTCGCTCTCTCTCTCTCTCTCTCTCTCTCTCGCGTCCTCTTCTCCCGGATGCATTCCATGGAAGTCGGCGTCACCTCAGCCCTGTTCACTTCCTTTCCACAAAATCATTGTTCTGCAGTAATCTCACTCGCCTCGCGGATAGAACTGATAATAACAAGCATAACAATAACAGTGACAATCGGAATAACACCCGAACGAGGAGGTGAAAAATAACATCAATGAACAATAGCAACAAAACACAATAGCCTGATATGATGATAAGAAATATACAACAACAACAATGGCGAAAAAATATATATATGATAACAAATCGTAAAAAAATGAAATTAAATACAATATCAACGATACAATGTTACGAGGTTTTTACCATGGCTTTTACATCTTGAAGGGTTTCTAAAAGTGCTTTTTTTGCAGTTAAGGCATTATTATTTATTCCACTACTACTGTTGCTACTATCACTGGAGCTAATTCTGCTTCTATACTACTGTTACGGCTACAAAAACTAATAGAGACAATATACAGAAGGAAAGAAAGTTAGGACCAATATCTATAAATCGCGTATATGAAATTACCGTTGCTAATACTGTTAACTCTAATTTCTTGACCAATGACAAGAATGCTCATAAAAAGAGACGGACTGGAAAGTGGAGAGAGAACTGAAGAAGGGGGGGGGAGGGAGGGAGGGAGCGGAGGAGAGGGAGGGGGGAGAGAGAGAGAAGAGAGAGAGAGAGAGAGAGAGAGAGAGAGAGAGGGGAGAGAGAGAGAGGAGAGAGAGAGAGAGAGAGAGAGAGAGAGAGAGAGGGAGGGAGAGAGGGAGGGAGAGAGGGAGGGAGAGGGAGGGAGAGGGAGGAGAGGGAGGGAGGGAGGGAGAGGGAGAGGGAGAGGGAGAGGGAGAGAGAGAGAGAGAAAGAGAGAGAGAGAGAACGCAGAAAAAAGGAAATAGGGAAGATAGAAAGCGAAAAAAAAGAGAAGAGAAGAGATGAGAGGAGAACAGAGCAAGAGAGATAAAGGAGAAGCAAGAGAAGAGAAGATCTAAAGGGAGAAAGAAAGACAGAGAGGACGAAAAGCAGAGACCATAAAGCGAAGAGTAAGAACAAAAAAGAGAAACAGAAAGCCAGAAAACAAAGAGATAACGAAAAAAGGACAGAAAGATCCAGACCGAGGGTACAGCCCCACCTCCGTAAGGCAGTGCATGAACCCGGCGCAAGTCAATGATAAGAGTTGCAGTCCTAATAAATCTCCATTGCCCTTAAGGATAGCCATACTGCAGCAGTCCCTCATTCCCTCCCCCCGACACCCCTCTCTCCTCCCCTCCCCACCCACACCCACTCCCCCTAAATCCCCCCACCCCTCCCCACTCCCTCCTAAATCCCCCTACCCGTCCCCACTCCCCCTAAATCCACCCCACCCTTCCCTACTCCCTTCTCCCTCTCCAACCTTGCCCCTCACCCCCACCTGCCAAGCCGTATGATGTGATCTTACTCATTACCACGGCACTCGGACCTGCCTCCTGCCTCCTGCCTCCTGCCTCCTGCCTCCTGCCTCCTACAGGCGCTGGTCCCACCTCCTTGGCTCCTCCGCCTTCCCTCGCCCTTTCGCATTTTTCTCCTTCGCTCCCCTTGTGATGCTGATGTTGGTGATAATAATGGTAATGGTGGTGATGGTGATGATAATGATGAGGATGGTGATTATTACTGATAATAACAACGACAAGAGCAATAATACCAGCAAGACGAATAACACTCTCTTACTTCTAAGAACGACAACAATAACAACACCGTGACCCCACCCGAGCGCGGCAGAAGCGACCGAGCAGAACGGAACTGCACAAATCGCAACAATAAAAATGTATCGGTATTAAACCCGTCTGACAAAACTAAATTGAATGACCAGTTTGTTCACACACACACACACACACACACACCACACACACCAAAAAAAAAAAAAAAAAAAAAAAAAATTTATTATAAAATATATATAATATATATATATATTTTATATTATTTTATATATTTTATAAAATATATATATATATTTTAATTTTTTCCTTTGAAGTTTCCCTTTTCCCCTTTTTCCCCCCCCCGGGCTTCTCCCTCCTGTTCTTTTTCCCTTCCAACACTTTTTTTCTCCTTATTTCTCCCCCCTTTACCCCCTTTTCCCCACCCCTCTGCTGTTCCTCTTTCCCTTTTTCCCCCCTTGGGTCCCCTTTCCCCCCTCTTTTAATAACCTCCCTTTTCAAACCTTCCCCATTTTCCCCCCATCTCCCCCTCTCCCTCCCCCTTTCCCCTCCTACTTCTCCCCCCCTCGCCTCCTCCCTCCCCCCTTCCGCACCCTCGATCACTTCCAAGGGCTCTCGACTATATCACCAGTTTTTATCTCCGCACCGCGACCCGTAAGTAAGGACGCGGCCAGAGATACCATCAAAAAACACCCCGCCCCCGTTCAAAATTTCCCCGGTCTGTTGGGGCCCATTTAATATTTAATTGTTAATTTTTTAACCCCCAACTCGCTGGGGTTTTTTTTTCCCCTGGCGCCTGTCCATTTCCCAAAAACTCTGCGGGGAAAAGGTTTAAAGACGGTTTGGGGGGAGGTGAGGGGGTTAGGGCAATTGGGGGGGGGGCAGGGAAAATTTTGAGGGGTGGGGAAAAGGGGGGGGGTTTGGGGGGGAAGTAAGGGGGCTGAGTGGGGGGAGGTAAATGTATCTTTGTGTCTGTGTAAATGACTGTGCCTTTCGCGGGAGGGGGAAATTGGGGCGTCCCCCCTTTTTGGCTCCGGGCTTGATGATGCTTGGAGGAGGGGAAGGGGGGGGGGGGACAGAGAGAGGGGGGGGGGGTGGGAAGGGAAATGGAGAAACAGGTGGGAAGGAAAAGAAAGACGGAGGTGGAGAAAAGAAAATAGGAGAGGGAGGATGGATGACTGGCTGGATGGATGGGTGGAGAGAGGGAGAAAGTGAAAGAGAAAGAGAAATATATATATGTGTGTGTGTGTGGGGTGTTGTGGGGTTTTTTGTGTGTGTGTGTGTGGGGGTGGGGTGTGTGGGGTTGGGTGTGCGTGTGTGTGTCCCTTTTGTGCGTGTGTTTTTAAATGTGTGTGTGTGTGTGGGGTGTGTGTGTTGTGTGGTTGTTTTTGTGTGTGTTTGTGTGTGTTGTGTGGGGGGGGTTTGTGTTTTGTGGGGGTGTGGGGGTTTGGTGTGTGTGGGTTTTGTGTGTGGGGTTTTGTTGTGTGTGTGTGTGTGTGTGGTGTGTGGTGTTGAAAAAGGGGAAAAAGAGGAAGAGAGAGAAAAGAAAGAAAAGAGAGAGGAAAAAGAGAGAGAGAGAGGGGAAAAAGAGAGGGGAAGAGGGGAAGAGAAAAAGAGGAGAGAGGAGAGAAAAGAAGGGGAAAAAGAAAAGAGAAAAGAAAGAAAAAGGAAGAAAAAAGGGGGAAAAAAAAGAAGAAAAAGAGAAGAGAGAAGAAGAGAGAGAGAAGAGGGGGAGGAGAGAGAGGGGAGAGAGAGAGAGAGAAAGAGAGAGAAAAGAGAGAGGGAGAGAGAGAGAAAAGAGAGAGGGAGAAAAGAGAGAGAGAGAGAGAGAGAAAAGAGAGAGAGGGAGGGGGAAAGAGGGCGAGAGAAAAGGAGGAGAGAGAAAAGAGAGGGGAGAGAGGGGGAGAGAGGATAGAGAAGAGCGAGAGAGACAAAAGGGACAAAGAGGGAGAGGGGAAGGGGAGAAGAGATAAAATGATTAAAGTGAGTGAGGGGGGGAGAAAAAAGGAGAGAAAGAGAGAAAGAGAGCGGAGAAGAGAAAAGAGAGAGGGGAAGGGGAGAGAGAGAAAAGGGGGAGAGAGAGGAGAAAAGAAAAAAGAGAGAGAGAGAGAAAAGGGAGGAGGAGAGAGAAAGAAAAGAGAGGAATGAAAAGAGAGAGGGGAAATGAAAAAGGAAAAAAAGAGAAAAAATGAGAAGAGAGAGAGAATGAGAGGAGAGGGAGAAGAGAGAGAGAGGGGAGAGAGAGAAAAGGAAAAAGAAAAGGAGAGAGAGAAGAGAGAGAGTGAATATGGGGTTTGAGGGGGGGAGAGAAAGAGAAAAAGGGGGGGAAAGAGAGAAAGAGAGAGGAGAGAGAAGGAGAGAGAGAGAGGGAGAAGAGAAAAGAGAGGGGGAGAGAAGAAGAGGAGAGAATGGAAAGGAGGGGGAAGAGAGAGGGGAGAGGGGGGAAAAGGGGGAAGAGAGAGAGAGAGAGAAATAAGAGGAGAGAGAAAAAAAGGAGAGAGGTTTGAAGAGAGAAAGAAAAATGGGGAGAGAGAGAGGGGAATGAAGGGGGAAGAGAAGAAAGAGAGAGAGGGGGAAAGAGGAAAAGAGAAGAGAGAGAGAAATAAAGAGAGAGAGAATGAAGAGAGAGAGAGAGAAAAAGAGAGAAGGAGAAGGGAGAAAAAGGAGAAAAGAGAGAAAGAGGAGAAAATAGGAAAAAAAATTAGAGAGAGAGAAAATTGGGGAAAAGGGGAGAGAATGGGGAAAGGAGAAAAATTAAAATGAGAGAGAGAGAGAGAGAGAGAAAAGGGGAAGAGAGAGAAGAGAGAGGCGAAAAGAGAGGGTTTGGTTCAAAGGGGAAAGAATCCGAGGGTTTTTAATTTTTTTTTAAAAAAAAAAAGGGGGGGGTTTTTTTTTAAAAATTTTTTTTTGGGGGTTTTTTTTTTTAAAAAAAAAAAAAGGGGGGGGGAAAAGGTTTGGGGGGGGTTTTAAATTAAAAAATTTTTAAAAGCCCGGGTTGGGGGAAAAAGGGGGGGAAAAAAAAAAGGGGGGAAGGGTTTTTTTTCCCCCCCCGGGGGGCCCCCCAAAAAAAAGGGGGGGGGGGGCCCCAAAAAAAGGGGGAAGAGAAGGAGATACCCTTTTCTTTAACTTCTATTCAGGGGGCCCCTTTTACACATGTGGATTATCCTTTCTTTTAGCCGTTGAATTCATAATCAGTCCCATTATAATAATTGTAGTTACTATCATCTTAATATTATTATTGCTGTTGTTATTATTATTAACGATATTATTGCTATTATTATTATCATTATTACCATTATTATTATCATTATTGTTATTGTTGTTGTTGTTGTTATTTATAATTACCAATATCATTATTATTATAATAATTATTATTAGCATTACCATCACCGTTATCATTACTATCCAACTCTTAAAACCATTATATTGTTATTGATCATCACCATAATATTATTACCACTATCATTACCACCATTATCGCTATCATCATTACTACTGCTACTGCAAATACAACAGCAATTTCCAATGAGCTTTATAAAATGTCTCATTTGCATAAAATGCAATACCTTTTATCCATACTCAGCGAAACTCAGCTTCAGGAACACCTTCTTTCAGTCTGATTCGGCAACAATCTGCTGACTCATATCTCCCCTTCCTCCACTCCTTTCTCCTCTTCTCTCATCTCCTCTCCCCACCACTACGCCCCCCCCCCCTTTCTCACTACTCCTTCCCCTTTCCCTTTCCTACTTCCCCTTCCCTCCCCAGTCTCCTTCCCCCCCCTCACGGCTGCCCTTCCCCTCCCCACTCACCTTCCATCTCCTCTCCCCACCTCTACCTCCTCCCCTCATTATTCCTCTTTCCTAACCCCCCCTTCTCCCCTCCCAATCCCACCTCCTTCCTCCACTCCCGTCCCAGCCCCTTCCCCTCCCTCACCATTCCCTTCCCCTCCCTCACCATTCCCTTCCCCTTAAAAAAAAAAAAAAAAAAAAAAAAAAACTTCCCCCCTCCCCCTCCCTATTCCCCTTAACCTTCCCTTTTCCTCCTCCCCTTCCCACTTCTTTTCCTCCCCTCCCCTCCCCTCCCCATTCCCTTTCCCCTTTCCTAACCCCCATCCCTCCTTCCCTCCCCTCACCGCCCACCGACAATGGGCGTGTGTGCAGCAATCCCTCAGCGCACGCCCGTTTTTGGAGCGCCAGAACTCAGCCTGCTATAAACACTCCCCCTTATCGTGTTCCTGAGTTTTTTATGCCGATGTAAAGAGGTTCCTTTATAACTGGACTGGTCGTTTGAGGAAGTACTCGCTCGCCTCCGCTATTGTGCATTACGCTGTAGACATGCACCTTTTATAACACTAGGGTGGGAGAACGCGGTTTAAAATACGGTTATGGTTTCCTATTTGTCTGTCTGTTTTTTTATTATTTGTTTTCTTTTACTTCTCTCTCTTTTTCTCTTTATTCCTCTCTCTCTCTCTCTCTCTCTCTCTCTCTCTCTCTCTCTCTCTCTCTCTCTCTCTCTCTCTCTCTCTCTCTCTCTCTCTCTCTCTCTCTCTCTCTCTCTCTTATTCTTTCTATTTCTCTTATTCTTTCTCTCTTTCTCTTCTCTCACTCTCTCTCTCGATCTTAGCTTTTCACTACCATAACTGTCTCCAAAATTCATGTTTCCTTCTCTTTCCTCTCCATATTTCCTCTCTCATTTTCGCCATCCTGTCTCTCTCATACGTTTCAAGGTCTTATTCTCTTGTTCCCCCGTTATCGTGCCTAACTCTCTCACCTTATTTGTATCTCAGTTAAATTAATGAACGTGTCTCTCCCCTCACTTTCGTTATCATACTTGAATCTTTCAACTGTGCGACCGCGTCTTTTTCTCAATCTCATCCTCTCTCTCTCTCTCTCTCTCTCTCTCTCTCTCTCTCTCTCTCTCTCTCTCTCTCTCTCTCTCTCTCTCTCTCTCTCTCTCTCTTCCCCCCTCCCCCCCTCTCTCTCTCCTCCCTTCTCTCTCTCTTACCCTTATTCTTATTCTACCTATTCCTCCTCTCCCACTCTTTCTACATCCACTCCCTCCTCCCCATCCCATTTCTCTCTCTCTCCCCGTCTCGGTCACTTCCCGTCTCTCTGTATCTATAAACACTCACTCCTCTCTCTCTCTCTCTCTCTTTCTCTCTCTCTCGTTCTCTCTCTCTCTCTCTCTCTCTCTCTCTCTCTCTCTCTCTCTCTCTCTCTCTCTCTCTCTCTCTCTCTCTCTCTCTCCTCCTCTCTTCTTCATTCTACATCCTCTTTTCCTCCCCCTTTCTATCTTCTCATCCTCTCTCTCTCCTTCTCCATCACTCCCTCCCTCCTCCTTCCTTCCTTCCTTCCTTCCTTCCTTCCTTCCTTCCTCTCCCTCCCTCCTTCCTTCCCTCCCTCCCTCCTTCCTTCCCTCCCTCCCTCTCCCTCTCCTTTATCAACCCTATTCTTCTTACGCCGCTCCCCGCACCCCTGGATATCTCTCACCTTCGTTACAAACCCGGGTCTTTCTAATCCTTATCACCGCTCGCCGAGACAAGGCCTCCTTCCGCTTATCGGCCGGAACATCGCTCCGTTTTCGGCCTCCAAAGATGGAGAGCGGAAGGGGGGAGGGGGAGAGTGGCAGGGGGAGCGGCAGGGGGGAGGGGGGAGGGATGGAGGGAGGGAGAAAGGGTGGTGGGGGAGCAATTGCAGTGAGGAGGAAAGGTAGGAAAAAGGGAAGCGGAGAGGGAGAGGTGAAACGAAGACAGGGAGGGGGGGGGGAAAGGGAGGAGAGTGGGAAGGAGGTGGAAAGCGAGAGAAAGGGTGAGAGGGAATGGGGAAGAAGGGGGAAAGAAGAGGGTAAGAAATGGGAGTGTAGGTGAGGAAAGAGGGAGGCAGGTGCTAAGAAGGAGAGACGGAGGGGGGAATAAGAGAGGAGGAGAGAGGAAGGGAGGGCGAGAGAAAGAGAGAGAAAGACGGGGAAGGAACGAGTTGCGACGACAGAGAAAAAAGGAGAAAGGCGAGGGGTAAAGATGAAGGGGGAGGAGTAACACAGGGAAGAGGAGGAATAAGGATAGAGGGGGAGTAGGTGGAAGGGGGTCCCAGCGAGGGCGTCCTAATGCGGATCGCTAATGCACTCCTCGGCCAAGATTAAAACCCGCACTCGGTGATCCGGCGCAGGGCCCCCTCGAGGCGGCGCCGGCGACTCGAGGGCGGAGAATACAGGCCGCACGGAAGATATGGACGCTTCCAAACGAAGACGGAGGGAAAGGGAAAGGGAAAGAGGAAGAGGGGAGAGAGGGGAGAGAGGAGAGGAGAGGAGAGGGGAGGAGAGGAGAGATAGATAGAGATAGAGAAAGAGAAAGAGAAAGAAAGAGAGAGAGAGAGAGAGAGAGAAGAGGGGGGGGGAGAGGGAGGGAAAGAGAGAGAGAGAGAGAAGAGAGAGAGAGAGAGAGAGAGAGAGAGAGAGAGAGAGAGAGAGAGAGAGAGAGAGAGAGAGAGAGAGAGAGAGAGAGAGAGAGAGAGAGAGAGCAAATTTGATTTGCGAATGCCAAAAAACCTTATCATCCTTATTCATGCATATCATCCGGTGTCGCCTAAGTCGCATTACGGACACAGTGCCAAGCGACCCCCGTTCCTCTATCCAGTATACAAGGGAGTGAGGGTAGAGTGAGGGAGGGAAAGTATAAGGGAGGGAATTAGGGAGGGAGGAAATCAACATTGCATAGAGGGGGGGGGAGCTACGGATAGATGGAAGGTAGGAAGGAAGGAAGGAGTGAGGGAAGGAGTAGAAGGAGAAGGTAGAAAGGAGACAGCGATGGAGGGAGGGAGGGAGGGAGGGAGGAAGCGAGGGGAACAGAGTTAGGGGCGGGGACTATGAAAAATAGGAGTAGGAGACGGTGTTAGGAGAGAGAAACAGGGATGATTAAGGAATGGAGAGGTTGAAGGGAAGAAGGAGGGAGGGATGGAGGGAAGAAGGGAGGGAGTCCTGACTCATCTCACTCGAAGAAGCGGACGGCCCCCGGAGGCGAACACATGCGCGCGTTTTTGCAATTAGCGACCGTTTGGAGTGATGTCCGGGCTTCCATTATAGCTCATTAGCCAATCAGGCCAATCAGAACGATCGGCTCGTCCAGCTAGGCCAGTCAGTCAGTCACTCAGCCAGTCAGTCAGTCCGCCAGTTTATCGGCCGCCAGCGATGAGGCGGGACCGGACTCCGCGGCGCAGCGATCGCCGCTAAAAAGCCGGGGAAGCGACCGGGCTGGACTGGTGAGGGGGCAGGGGGCAGGGAGGGCGGGGAAGGGGACACGGGAGGCGACATGGAGGGCCAGAGAACATGGAAGAGGGCACGGGAGATGACAGGGAGGGTCAATGAGCAGGGGTAAAAGGGGCGCAACAGGTAGCCGGAGGGTCAGGGAGCAGGGGGAGGTGGCGGGAGGCGTGCAACAAGTGGCAGGGAGGGTCAGAGGTCATGGGAAGGGGCACAACAAGTGACAAGAGGAAGGGGAAGGGTAAAGGGCTGACGGGGAGAGCAAGGGGGAAGTCGGGCACGGGGCGAGAGGTGGCAAGGGAGGGCAAGGAACAAAGGAGATAGCAGAGAGGAGACGGGGAAACAGAGGGCGGAAGGGGCGACGGGGAGCAGAGGATGGAACCATGGCAAAGGCGGTACCGCCGAGAACTAATCGAAGACGACAGGCTGGGGCAGAGGTGACAAGGAAGACCAAGAAGGGACAAATAAGGCCCCGAGAGGCTCCGGGTAGGCAAGGGGAGAGGGAGGCTGAAGGAGGGGGGCATGGGAGGCTACCGGGGAGGGGGGAAGGGAGACTGCAGGGAGGGACAATGGACAGGGCGGAGCGTTCATTCAGGCAGACAAGCACTCATGCTGTCTGGACGAACGGACGGACGGACGGACAGACGGACGGATGGATAGATGGATGCAGATGTCGTCCCCGCCCGGCCCGCCGCAGCTACTCGAATCACATGCTAATATCCGCCATAAAGAAGCCTCGTCGCCCCGTAAACGTCAATCACGGGAATCACTTTCTTATAAAACCAATCAAGAGATTCTAATGAAGGTCTCGATACCCGAAACGAGCTTGTCCCACGTCGGGCCGGGTAATCACGGGTCGCGGCTAAAATACGAGTGACACGCTGCCTCTTATCGCCACCTCCATCTGTGGGGGCCGATAAGGAGGCGGGGAGGGGAGGGGGTAGAGGGAGGGAGGGAGGGGGTGGAGGGAGGGAGGGGGTGGAGGGAGGGAGGGAGGGAGCGGAAGAGAAGGATAGGCTACGAGAGGAGAGGGCGCAGGAGGAATGGGGAGGGAGAGGGAGAGATAAAGGGGAGAGAGAGGGGGGTGGGGACAAGGAGAGGGAGAGAGTGGAACGGGAAGGAGAGGAGGTGGAAGCAGACAGGAAGGGACAGAGAGGGAGAGGCGAGGAGAGAGGAGAGAGGAGAGAGGAGAGAGGAGAGAGGAGAGAGAGAGAGAGAGAGAGAGAAAGAGAGAGAGAGAGAGAGAGAGAGGGGGGGGGTTAGAGATACGAAGAGGGGAGGAATAGGGAGAGGGAGGTGGGCAAGGGAGGAGAGGGGAGGGGAGGGGGAGGGGGATGAGAAGGGGAAAGGAGGAAAAGGGAGGGGAAGGGAGGGAGGAGAGATGAGGGGGGAGGGAGGTGAGATGGTGGGAGGGAGGGAGGGAGGGAGAGAGAGAGAGAGAGAGAGAGAGAGAGAGAGAGAGAGAGAGAGAGAGAGAGAGAGAGAGAGAGAGAGAGAGAGAGAGAGAGAGGAAGAGAGGAAGAGAGGAAGCGAGGAAGCGAGAAAGCGAGAAAGAGAGTAAGTGAGTAAGTGAGTAAGTGAGTAAGTGAGTAAGAGAGCGAGAGCGAGAGCGAGAGCGAGAGCGAGAGCGAGAGCCTGGGCACGGGCTGGTCGCCTGGCTGCCTCTCCTGGCTTCGCCCCGGGACCAAGTTGTTTATCTCTGGGAGTGACGCGTCAATATACACCACCAAGAAGTCGAAACTTTGAGACGTGTTTCTGCTCTTTGTCTCGATATTGTTAGTCGATACACCGACCCACCGCTCCCACTGCTAAATTGCGTCCAGCTGTCAATATACCATTTGCGTGGCGATGCTAAAGTATGCGCGCCGAGTATAACCGAACCCCTTTCGCGACAGATGCGACGGAGGAAATAATATGCACGGAGAGGGGAACTTCGATGCTATTTCGTTTGAAAACATGTAATCATAATTCCTCTTTCGTTCCGTTTAGTGATTTTTTAAAAGCAAATCTCAGAATACGCATACACGTACACACACGCCCAATTTCCTTCTCTCCCCTCTGTCTATCTGTCTATTTGTCCTCATCTCGCCCTCTACATGTTTCTCTCTTACATAAACGCATGATTCAATCTTACGAACTCCTTCCAAAATAATTCATCTTCCTTTTCCGTCTACACGACCAATATCATGGTATAAAATAGATGGATATAAAAAAGGTCTATAAACGCACATTACATATTCATAACCGACACTATACACACACACGAACAAAATTTATGGTTATAAATAACCATCAAACGCTGCTAGTGGTAAAGGCAATAAAATAATGACAGTAATAATAGTAAAAATAATATGAATAAATATATTTTCGGCGATAATAAGATAGGCAATGCTAATAATGATGTTAACAACAACAAAAGTGATAATAATAATGGAAGTAATAGCAATTATATTATAGTCATGAGAATTTTAAAAAATAAGGGCAGAGGTACTATTGGCAGTAGTAATAACCATAAGGACGAGTATTTTAAAGAGGGAGAGGGAGAGGGAGAGGAGAGGGGAGGGGGAGGGATGGGGGAGGGGGGGGAGGGAGGGAGGGAGGGAGGGAGAGAGAGAGAGAGAGAGAGAGAGAGAGAGGAGAGAGAGAGAGAGAGAGAGAGAGAAGAGAGGAGAGAGAGAGAAGAGAGAGAGAAAGAGAAGAAAGAGAGAGAGAGAGGAGAGAGAGATGAGAGAGAGAGAGATGAGAGAGAGAGAGAGAGAGAGAGAGAGAGCGAGAGCGAGCAGAGACAGACATAGACATAGACATGCACCCAGACAAACACCCCCCTACCCCACCGAACCCCCACACGACACGCCCTCTCCCTCCCCCCCTCCCCTTCGCGCCACAAGCAGCACCGAACCAGCAAGCAAGCAGGCGTCGCAACACGCAAGCAGACAGCGCCGCCATAAAGCAGGGCAGCAGGCAAGGGCGAGGCGACAGCGACAAGCACACGTCGTCCGCGATAACCGCCGACCGCCGCTATCGCCGAGGCAGACGAGATAAACCGCTCGACAATACAGCCGTAACCTGATCTTTCCTGAGAGTGTGTTCCCGATGCTAATGTCTTATAATAAAACTGGAAGACGTTCGTGTCAAGACAATGGCCTCCTCTTCTTCCTTCTCCTGCGCCGTCTTCTCTTTCGGTTTCTTCTTTTTCTCCTTCTTCCTTCTTCTCCTCGTCTGATATCATTAATACACCCTCTACATCATCA
Organism: Penaeus monodon; assembly: GCF_015228065.2. Taxonomy (NCBI): domain Eukaryota; kingdom Metazoa; phylum Arthropoda; class Malacostraca; order Decapoda; family Penaeidae; genus Penaeus; species Penaeus monodon. The sequence goes on from NC_051401.1 coordinate 18,658,570, forward strand.
CCACTATTTCTATCCTCATCATTACCATATATACTATAAACTATATATTATAACAAATAATAACAATAATTATCATCATTATTATTATTACTATTGTTATTATTATTTATCATTATTATTGTTATTATTATTTATCATTATTATTGTTATTATAATTTATCATTATTATTATTATTTATTATTATTTTTGTCATTATCATTATTATTACTATCATCAACATTTAGATTTTCCTCTTCTTCTATTTTTATTCCTCTTCCTGCTTCATCCTTTCCTATCTCTGCCTCTACATCCTCCTCCCCTCCTATTTCCTATTCGACTTTATCTCCCTCTCCTCCTCCTTGTTTTCTTCTTCTTCTTCTTCTTCTTCTTCTTCTTCTTCTTCTTCTTCTTCTTCTTCTTCTTCTTCTTCCTCCTCCTCCTCCTTTTTCTTCTCCTTCCCCTCTTCCTCGTTTTTTTCACCTCGAGTCCCTTACCAACCTGTTCCAAAGCCTCATCCTTACCCTTCTCCTTCTGACTGTCTGTCTATCAGTCTGTCTGTCTACCCCTCACTCTTTGTCCTTCTCCCTCCCTCTCCTTTTCTCCTCCCCCCCCTCTCCCTCCTCCTTCTCTATCCGCCCTTCCCTTTTCCCTTTCCATCCTTCTCCTTCCCTTTCTCTCTCCCTCTCCATCCCTTTTTCGCCCTTCCTTCCTTCCTTCCTTTCTTCCTCCCTCTCCCTGCCGTACACGCATAACACACAAATTAATTTTCCTCATTGCCTGCCACTCCCTCTCCTACTCTTTCTCTCTCTCTCCACGCAACCATAAATCCCTCAATTCTATTATCCCCTTCACAGCGAGCAGGTGACAGAAGGGGAAGAGTGAAAGACAAAGGTGAGAGGAAGGATGCTGGAGAAGAGGAGAGAGAGGAGATGAGATGAGATAAGGAAGAAGCGAGAAGGGAGAAGTGGGACTAGGAAAGAAGGACGGGGGCGGGGGAAGCGCCGAGAGGAAGAAGAGAGGAGAGAAGTATGAGAGGGAGAGGAGAGGGGAAAAGAGAAGACATAGGGATCAGAGAAAAGAAAGGGTTTGAGGAAGAATCGAGGAGAGAAGTGAGAGAAAAGACAGGAAAAAGGAGAGTGAAGGGACAAAAAGAGAACAAGTGAAACGAAGGACGGGACAGCGGACAAAGAGAAAGGAGAATCAAAGAGGGGAAAGAGGAGGTGAGAAGAGAGAGGGGAGAACTTAGATTATGTTTTCTCGAACCGCGCTGACTTGATTTTCCTCTGGTTCCTTATTAATGGCGGTCGTCCGAGTATGCAGGTGGAAGCCGGATCGACCCTCGTTGTGTGAAAAAAGGTCGGGTAGGGAGGATGGGAGTTGGGGGGGAAGGGGTAGGAATTGCGTGGGGGGAGGGGCGGTTGAAAGTATGTCTGTGCGCACGCGCGCGTGCTTGCGTGTGTGTGAGTGTGTGTGTGTATGTGCGCGCGTGCGTAACCGTGTGCGTGTTGGCGTGGGTGTGTTTCTTACCTGCACACAAACGTCTAGAGGACATACATGTAAACAGTTCTGGGTAAAAATACATTATTACACATCCAGAAAAAATACTTATTCATAAATACAATGTAATAGAGTAAAAACACACAACTACTGTACCAGCAAGCCTTTTAACATCAGGCACAGCGCAGTGAATAAGCACCACGGTACAACACAGGGAAAACAAAAAAGGCTCTACTGACCTATAAAATACAAAAAAGGCATCACCGATGAAGGGAACACACATACGCACATACACACACATGTAAAAAAATATTACATATACTGTATATTTTTTTTTGGACCAACCAAGCGCATACTGAGTAGCTTCAAAAATAATAAATAAATAAATAAATAAATAAATAAATAAACGCAGACGAGTGCAGACATAACTGAAAGGTGAATGACAAGACAGGAAAATGTATAACACGTTACCCAAAATCCCATCAAAATTCCGCTAATCTGTAAAAAATCAACACCAAAATTAAAAAAACCTTGACGAAGAGATTGTTATTTTTTCTTCTTGTTTGGGTTATTCACAGCTGGGAGGAAAGAGCTAAGTGCGTTCATATTTCCGAAGTTAAATTGGGTTTTCCTTGAAATTATGTGCACTCGCATCTCATCAAACACTTATGTACGCAGAAATACACATACACAAAAGCATACATTCACACAATCATTCATACCTTCACAACACAATAACCTCCCTATAATAAATAAAAAGAAATCCCGCTTTCTTAAAATAGTGTTTTTTTTTCTCTCCAGGCAAGTCTGGCATAGAAATGTTTAATACTAATGACTAGCAATAGCACAGTACAAGAATTAGCAACAGCGGAAGAACTAGCACCAGAACATGCAGTGATACTAAGAATAGTATATGAACTAGTTATCGCACTAGCAATAGAATTATCACATGTTCTAGCAGCAATAACATCAGAAAATACCAATAGCTTTTGAGCTGGTACAAGAACTAGCACGGATCAGCCTACAATCTGGTTCTAGTTGATTAGAACTAGCACCTATTTGCTTAGTGCGGCACACGAATCTGCTTCTCTTTTACAAATGAGAGAGAAAAAAAAAACAAAAAAAAACGCGGGGGCCAGAAATCGGCGCGGGAGGAAATATTCGGGAAGGGGGGGGGGGTGTCTGGAATTTGTGGGTCAAAGGCGTCGGTTCCGTCGGGGAAACATCGCGTCGGGAGCAGGACGACGCGACGCCGAGAGCGACTTCCTTCGGGTTTCTGCGTCATGTTGACTCCACGCTTGCAAGATGCCTTCCGCTCTCGCTCTCGCTCTCTCTCTCTCTCTCTCTCTCTCTCTCTCTCTCTCTCTCTCTCTCTCTCTCTCTCTCTCTCTCTCTCTCTCTCTCTCTCTCTCCTACCCCTCCCCATCCCCCTCCCACCGATCCTATCACGTTATAATCCTCAAGCGTCGAATTGCACGGCCGGCGTCACCCGTTCTTATTGCGGGGCGGCGGACGTGTAGCACCCCGACCACTGGATTCCGACGTTAATTGGAAGGCGGGCTGGCGTGCGGGGCGCTTATCTTGATAACTCTATCTCGACCCCTACACATACTCCCTCTCCTCCCTCTCCCCCCTCTCCCTCCCCCCCCACCTCCACCCCTTACTGTCTCTTTCACTCTCTCTTTATCTGCCCCCCCCCCCCCCGAAGGCCCGCTCGCACGCCTATCCGAACGCCCAGATTATACGCCCGTCCGCCCGTCCGAGAGCCGCGGAGATCGCCTCGGTGTCCCAGGGAGACTTTCGACCTTCCTTTCTGCTCGTCAAGTTGTCGCGACGAGAACTTCCGTTTCGAGGTTATCTACTTTTTTTTATTCGAGAAGGTGAAAAATAGGAAAGCAGAAAGAGAGAGAAAGAAAAAAAACTGATGGACGTCTCTTAATGGTTTGACTTTCGTAGTTTCCATTTTACAATTTACTATTTTACTGTAAATATCGTGATCAATTCTTGAGGGATGATCAGTTACCCATCCAATTCCTTCCTCTCCTTCCTTCTCCTTCTTCACCCCCCCCCCTTATTCACCCACAAGCACACACACTCCCTCACAGGTAGTACGTTTGAGGTTTCCTTGAAGTAAGCACACTGAAGGCAGTAAAAAAGGTACGACCGTGATGGTTTGATGTAACTGGAACGACCCAGGTTTTTTTTCTGCAGACAGGTCGTTCTTGCATCTTTTTTTCTTTCTTCTCTTCTCTCTTTGGTCTACCTCTACATCTTCCACTCCCTTTTCCCTTCCCTTTTCCTCCCTCTGTCTTCCTCTCTCCCTCCCCCTCCCTCCCTCCCTCCCTTCCTTCTACCCTATACCCTCTCCCCCACCCCCTCCTCACGAACCTTCTTCCCTCCCTCCCCTTATCCCCGCGTTTGGCACTCGTCTGACGACCGATCTCGAGGGTCACACGAAGGGGCTCTCTTATCGCCCTCATTAGCAACATCGGTCTTAAGCGGGCTAATTAAAACCCCCATCGTCCCCACCCCCACATCCTTCTCCCCCTCCCCCTTCTCCTCCAATTCCCCACCAAACTCGCCGATAAACTCCGACCGCCGACCGCTGGGGGCTTCTGTGCGCCAGACCTCGCGCGTATAGAAGCTCGTCGTGTTATCGGAGCCGTTGATGATGGCAGTGCCCAATTTTGTCACTGAGATTGTTTTCTTTTCAATTATTCATTCATATATCTTTAATATCCAAGTCGCGATTGGCACATGACGTAAGCAAATGTGGAAAAACACTCCACTATGAGAGAGAGAGAGAGAGAGAGAGAGAGAGAAGAGAGAGAGAGAGAGAGAGAGAGAGAGAGAGAGAGAGAGAGAGAGAGAGAGAGAGAGAGAGAGAAGAGAGAGAGGAGGAGAGAGGAAGAGAGAGAGAGAGAGAGAGAGAGAGAGAGAGAGAGAGAGAGAATAATTTAGCAAGTCTTATTTGGATGTATATGATACGAAAATTTCGTTAGCGGCCCTGAAGATAAAATAGTTTAATATTATGTTGCCAATTTCCTGACTTACTTGTATCACTCATCCATCTATTTATTCTCGTTCTATGACCTTACGGCGGTGGCGGAGCACTATCAGAAATATCACTCACCCCCTACCCCATTCCCTTTTTCCTCACCTCCCCCTTCCTCCTCCTTTCCTCTCCCCTCCTCCCCCCTTTCCTCTCCCCTCCCCCTCCTCCTCCCCCCTTTCCTCTCCCCTTCCCCACCTCCTCCCCCCTTTCCTCTCCCCTCCCCCACCTCCTCCCCCCTTTCCTCTCCCCTCCCCCACCTCCTCCCCCCTTTCCTCTCCCCTCCCCCACCTCCTCCCCCCTTTCCTCTCCCCTCCCCCACCTCCTCCCCCCTTTCCTCTCCCCTCACATCCACCCCTCACCCCTTCCCCTCTCCCATTCTCCCTCCGATCACTCCCCTATACTCACACACATAAGCATCGTGGGGGACACTCAAAGGACGGTCGTTAATTCCCGTTTTCTATGGTGATTAGGTCGACTGAACCGAAACGCTGGATGTTTAACAGGATGAGATGGGTCGATGTGAAAGAGATCTCACACAAAAAAAAGGATATATTAGAATACCGTAATTGATATGCTTTTCTGAAAATGCCTTTTTGACTCTTTTCGGCGGTGGAGCTTGTGATTATAATATTCAAGTTTTTGGGTGAAAATTACAAAATATTTAGCAAAAGCCCCAGACACACGCACATCATCATCATCATCATCATCATCATCATCATCATCATCATCATCATCATCATCATCATCATCATCATGATGATGATGATGTGATGATGATGATGATGATGATGATGATGATGATGATGATGACGATGATGACGATGATGATGATGATGATGATGATGATGATGATGATGATGATGATGATGATGATGACGACGATAACGATGACGATTATGATGACATAATAATAATGAAACAATATAACGATAATCCTGATGAATGTGACAAACAAAAAACAATACTGGTGCTACAACTAAAACTACTACGACTAATATTACTATTAATAATAATAACAGTAAAAATAATAACAATTGGTGTTATTATTACCATTAATTTTCTTATGACCACTATCATCTCTACTTCTGTTAATACCTTTATTTTTATTATTATGACAACTATTATCATTATTAACATTATTACTGATATAAAAACAACAATCACTATAATAACAATGTCAACAACATTAATAATAAAAATGAATAACAGTAATTTAACAATAATAACAAAATGAAAAGATCATTAAAAAAAATATTCAAAACGAAGCCCCCTCCGACAGAAACGAACACCCGATTTACCTCACGGAAAAAAATAGGGAAAAAGATCGCGAACGCCTGATCTGTATCGCTCCACATAATTAAGATCCGTCCCAATCATACGGTTTATCTGTATCAAAAATCGCAGAAAATACAGGTCCGGAAAACGAGTTCCCGGCAGCGGTCTTGCCATCTCCCCCTTTCCCCTTCCTCCACCCCCTTTCTTTACTCCCTCTCCCCCTCTCTCTCTTCCTCCCCCTCTCTTCACTCCATTCCCCTCCCACTTCCTTTACTCTCTTCCCACTCCCCTTTCCTCACTTCCCCCTCCCCCCTTTCTTCACCCCCTCCTCCCCCCTCCCATTCCCATCCCCTTCCTCCGTCTTGCACGAATCTATCTCTGTCTCTCTTTCTCTCTCCCTCTATCACTCGCTTCACTCTGTCCGTCAGTCAATATGACCGTTTCGTGTTCTCTCCGTCAATCCGTTTATCCATCCGTCTATACGTCCGTCTGTGTGTCCGTTTTATCGTTCGGTTGTCTTTCCCTGGCGAAGTTCCGGAGAGAAAGGTAAAGTGTGTCCTTGGAGATTGCTTCTTCGCGCTGTTTCTTCGAGGCTTCTAGCCTGCCTTTCCACTTCGACGTGCTATTGTACACAAATTATACATATATATACTTCCAACGTATACACAGACACAGAAGCGCACGCACGCACGCGCACGCACGCGCGCACACACACACACACACACACACACACACACACACACACACACACACACACACACACACACACACACACACACACACACACACACACACACACACATCCCTAGATGCGGAGACACATCCACATCAAAAACACTGTATTGCTGAATCAAAGCTGCATCACGTTCAGATTCACTCCAGAATCTCCCATCGGTGGCCAAACTCACACTCGCATAGACACAAAAATGCGCAGACCGAAAAAAGGAACCCTAGTAAAAATCATTCATAATGGTAAAAATTAATAAATTAATCAAACTCGTGACTTCCTTGCGCAAACACTGAATTCCTTTTGAATTCCTGAACTGCAATCCTGACCCGAGACTTGCTACTTCCCATGCTAGCAGCCAGGTATCACAGGTATGTGACATCACTTAGGCAAGCAAAGGCCAGGAACGGCGGGAAACCTGACCACATCGAACGAGGAGTGAACGGACGGATTCAAAGGTAGTGGTTAGTTGTATAGGCTGTGCTACTCGTAGTAGCGAGTCGTCTCGGCAGTGGTAATAGCTTGTCGTATGGGCAAAGCTAAAAGTAGCAGATATCTGCATGGGTTGAGCTAGCAGTAATAGCGACTCGTAAGGGGCCTAAGACAGTAGTAACAACTTGTAGCTACTCGTATGAGGCAGCGATAGTAATAGCAGTTTAATGTATGGGCAAAAGTAGTAGTAATCGCTACTTGTAAAAGCAATAATAACAGTTACACTTATGAGTAGATGTGGTAGTAATATAAAGTTGTAAGAGTAGTAATAGTAGCTGGTCGTATGCCTAAGTAGTTAGCATTAGTAGCTAATCATAAAAGTAGCTAGTCGTTTAAGCAGGGATAGCAGAGGTAAATCACCAGTCGCGCAAGCAGACCTTGCGGTAGTTGCTAGTCCCATGGCCAAAGCTCGCAGCTAGCAGGAGCAGCAAGTCGTACATTAGTCTCGCCTAAGAGTTTTCCTCCGAAGACTGGTTCCTATTGACAACTGGTTTAATCTCCCGCCTGGAAATTGATGGGTTGTAACTGGGGATGCTTGAGGTCCCGCAGCATTTGATAAAGTGGGCCAGCTCCTTACTTACTCCTGGTCCTGCGGTTGGAATATCGATGGAGATGAGGGAGATGGAGGAGGTGGTGGGGGGAAGGGGAGGAGGAGGAGGAGGTGGTGGGGGAAAGGGGAGGAGGAGGAGGAGGAGGAGGAGGAGGAGGAGGAGGAGGAGGAGGAGGAGGAGGAGGAGGAGGAGGAGGAGGAGGAGGAGGAGAAGGAGGAGGAGAAGGAGAAGGAGAAGGAGAAGGAGGAGGAGAAGAAGGAGAAGGAGGAGGAGGAAAGGAGAAAAGGGGGAGAGGAGAGGAGAGGAGGAGGAATAAAAAGGAAGGCGAGGAGGAGTAAGGGGAAAGATAGAAAGAATAAGATGAGGTGAAAGGAAAGGGATAGTAAAAGGGGAAAGAGGAGAAGGAGGATATGATGGCAGTGGGGGAAGATAAGAATTGGAGGAATGTGAAGAAAACAATCATGAAAGAAAAAAAAATAAAAACTGAAAAAGAAAAAGAAATAAGAGGAAAAGCAAGGGAGAGAGAGAGTAAAAAAAAGCGAAAAATAAAATTAAACAAGAATGAACAAAAAAAAAACAATAAACGCAAACAAGCAGAAAACGCCACCTCCTAGACAGAAAAGAAAGAAAGAAAAACGAGGAAAAGAGGAGGAAGCGCCATATCTGCATCAGCGGCGCCCTCCCTCTCGCGGCCGGTAATTGGGGGCCGAGCCTTGTATCACAGCAAGAACTGGAACCATCGGCGGCGAATAAACTCTCGCCGTATCAGTCGACGACTCGCTAACAGCGCCTTTTATTACGAGGCATGTCACGGCCGCGGACACATCAACTTCCTTCATTATAATCAAGAGGGAAATCACAAGAGACAAGCGAACATGAGAGTGCATGAGACAATGCCTGCCTGACTCACTGCCTAAACGCCTGATTACTCGCCTGCCTGCTTGCCTTACCTTCTTGTTTTTTTTTTCTTTCTTCTTTTCTTTTTTCTTGTTCTTTTTTATCCTATTTGTACGGTGTGCCTTGGCAAGTGTAATGCCGATCGTAGTGCATACTTAACAAGGCTTGCACGGAGAGCGATCAGCTTCCGTGATGGGGGGTTGGGGAGCGCTTCCCATTCCCGAGAATAAAGTTCAGCCGCCGTTCGAGCAAACGACTGCCTTCCGTGCGGGGAATCATTACTTTCCGAGAGAGAAAAATAAAACTATTACCTGCGATACCTGTGTGCAAGGAGGGGGGGGGGGGTGAAGACAATTTCCGTGGATAATTATTTACAAAACGCGTCCGATAGAGAAAGAGCGATCTACGAACAAGACCTGACTGCCCCCACCCCCCCTTCCATCTCAACCCCTTCCCCCGCAAAGTCACTGGCCATTAAGAGCAACGCGAGATAGATTTTACTGCGATAACTGTTACGGCGAGATGTAAAAACTTTTTTTTTCTTTTTTTTTTTCTTTACAAACTTCGAGTTTACGAAGCGTGGGAGGAATGCGGTTGTGGGTGAGGGGAAGGGGGGAGGATGGGGACAGTGGGGACAGGAGGAAGGAGGAGAGTAGAGGAAGGGTAATGGGACGATAGTTAGGGAAGTAGGGAGGGGGGGTCAATTTCACAAGAAAAACAGTAACCCAGCTATCTCTTTAAAAAAGTCAAATAAAATAAATAACTGGTATAAAGGAAAGAAAATGAATGAGATGAAAAAGGAAAAAAAATGAAGACATAAACGAAGCAAATAATATACAATCGTGCCAGCAAAGCGTATCGCCGTAAAGCAATAAAAGATGTCACCACAGCACTAGCACTACGCGCAGAGGGGGTGGAGGAGGGAAGGAGGGAGGGGAGAGATTACGAGGGCGGGGGGAGAGGGAGAAGGGAGATTACGAAGGCGGGGGGAGGCGGGAGGGGAGAGATTGCGGGGGGAGGAAGGAGAGATTACGAGGGGTGGGGGAGGGGAGGGGAACATTACGAGGGGTTAAGGAGGGGTTGAGGGGGAAAGGGTGACGCAGGTGGGCTAGGAGAGGGGTGGAGGAGGTGAGGAAAGGGGGAGGCAAGTGGAATAGGGGAGGGTGAGCGGGAGGCATGGGTTGGGGGGGGGGGAGTTGAGGGAATGGGAGAAGCCTGGGGGGTTGGGGGAGGCTACAAGGGGGGAGGGGAGCTGGGGGAGGGGGAAGGGACGAGACGACGACTACGAAGCATGCTGTGATACCGAGCAGAATTAGTAATTCTATAAGATAATTGGTCGTTAGCGTGTCAGCGAGGCCTCCAGATTATCTCTTTACGGCTGTTGCTTCTTCGAGACCGACCGCAGTGTGTTGAGGTGGGTGCAGGGGGAGGGGGAGGGGAAGGTGGTTCGGAGGAGAGGGGAGGAGGTTCAGGGGAGAGGGGAGAGGGGGTGATTCAGGGAGGAGCTGGGAGGTGGATCGGGGGAAGGGGAGAGGTTGCACAAGCGGGGGTGGTGAGGGGGTTAGTTCCGTGGGAGAGGGAGGGGTGGGAAGGTGGTTGCAAGAGCTAGTTGACAAGGGGCAGGAGGGAGGGGGGGGGCTAGTTATCGCTGTCAGGTGCGTTGGTCTAACCGCGTTGCTTGCGTAGATATTACGCTGATTAATTGCCTGTGTCTGTGCACTTCGCTGTCTGTCTGTTTCTTTTGCCCTTCAAACTTGCAATCCCCCTCCCTCTTCCCTCACCCTCTCTCTCTCTCCTCTCTCCGGTCTGCTCTCTCTCTCTCTCTCTCTCTCTCTCTCTCTCTCTCTCTCTCTCTCTCTCTCTCTCTCTCTCTCTCTCTCTCTCTCTCTCTCTCTCTCTCTCTCTCTCTCTCTCCCACTTCTGCCTCCTTCTCTACTCCCCCTATTCCTATCCCTCTTCCTCTCCCCTCCTCTCTTTCCCTGTCCCAAGCTCCCTCCCACTCCCCCTTCTTCCCCACTTTCCTCTCTCTCTTTGCTCCTCTCTTTCTCCCAACCTCTCCCCTACTCTCCCTTTTCTTTCCCCTCCCTTTCCTCCTCGTCCTCTCCTCCGTGAGTGTGAGCAGTCGTGATTCAGTGTGTTTGATTATGCTAACAAGAACATGCATGAAAGCGTGCCTGAATACGAGAGTGCGTGTGAGTACCTCTTTCGTCATGCATGCACGGGTGTGTGTTTTGTGTGTGTGTGTGTGTGTGTGTGTGTGTGTGTGTGTGTGTGTGTGTGTGTGTGTGTGTGTGTGTGTGTGTGTGTGTGTGTGTGTGTGTGTGTGTGTGTGTGTGTGTGTGTGTGTGTGTGTATGTGTGCGCGCGCGCGCGTGTGCGGGTGTAGGTGTGGATTTACGTGCAGGTGCAGGATCACAATAGGTGTAGGTGTAGAAGCAGGTATATGCGCGTGTCGCGTGCTTGCAGACGTAGCTCGATAGGTTAAAACGTAACTGCAATCATAAAGGCCTATCTGATCGCGAGCGTGAGCATTTCTTGGGAAGGCGTGCTCTTCAAAACGGGTATAAGAACCCAGTAATACAAAGTACAAGTTTAAATCAGAGCATTACGTGTGCTTGGCCTCTGATGATACCAGAACACTCGAGAGCTTGCACCTGCACGTATATATGTACATGTACGTTTTCGATGCATGTGTGCAAGCAGTGCTGTCAGATATTAATCATTGGCGGTGGTGGTGATGATACGCAAACGATGATGGTGATATGAAAATGGTGATGTTTATGATATGCAAATGGTGATGGTCACATGCAAATGGTGAGGGTAATGGTATGCAAGTGGTGAGGGTGATATGTAAACAATGATGGTGATGATGGGCAAAGAATGATGATATACAAATGGTGATCGTGAGGATATGCAAATTTTGATGGTGATATGCAAATGATGACGGTGATATACAAATGGCGATGGCGATATATACACAATGATGGTAATGATACGCAAACGGTGATGGTGTTGGTATGTAAATAGTGGTTATGATATGGTGAGGGTGATGATATGCAAATGATGATGATAATATGATTTGGATATGAATGCGAAATAATAGAAACCTGGGGAAAAGTATGGAAGGAGCGAGTGAGTGAGTGGATGAGTAAATGGGAGAATGTCTGAGAAAGTGGTCAGTAGCGGATATCTGTTGACACAGTCATTCTCCTGGTAACAGGTACCCTCCCACGCCCATTCCTTCATGCACACGCCCACGCCGCACCCTCCCTCGCAGTCCCATTCCCCCTCACCCATACGCGCTCAAATTACTCGCCCGTCCATGTACAAACCTAATTCCCTTCCCCCCCCTTTAACCAACCCATTTCCATTCCTTAAAAAAAGTTCCTTATTTCACCTACCCATCGACTCTATGCCGCCCATAGCAAGGCGCCCATACCCTCGACAGGTGAAGGGGATCTGATGTGCCCTGGGTTATGATGTGGCAGAGGGTGGGTGGGGGAGCCCTGTAAGGGGGGGGGGGGTTGCAGGAGGGTACAACTCGTTCCTTTCATCTGATACACGGAGGATGCCGCTGCTACTGAGGATGGGCCGAAATTCCGCTCAAACTTTGTCTGTTTTTTTCCTGATTCTCCTTTCATTTTCATACTTACTCTCTCTCTCTCTCTCTCTCTTCTCTCTCTCTCTCTCTCTCTCTCTCTCTCTCTCTCTCTCTCTCTCTCTCTCTCTCTCTCTCTCTCTCTCTCTCTCTCTTCTCTCTCTCTCTTTCTATCTCTCTCACTCTCTCTTTTACTCTCCCTCTCTTTTTCTCTTTCTTTTTCTCTTTCCCTCTCTCTCTCTCTCTCTCTCTCTCTCTCTCTCTCTCTCTCTCTCTCTCTCTCTCTCTCTCTCTCTCTCTCTCCTACTTAACACTTTCCGGCACTCGCGCGGAACTCTGATGCCCCCGGTCGTTGCCAGTTAAGCAACGCCCCATCTGCCCCTGCAATACCTCTGCTCTTGCCCATTCCTTCTACCCCCCCCCCCACCCCTATCCTCCTCATCTATCCTTCTCCCCATCTTCTACTCCAATCCGTTCCCATTCCATTTCCCATCCCATCTCTTCCCATTCCCTGTCCCATACCTCCCCTTCTTTTCCTTCCCATTCCCTCATATGACATCCCTCCCTACCCAACCACCCCTTTACCTATCCTAACCATCGCCTATCCCATTCCTCCTCCTCCTCCCTCCCCCTACCCCAACCCTCCCTTCCTTTTTCCTCCTCTTCCCCCTTCACACCCTCCTCCTCACACCTCTTTCCACATCCCTCCCCCTATCCCCCCTCACCCCTTCCTCCTCACACCCCTCCCCCTTCGTCCTCACACCCCTTCCCCTACCCTTCTCCCCTTCCCCTCCCCACGCTCCTCCCCCTCCCCTTCCCCCCACGCCCAAACCGCGCAGCAAAACCGCCATCAAGATGAGCCCCGCGCCGCCCATCCCCTCGGCCGCACGCCCGCCGCAACCTCCTTACCCTCCCAGACCCTTGGGGCTTCGTCCTGCGATCGCCGGGGTCGTAGCGCGGGATAGTGGGTGAGGG
>NC_051401.1:18681615-18684115 GCF_015228065.2 Penaeus monodon
CTACGTATTTAACCTTCTTTTCTTATAACCGCAGTAAAAAAAAGAGGAAATCGCCAGTTTCCATTATTTAGGGCTCTCGTGAACTGAAACTTATCTCCGTTTGCACTCTCTCGTCTCTGATTATCGACGACCCGGATAAAGGTTATATTTAAATGCGTTCTGGTTATGATGGTCGAAGTTCCTTTATCGAATTCGCTGAATGGTTTATGCATATTCATAATGAAGACACTACATCCAATCATTTGATGGCTGTTTGTGCGGGTAATGGTAATGTTTGATGGCGAAAGAAACATTTATGCATAATTTATGTGTGTAAACTACTAACATGGTAAAAATACAAAGAAAGAAAGATAGAAAAAAAGATAACAAAGCCTTTTTTATTACTTTCTAAGCGACAGATGATATTTACTCTACGACCTCACTTGCAGATAAAACAAAACGTTGCTCTTCAGCCGCCACTTTGAGAATTAAATATAACGTTAATTTTATATTAAAAAAAGATAAAAAAGAGAGAAAAAAACAACCGCTCTGGCATTATCTTAATCCCAAAAGATAACAATTCCTAACGCAAATTTCAAACCTCTGAACTCAATACCAAATAAGCAATCAGTGTTATCTTTCACTTCAAAATGGAATAGATTCACTTGATCGCAAAAGCAGAAAAAGAGTGAACTAAATAACCGTTTACTGAATTTCCCGCGCTGGTGAGTCACTCTGTTCAGACTTTTTCTTCTTCTCCTTATCAGATCTGAACCGGATGCACATCGTATCTAATCCATCAAAGGACTTTTTATCTTTAACATCGCTCACCATAAAAATGATGTAATACGATGATACTATTTTCGTCAATATCATCACCACCACTACTACCACTGCCATCAATCATCATCTTAATTCTAACTGCTGCTAATACCAATATTCTAAGCTCCTTCTATGTATTCCTATTGCCCTTACCATAACGCTATCATAACACTATCACCGTTCCTAATATCGAGTTAAATAGAAAAAAACGAAGAGTGAAAAAACACGGGTGCTGCTGCTCACAAACGCCGAGAGAATAAACTTCATCACAACAACAGCCAACACTGCAGGGCGTGATTCATTGCCCGAGTTCACAATTCCCTGTATAGCAACCCCTTCCCTTCCCCTCCCCTCCCCCCGTCTCCCTCACTCGTCCCTCTCCCTTTCTCTCACTCATCTCTCTTACCCTCTCCCCTACCCTTTCTCCCTCACTCTTCCCTCTAACCCCCTCCCCTTCCGCTTCTCCCTCACTTACCCCCTCCCTTTACAATTCTCCCTCACTCATCCCTCTTACTCCCTCCCCTTCCTCTTCTCCCCCACTCATACCTATTACCCCCTCCCCTTCCCCTTCTCCCTTACTTCTCCCTCATCCACAGTCTGCTCCCCCTCAAAAGTTCTCTCCTTTCTTCCTCCGCTTCACATGTTCACTCTTTTCCTACCATTTGCTATTCCTTCTCCTGTTCCATATTCTGTTTCTGTTCTTCCTTCATTCTTCTCTTTCATTCTGCATCTTCCTGAACCTCCCTTTCTCCTGTTCCCTCTCCTCCTCCTCCTCTTCTTCTACTTCCTCCTATTCCTCCTTCTCCTCCTTCTTCCCTGTGAGTGTTCGGTGGGTGCACTTCCCAGTACAGATAACAATCAGCTGATGCATAGATAAATGCCATCCCGCCCAGTGTTTGTTGGTCCCATGTGATGACGGTGCTGGAGGAGGATGTGATGATGATGCAAAGGATGAGCAGGATGAGAAAGTAAACGAGAAGGAGGGAGGGAGGAAGATGGAGAATGAATGAGGGAGAGAGAGAGAGAGAGAGAGAGAGAGAGAGAGAGAGAGAGAGAGAGAGAGAGAGAGAGAGAGAGAGAGAGAGAGAGAGAGAGAGAGAATATGTGTGTGTGTGTGTGTGTGTGTGTGTGTGTGTGTGTGTGTGTGTGTGTGTGTGTGTGTGTGTGTGTGTGTGTGTGTGTGTGTGTGTGTGTGTGCACGCGCGCGTGTGTGTGCACATGCATACATGAATATCGTTTACCCCAGTAGAAATTAAAGCCTTTTAAGGTGTTAACACACAGCACACAGACAAAATTCTAATCCAAATGTCAAAATTCATCACTCGCACCAGCACCGCCACCGTCATCAAATTCACTATCAGAACCTCCACACACACCCTTACCCAACTCTATCCATCCCTCGCCCTCGCCACCCACCCGCCGAGCCCTCTCCACCTCTCACCCTCCCACCCGCCAACCCTCTCCACCTCTCACCCGCCCACCAACCCACCCGCCAACCCTCTCCACCTCCCACCCGCCCACCCACCCACCCCTATCTACCCCTCGCCCTCGCCCACCACCCACCCCACCACGTGTCATCGGCATCGCCCAAGCAACTCCTTAATATGTAACATAATCTCCTTTTTAAGACGTCGCTTCTTCGTTCTCCTTAGCTCGAAGACGCTCTTGGATGTCCTGTCATTTTTTATTATTTTGAAGT
>NC_051401.1:18694115-18706615 GCF_015228065.2 Penaeus monodon
CTTCTACTCTTTCCCTTTACCCCCCTACCTACTGTCCCCTGCCCCTATCTGGCTCTCCCTGCCCTCATCACCGTGGCCAATACACACCCTATAATTACCTATCAGAGGCAATGTTAATGGCCCAGTGACGAGGTGACGAGGCCCGCGATGGCCACACTGATACCGCATTCCATCACTGTACGTCTCGTAACCACTTTTTCTTCTCTCTCTCTCTCTCTCTCTCTCTCTCTCTCTCTCTCTCTCTCTCTCTCTCTCTCTCTCTCTCTCTCTCTCTCTCTCTCTCTCTCTCTCTTTTGAACAAGAACTAATTTCATCCGTTTTTTCTTTGTTTCTTTCAAACTCAATATATTGTGTTCTTTCTTCGCCCCTGTATCTGCCAGTTATTCATTTACTTGTCTTATCTTTATGACAGATGACAAGCACAAAAAGGAAGTAGGTGAGGGAGGAGAGGAAGAGCGTGGGGAGAGGAGGAAGAGGAGGAGGAGGAGGAGGAGGAGGAAAAGGAGGAGGAGGAGGAGGAGGAGGAAAAGGAGGAGGAGGAGGAGGAGAAGGAGGAGGAAGAGGAAGAGGAAGAGGAGGAGGAGGAGGAGGTAGAGGTGGAGGAACAAGAGGAGGAGGAGGAGGAGGAGGAGGAGGAAGAGGAGGAGAAAAAGGAGGAGGAGGAGGAGGAGGAAAAGATAGAGGAGGAGGAGAGGGGGCGTGGGGGGGGCAGGAAGGAAATTAAAGAAGGCAGAAAATATTATCTTAAATGGGAAGTAAAAAATAACCCATGGGGTAGTTTAACGAAGGTACCTTCATATACAACGAAATAATAAATAAATACTCTAGAGTGTTCGTGAAGAGAAGAAGAAAACGAGGTTTGGATACAATTAATGAAGGGTCTTGTTAAAAGATTTTTTTTCTTTTTTAATGAAAGAAAGATTAGATTACTTAGGCGCTTAATGAATTAAGGTGCGTGAGAAAGTATGTTTAATTAACGAAACTTAATAACAAATTAAGATAAGCGTAAGAGAGAACAGGAACTGAGGGGAAAAATGAATAAGAGATTATACTTTACATAGTGAAAAAAAAATACCAGAAATAACGGAAACGAAAAACTGTAGCAAAAAGAAATAGGGGGAAAACATAATTAGGAGTAAAAAGAAAAATGGAAGAAGTAAAAGAACTAAAATAGAAGATAAGAAACGAAGATAATAGGAAAAGGAGAAAGAAAACAAGATAAAGAAAGTACCGCAAAAAATGAAAGACGAAATAAGAAAGAAAAAAAAAAGTAGACTCAGAATGTGAATAGAAAATGGGAAAAGATTGAATAGAAAAACTGAAGAAACAAAACAGAGGAAACTGAATAAACAAATTTTAAAAATAAAAATAAAAAGTAAAGAAGAATAAGACTCAAAGAGAGGCCGTGGATGAGCGTGAATGGTGGAGGGAGATAAGAGCAAGAAGAAAGAATAGGTAGGGGATGGGGACGGGAGAGGGAAAGGAAGGGGGATAGTGAAGGGAGAAAAGGATAGGATGGGAAGAGACGAAGGAAGGGGAAGGGGAAGAGACGAAGGGGGGAGAAGAGACGAAGTTAGGGGAAGGGGAAGAGAAGAAGGGAGGGGAAGGGGAAGAGAAGAAGGGAGGGGAAGGGAAGAGGAGAAAGTTAGGGGAAGGGGAAGAGAAGAAGGGAGGGGAAGGGGAAGAGACGAAGTTAGGGGAAGGGGAAGAGAAGAAGGGAGGGGAAGGGGAAGAGAAGAAGGGAGGGGAAGGGAAGGAAAAGAGGGGAAGGGAAGGGAAACGAAGGGGAAGAGACGGTGGGAAAGGAAAGGGGAGAGACGAATGGAAGGGAAGGAAAGAGGAAGAGATGAAGGGAAAGGAAAGGAGAAGAGACAAAGGGAGGGGAAGAAACGAAGGGAAGGGAAAGAAAGGGAGAAGGGGAAGGGAAGGAAAGGAAAAGACGAAGGTGGGACAGGGAAGAAAAGAATAGTAGAAGAGAGGAAAGGGAGAAAGAAATAGAGTGCCCAGATGAGCCACAGAGAGAGAATGAAAGAAAACGGGGCAGAGGGCAGAATATGGGGAGAAAGGGAAGGAGGAGAGAATGAAACCTGCCGGATGTGGATTGCATAAGTTGCACACACAGAGAAACGGGTATTGCACAGTCCGGGTCAGGTCGATGGGGCGTTAAAGCGAGAGAATCAAAATAGGGGAAAAAGTCTAAGGACACGTACACCCATTTTCCCTTTTGGAACGATTAGATATTCAAGATATTACTACTGGTTTTATCATTACCATCACTCTCATAATTGCTAAGGTTAGTGATCATTACGAATATTATCATAGACATTAACATTACTAACAATATTCAATATTATCGCAATCACCAATGCCATTACTACTCTGATAATTGTTATTATAAATATTATCATCCTCTTTATTATCATCGCCATTCCTATTACTATCCTCTTTATTATTATCATCATTATTATCAATACTATCATTGCTATCTCAATCAGGATAACAATAACAGCAATATCAAACATAATCAAAAACATAAACATAATCACACCTACAACGGTAGTCACAATATATCAGAATGCACAGCATGTATTAATATCACTACGAATATTAATGGCGAAAAAATTCCCTCCCATCCCAAAGAACCCCCCACTCACCCCCCACCCCCCAAGCCTCTCCCTCCTCAAGCCCACCCCCCAGCGAGCGACGATCAGCGCACGCCCACCGCCCGATCAACGCGCCCCTAAAGTCCAGCGGGCGATAACGTGGGAAAAACGGGCGGCCGCGATTGCCACGAGACGCCCCCCCCCCCCACACGCACACACCAGGGCCTCCCCACCCACTTCTGCCCACCCCCTCCTCAAGACCTGTTACGACCTGTCACGAACGACTCTGGCCTCAAAGACCTCTAAAGGAGTGTCTCTCTCCTCTCTCTCTCTCTCTCTCTCTCTCTCTCTCTCTCTCTCTCTCTCTCTCTCTCTCTCTCTCTCTCTCTCTCTCTCTCTCTCTCTCCCTCCCTCTCTCTTTCCGCATCATCACCATGGACACTGGGAGGATACTGTCGCGCCCCCAAATCCCATTCCCTTTCCCCCTCCTTCTACCACCTCCCCCTCCCATTCCCCCTACCGCTCCCCACCTTCCCATTCCCTTCTCCCTACCCCCTACCCCTTTCCCCCTTCCCCCCTTCCCGCAACCACCGTATCTTACACCATACCTTCCCCACCCTCGCACTCTCACCCCCTACCCACGCGATTACCAGGCGGGTGATTAGCATGCGTCTTCCTTTGTTCTATAAAGTTTGTGGCTGCGATATGCATCGCGGGGAGTGTGTAGATGTGTGTGTATGTGTATGCGTGAACGCGGATTTGTGTGTGTGTGTGTGTGTGTGTGTGTGTGTGTGTGTGTGTGTGTGTGTGTGTGTGTGTGTGTGTGTGTGTGTGTGTGTGTGTGCATGTTCATGCATGTGTGTATGTGCATATGTGTGTATGTGCATATGTGTGCATGTGTATGTGTGTGCGTGCGTGTGTATCTGAGTGCGTGTGTCGGAGTGCGTGTGTGTGTCTGAGTGCGTGTGTGTGCATGTGTGTCTGAGTGCGTGTGTGTATGTGAGTCTGGGTGCGTGTGTACATGGATGTCTGTGCGCGTGTGTCTGTGCACGTTTGTATCTGTGGGCGTGTGAACGTACCCGTATACGTGTATACATTTGTGTGCATATACAATGTGCGTGTGCGTCTGAGTGCGTGCATTTATGCGTTTATGAATGTGTGTTTGTCTGTCTGCGCCCAGACCCCCGCCCCCTGCCGGTGTAGACAAGGCGCATGATGTATGGTAAGACTCAAGGGGAGGGGGGAGGGGGGGGGGTCTCGCCTTGCATCTTGGCTTTGTTCTGCTGAGGTGGGGAGGGGGGTATAGGGGTTGGGGGTAGAGAAAAGAGGGGGATGAAAAGGGTAGGGGAAGCGACTCTGAATCGGGAGGGGGGAAGGTAAAGGGATGCGTGGAAGAGGGAAAAAGTGAAGAAGGATTAGGATCAGAAGGGAGACGGAGAAGAGGAAAGTGAAAAGGGAGAGGAAAAGAGAGAGAGAGAGAGAGAGAGAGAGAGAGAGAGAGAGAGAGAGAGAGAGAGAGAGAGAGAGTGAGACGGAGGAGAGGAAAGGCAAAAGGGAGAGGAAGAGAGACAGAGACGGAGAAGAGGAAAGGCAAAAAGGAAAAGGGAGAGGGAGAGGGAGAGGGAGAGGGAGAGGGAGGGAGAGGGAGGGGGAGGGGGAGGGAGAGGGAGAGGGAGAGGGAGAGGGAGAGGGGGAGAGAGAGAGAGAGAGAGAGAGAGAGAGAGAGAGAGAGAGAGAGAGAGAGAGAGAGAGAGAGAGAGAGAGAGAGAGAGAGAGAGAGAGAGAGAGAGAGAGAGAGAGAGAGATTACACTCACATTAATACTCATCACCTGTTTCCACTTTTTTCCTTCAACCTTTTTATCAATCAATATTTTTTTCTTCATAAGATGGGGGCGGGGTAAACACGACCCCCCTACCCCTGCGCTCTAATTCCATCTCTTTTCCTACTTCATTAGAAACAATATTTCCTCTTTCTTGATTCATTAATTTGGTTTTAGTTTTCAGTCTCCCTCCCTTCATTCCATTTACTTTCATGTTACTATTATTTCCTTACGATCGAATCGCGTCCTATCGGGCCAGTAATAAAAACTTTTGCGACTTTCGGCCTATAACGAGCGCCCCCCCCCCCCCCCCCCCGCCATCGTTAATCACCAACCACAGACAGTTTATCATCACACATCCAGCTGAAAGGAAGAGAGAAGCATCATTGAAATTTACTCTGGTCGCAGCAGGAGAAGCTAGGAGGATGGAAGGACGGTCGGGCGCAGATAGATAGATAGATAGATAGATAGACAGATAGACAGAGAGAGACAGTAGAGATTATTAGAAAGAAAGACAAAAGAGATTGTCGGAAAGACGGACGGACAAACAGAAGTACGCATAAGACATACTAAACAGACAGACATGCGGGCGGACGAACGAACGAACGAACTCACACACACACACAGATAGACAGCCAGCCAGCCAGACAAGTGGCTGGCCAAGACAGACGGGCAGACACCTGTCTTGCGAGCTACACCTAAGAGAGACCGATGAAAACGGAGCGATACGACGACCCTTTGTCCGAGGGGTGACTAAGGGATTACGAGATACAGGAAGAGGGAGGGAGGAGAGAGGGAGGGAGGGAGGGAGGGAGGGAGGGAGGGAGGAGGGAGGGAAGGATGGAGGAGAGAGAGAGGGAGGGAGGGAGGGAAGGATGGAGGAGAGAGGGAGGGAGGGAGGGAGGGAGGGAAGGAGGGAGGGACAGAAGGAGTGAAGAAGAGAGGGAGGGGAACCGGAAGGCAGGGAGGCAGGGAGAGAAAGGGAAGGCTGGGGAGAGAGGGAGGAAGGGTGTAGGGGAGCGATAAGAGAGGGGAAGGGGGAGAAAGAGACATAAGAAGGAGGGAGAGAAGGACAGGATTGGGATAAAGGAGAGGTGTGAAAAGGAAGGACTGGGTGAAGGGGGAAATGGGAGACGGAAGGAAAGAGGGACCTGAATAGGATGAAGTAGCGAGAGAAGGTATGAGATGGGCAAAGGGTGTAAGGAGGATAGAAAGAAGAAAGTGTGAGAAAGAAAAAAATAGAAGCGGGTATGAAGATAAAAGGAAGGGGAGGCTAGCGTGTCGAGCCATTACTTCCCAAGTGTGTGAATGAATGTACGTGAGCCAGCGCATGTTTTTTTTCTGTAAGACGATCAGGCACAAAATCAGGCTATAATCGTGTATACTCCTGCTCTCCCCTTCGCTGACACCTTGTTCCCACCGTGAACCCCCGGCGCGCGTGTGCCTGCGCCTCGTGTGAGTGCAGGTCAGTTCCCGGCCAGCGCGCCCCATCACGGTCGCTCGCCCGTCGCTCTCGCCTGACACAAAACATGCTCCCTGTTGGCCTTGAGGGGGGGGGGGGGGCATGCGCAGTTACATTATCAGCCGATGACGTCAGACAATATGTGGGCGCTTATCAGTTATCTTACACTTTTATCAGCAAGAAACATCAAAGAATCAGGAGATCAGGAGATACATCAAGAACACTTGTGTTAGAGAAAATGCGTGCTATAACCCGGAGTTGGATCTGTCTACAGCCCGCTTGTTCTTTATCTCCCTCGCTCGCTCCCTTCCGTCCATCTTCCGATCCCCTGACTCCCCTTTCCATTTCCTTCTCCTCGTCCCTGCTCTCATTCTTCCAATTTCACCTTCTCTTCCCCTCCATCTCTCCCTCCCTCCCCTCTTTTCACCCTCCCTGTCCTCCTTCCCCTCCCTCCATCTTCCCCATCCCCACCCAGCCTCCTTCCCCCCTACCGTCACTCCTATCACGCTGCCACACAAGATACACAAGAGACACAATGACATCATAATTATCCCCATGTGTTTTCCCTCTTCTGTCACGATGACGTCACGGCGCGTTCGTTCGCCTGTTCGTTGCAGACAAGTCACGCTTCGACGAGCGACGGTCTCCGTGAACCAAATTAACGCCGTGGAAAAAGGGAATGACTGCGGACGTGGATCACAGGATGTAGACGACGGAGAACAAATAATTGTAAGATAATGGCGACGTGATTGTGGCCGCCGAGAACCACTCTGATTTGTAATGGGTGTGGGTGACTGATACCACTGCTTAGCACTCGCTTAGGTTATTCAGTACGTCAAACCTGTTATTAATAACATCGTGAGTTATAGGAATGCTTGCGTACATACATAAACCACTGATAACAATATATTGAGATTATAAGATAAATAACTTCCTACAATCTGGATCATACTCCATGCGGATACAGTCAGATATCAGCTGATTCCGATTCTAAATGGGCGTCTTGACGGCACGGGTTCTCCCTCGAACTGCCCTCACCCTTTAAACATACTATGCTACGACTCAAGTAAACTTCTCGTCAATGTTATAACTTAGTTGGGTCCACGACCCCACAGCTTCCATCATCGTCACATAAGAGCCCCCATCACTTCCTAGGGGACGGCGCCTCACACAAACACGTTCTGCAGTCAGCTCTATGCTGATACGGACCATTGTGTTTAGACCCGGCGGTCACAGCCGACTAGCCTCCTCGAGGAGGTTGTGACAACGGAAGTGAAAAATTTTTTTATACAATACAGCCTCTCCGATTGCGTGTTTTACAGTAATAAGGTGATATACAGAAAATTAGATACACCATAATATGAAGTATGTGATATCAGCGGCTGGCTACACTCCCCCCTTTGCCTTCCACTGTGGGATCAACCAAATAATCCGGGTTAGGATATGATACCTTCTAAGAGCTAACTTCACTATGGGTCTGATGAGGATTCCAGAACTCTACGGACTTTTGGTCTTTCTCACGAGTCTGTATCTTCACTCGGCTATAGCCTTGTCACCCTTCCTACCCCCCGATTCCTGTGAGTATTCGTTCGACAATGGGGACAAGGTCCCTCCTTCTGAGATTTCTGGATGGCTTCACTGTTTCTGCTCATCCTCATGTGTTCGGTATTCACTTTCCCATCATCTCCAGACCTATCTGCTAGGACTTTGTGCATGGATCCAGGCTCGCCCATATTTTGTTTGTCAATGAAGCATTGGCATTTGGCTGCTCTGGATACCATCTACATTCATCTCAGGGCCATGGTTAGGGGTTTAAAGCTTCTGTTCTTGTGACACGCCCGGGATCGCAGTCAGAGGCGGCTGTTCGTCCTTCACTGCTTTGCCTGGTGAATGGCATTTGCTTCATTCTCGGACAGATATCAAGGGCCATCTACATAGAAGTTCTCTCTTTTACATCTCTAATTTGGTCTTAGATAGCGTCCTTAGAAGGAGCAATGATATCCAAAACGCACATGTGGGGCTACCAAACACCTCCGACAAATTCGTCATGCGATTATACTTTCGGCCTCTGCAGAGAAAGCCCCCTTTTTGGCCACCACGACGGCTTAGAACATCATGATCCTTGGGTGACCTTATACCTGGTGAGAGACTAGCCTTGAATATCAGAGCTTACTGCAAATTCTTCTTTTCTCTAAAACCCGAGCAGTAATGCCCGAGCAGGTCATTCATCAAGTCTGGCCCTTGCATGACCTGCTTATTTAGGTGGTGCCTTCAAAGGAAGCAGCACCGTCGGACACTAGGTGTATTTTCTCAGTTTGTTGAGGATTGAATGCCGGGTGGTGTGGTAGGTACCAATGTCTTCCCTGGCGGTCCTACTCCCTTTGCCCTGCTCAGCATGTCCCCTTCTTGAAGTAACTCCTCCAGTTCTTTTCTGCTACATAATTTAGCCTTCATGATTTTCATCCTTTGAAGACGTTGGTTTTCAGGCCAGCAGTCTCTTTTCACCATTATCCAATGGTCTGAAGCTGGGCTCAATTTCCTTAAAGTGAATTGGGAATTCAGATGTCCATCAACCATGGGTTCCCTCTTTGTCGCCACAAATGTAGGGACTTGATAATCCTCCGCTGATCTTCCTTTTCATCTACGATGTGCTCCTTTCCAAGGCACATGTGCTCGTGCTGCGGTACAGGGCACTTCACTTGTGTGGGTCTAAATTTGTTGCTCCCATGACCGTTAACCGCCCATCTAGATTTTTTGGTCTTGTGCAGCAAAGGGGTTCACCTCCTCTCCCCTCTGACCTCCAAAGGCATAAGTGCTGGAGGGAGCGTCCTGCCCGATCAGTACTCGACGCTCCAGTCTGGTGGATTTTGCCTGAGTAAGAACCGTTCCGTAGGTGTGGCCAGCGAGTGGTTGTTCATTGGATCCCTCTAGCTTTGATCAGAAAGACCTTCAGGGAAGGAATCGAGACGATCACCTGACGGAGTCCGCATAGTGGTATTCTTTCCTGTGTACATCCCTTGACCGTAGATCAACCTGTTTTGTGGTCCTGGTAAGTTTCCTGTGTCAAGTTTAGTAATCACCGTTGTCTCTCTCTCTCCTTTGGCCAAAGCATTCTCCTACTTGATGGAACAGAAAGAGCATGACTACCGGAGTCCAGCAAGCCCATGTCATCAGCAGCTGTTACTATCCACTTAAACAATGGGGGGGGGGGGGGGGGGGGCACCTCGCTCCTTACCAGTTCCACCTGTGCTGTCGTTAACCCTCCTTCTTTGGCAGTTCCATACAGTGGGTAAGGTAAACTTTTCCCTTTGTATCGCAAAGGTAAATAAGCTTTGCAGTTTTTTACCTTGGGTGCATAGAGGTGCGAAAGTACTTCTTGCTCAAACGACTAACCGGTTAGGCACAATACTCCTCAGGACTACTACCTTTAGCTTGGTAAGTTTTCTTGCCAACATTTTTATTACCTCCACAAATGTTTTTTTGTGGGGTCCTCCTTGATCGGATGTTTTGAGCGGGAGCGTTTCTTCTGGATTTGCGTTTTCGTTTTGTCCGGTGTGCTATCATGGCCACCATCAATCACTTGAAGTTTCAGTATGCTGTGTTTTCGAAGTCGTTTAGATCTCCACTGTTTTTCGTCGATGCTCGTGATTCTGATTCAGTGTCTGACAGCTGTCCTCATCACTTGTTGGATTCTGATGTAAGTGCATTTTCGTTGCTGATTTCCGTTTTTGCTATTGTCATTGGTCCGTCCTTATGGCTTTTCCTTCCTTGCAAGGTTTTCTCCAGAGTCCGTTTAAATTCTTCTATACATCACTCCAGTAGGATAACCAGGTCTGCCATGGCTACTTGTCGAGTGAAGTCACATCTGGCCAGAGCATGTCGATGGGGTAGGCCTCGGGAACTTCCTTCCCCTATGTTCACTCACTGACTAAGAAGGATTCCCTTTCTCCAATTGATGATGGCAAACATGGGACTTCCTTCCCCTTTTGATTCCCCTTTTTGACATTCCAGGACCAAGAGGTGCGAGAGGTTTCTTCACTTGTTCTTACCACAATCAGGTTCAGCGATTTTCCAGACTCTTTTATATCCTTGTCCTCCACACCACATCGTCTCTAGCCGTGTCTATTTCCACCTCCATCCTTTCTTACATCCACCGACTAGTTCCTGCGTAGACGCATCTCCTGACATCTGATCAGGCACAGTGTGGTGTCCTGTTCTTAGTCAATGGAGTACACGTGTGTTTTTTTAACTCTTCAAGAAACGCAGCACCATGGGTTTTTTCACTCTGCAGGAAATGCAGCACCGTGGGTATTTGAACTCCTGCAAGAATAGCAACCGTGGTATTTGAACTCTGCAGGGATCAGCACCGTGGTATTTGACTCTGCAGGGTTGCAGCACCGTGGGTATTTGACTCTGCAGGGATGCCGCACCGGGGTTTTTGACTCTGCAGGGATGCAAGCCCGTGGGTTTTGACATCGGCAGGGATGCAGCACGTGGGTTTTTTGACTCTGCATGAAATGCAGCACGAGGGTGGGTTTTGACTCTGCGGATGCGCACCGTGGGTCTTTGAACTCTGCAAGAATGGCGCACCGTAGGTATTTGACTCTGGCAAGAATGTCAGTCAACGTGGTATTTGACTCTGCAAGATGCAGCACTGGTTTTTGACTCTGCAAGATGCAGCCGTGGGTATTTTGACTCTGCCAAGAATGGCAGCACCGTGGGTAGTTGACTCTGTCAAGAATGCAGCACCGTGGGTATGTGACTCTGCAAAATGCAGCACACCGTGAGTATTTGACTCTCAAGATGCAGCACCGTTGGTTTTTTTTTCACTTCCTTAATAACACAACACTGTGGGTATTTCACTCTTAATGAACACAACACTGTGGTTTTTCAAACTCCTTCTGAACACAACACTGTGGCTTTTTAACTCTCAATAAACACAACATCGGGTTTTAGCTTCTTAATGAACACAACCTGTTGGCTTTTTAACTCCTTAATGAACACAAAACTGTGGCTTTTTTTACTCCTTAATGAACACAACACTGTGGCTTTTTTTAACTCCTTAATGAACACAACACTATGGATTTTTTACTGTACTGACCACGCGCACACTATTCAAAACACATCACACTATATCGCAATTTTTCCGCTTTTGTAGAGTGAAGCATTACCGCAACGCAAGAACACACGTGGGGCACGACACTACGGCTGTTTTAACATTTTCGTAAAAACCGTGTTGTTGTAGTTACCGTAAGTTTTTGTTGACTGGGGTTTTTCGATGTCCTCGTCCCGTTGCTAGCATCTGCCACGCCTTCCCTTGCGTGCCTTCCGTCGCTGACAGGGATGTAATTTCACCGCCCGACTCCGTGTTAGGTCGTCCTTGGTAATTAGCCCTTTGCGTTTGACTGTGGCCCGCCGAAGAACGCCTATGATTTGTAATGGGTGTGGGGTGACTGATACACTGCGTAGCACTCGCTTAAGGTTTTATTCAGTAGCGTCAAACCTGTTAATTGATACATCTATTATAGGACTGGCGTGCATACTAATACATAAACACTGATACAAGATATATTAGATTATAATAAAGAACTTCCTACAATACGGATACATACGCGTCGGGAACAGTCAGAATATCAGCTGATTCAGTAATGCTATGGGCGTCATTGACGGCAACGGAGTTCTCCTCAAACTGCCCTCACCTTTAAACATACATATGCTTAACGACTCAAGTAAACATCTACTTCATATGTATACCTTAGTTGGGTCACAGACCCCTCTATCTTTCTAGCATCGATCACATTAAGAGCCCCATCACTTCCGAGGGCGACGCCTCACCAAACAAGTTCTGACAGGTTCATCTCTTGTGGCTTGATACGGACCATGTGTTTGTCCCCGGCGGTCACAGCCGACTAGGCCTCCTCGGGAGGGTTGTGACCAGAATACTGAATTTTTATAAAATCCAACAGCCCTCTCGATTGCAGTGTTTACAGGAATAGTGATATACAGAATATGATACACCATAATATGAAAGTTGTTATAACCAGCGGGCGGCTACAGTGATAATATTTTCCGTAATAGGTACTTGATTATCACTATTTCTATAAATAATTATAGAAGTAGCCGCCATCATAAGTGTAGTAAAACACCTTACAGGAACATAGGCAATATTAATATCACCATCAACACCACAGCACCCCGAGACATACCCACATCAACAACAATAACAACAATACCACCATAAATAATAATGATAATTGATGATGATGATATTGCATGATTGTATGATAACATCTTGAGCGCGACGAGTATTGAAAGGATTAGATACTTCCAGAATATATGTATCCAATCAGCTCACCTTCACCATCTGAAGCCTAACAACTCCGGAAAGACTTCTCTCACGTAATACACTGTTTTATTTCTCACATCTAATTCTCCACCTCTCTCGCTGTCGGGAGCCTCCCCTCCCTCCTCGCTCTCTCTCATTCCTCTCCCCTTTCACCTTCCCTCCCTCCCTCTCCCTTCCCCTCCCTCCTCCCTCTCCCCCATCTTCTCCCTCCAATCACCACCCTCGGTTCAAACCCTTGCCATATCTCACATGAAGATAAACACAGGAA
>NC_051401.1:18711615-18716615 GCF_015228065.2 Penaeus monodon
ACTTTCTATTAGTATTTCACACAACCAAATCCTTCACAAATGCAACAAAAACAAAACCCTTCCTTTTTAAATAACTGTGATATCCTTCTTTAAATATTTGCTATCTCCATATCAGTATAAATGCCACTCTTATCTCTTCTCCTTTCTCTCTCTCTCTCTCTCTCTTTCTCTCTCTTTTCCTTTTTCTCTTTCTCTCTCTCTCTCTTTACCCCTCTAGCTCACCTCGCCTTTTCTTCCTACCATTTCCAATTCCCCTTTCCCTTTCCCTTTTCCCTTCCTCTTCTCTTTCCTTTCCCCTTCACTCTCTCTCCCTCTACATTCTTCCCTTCTCCCAATTCTCACTTCCACTCTCTCACCTCCCTTCTTCGTAAACAAAACCGATCACGGCGACGAAAGAACGATTCTTTTTAGACGAAGAATAATTGCGAAAGAAAATACAGCGGCCGATAAAATGCAGTTTGTTAAATTATTTCTGCGATATGGGCCATTGTATGAAAATAAACTACTGTTGGAGAATTAATTGGTAGATAAGAGGTTATCGCTGTTTTCTATGTTGCCGACTTTATTGCAAAGCGTTGAATGTGAAAACGTAATATAAAGTAATGCAAGGTTGACTGAGTCGAGTTGAAATGTAAATACCTTTCGCTTTTGAAAGTGCGCGAATCAGTGCAATTATATATATCATACACAACTTTTTTTTAATCTACTTTGAATCTGAATTGCAACAGAAACGTACAATAAAATGATAATAAAAAAATTAAAATTATTTCTTCTACAGTATACAACCACTCATATACAAAGCAAAACTATATACAAAAACAAACGCATTTCTAACCTAAGCACCCCCTCCCCCCCCCCCAGTCAAGGAGAGGCAAACGCACGGCAATGTCATCGGCGTCATTTCTCACGAGGGGAAATGAGGAACTCCTCCAGCCAGCCCAGCCAGTCTCCCTCTTGAGCGAGGGGAACCCGTGCCTCACGACCTCTCCCCTCGCCCGTCTGATAACGTGGAGATAAGTCGTGATAAGACCTAAGGTTCTGTAAACCAGCCGCTCTACCGCCACACCGCCACACCGAAATGGCACGCACATGAGATACATACAGAGTATGTGAGTGAGAGTGAGTGAGAATGAGTGAGTGAGTGTGAGAAAGAGAGAAAGAAAGAGAGAGAGAGAGAGAGAGAGAGAGAGAGAGAGAGAGAGAGAGAGAGAGAGAGAGAGAGAGAGAGAGAGAGAGAGAGAGAGAGAGAGAGAGAGAGAGATGCAGAGACAATATGCGTCGTGTTGATTCATGCTCTTACTTAAAAATATTATTACAAAAATCACCCTGAACAAAAATGAGAGGTTAAAGAAAGTAATAAGAAGGAATCATAGCTCAGAAAGAGGAAGCGGCGAATGATAAAAGGGTAGAAGGGAAAAAAAAGACAGAAAGTGAGAGAAGAAAGGATGGGAGAAGAAATGAAGAAAGAAGGTGGAGAAAGGGAAAAAGATGGGAGGAAGAAAGAGAAAAAGAAGAGAGACAGAGACAGAGACGATGAAGGAGCGAAGGAGGAGAGAGGGAAAAAGAAGGGAGAAAAGGAGGATGGGAGGAAAGGAAGTTAGAAAGAGGGGTAAGGAGAGGGAGGGAGGGACGGAGAGGGAAGACGGAAGGGAGGGAGGGAGGGAGGGAGGGAAAGAGTTCCAGAGGGAAGGAAAGAATGATGAAATATGTACGTATAATCTATGACATTTTGGGTGTTTGTCGTCTAGAATAATTTGACTTGAAGCAATTTTCTGTATTATGGTCTTATTTTTCTCATTCGACTGACCTGAATCCCGGCCAGAAAAAATATCCAAAGCTCATCCGTTCCACAGCCTGATTATACAACTTGCATGGAAAAGTACCTCATTGTGCTTGGCTCACCGTATGCCTTCAGACGAGACGGAGATTTTACTTCATGATTTCCGCTTTTTTCTTTTTCTTAATGAAAAGGGGAGAGGAGGGGGGGGGAGGGAGGGGGGGAAGATGAGGTAAGGGGTGATGGGAGAGGAGGTAGAGCAGGGGAGGGATAGAAAGGGAAGGGAGGGAAAAGGAAGGAAAGGAAGGGGAAGAGAGGGGTAGGTTAGGGGAGGGGAAGGAGGAGGGAAGAGGAAAGAGAAGAGAGAGGAGAGCACACATATACACAAAGAACAAAGGTAGAGCGAAGATATAAAAAGGCATCATAATGAGCGAGAAAAAAATAATTCAAAGTGTAGAAAATGTAAAGAGCCAAAGAAAGAAAAGGGTAAACCTTAAAAAAGAAATACAACGAAAGAAAAAGCGACAAGATAGAACGAAGAAATAAAAGACAGACGGCAAAAATAAAAGACGATCACCAGCAGAAGGCAGAAGAAAAAGTAAACAAAAGAAAATGTAAACAACCAAAAGGAAAATGCTGAGTATAAGGGGTTGTCTCCCAGGCGATCCCGATAACGCAAAGATAAGGCGGGAGATAACGCAGACCCTGCCTCTACTGCAGGCTCTGATCCACGAGGGCGGGGGCGGGGGCGGAGAAGGGAGAGGGAGAGGGAGAGGGGAGGGAGAGGGGGAGGGAGGGAGGGAGAGGGGGGAGGACGAAGAGGGAGGAGGGAGAGGGGGGAGGGAGAGGGCGAGGAAGAGGGCAGGAGAGGGGGAGGTGGGGAGAGGAGAGAGGAAGAGAGAGAGAGGGAGGGAGGGGAGATGCTGATTTGGGAGAAAGTGAGTGGAGAGGTTGGGGGAGAGGGGGATTTGAGGGAGAGTGGGCGGAGGAGTACATGGGGTGGGATGGGGAGAGTGTGAGGAAATGGATAGGGTAAGAGACATGTAATGGATAGGAGAAGAAAGGGTGGGGAAAGAAGAGGGGAGAAGTGGGGAATAGGGGGGAAGGAGGAGGGGAGGAAAGGGGGAATGCGGAAATCAAGATGGAGGAAGGAGGCAGGATAAGGGCAAGTTGGGGGAGGAAGATTACGATGGAGGAAGAGGGAGAAAGGGAAGAAAGAGGGAGGGGTGGTAGGAGGGGGCAGCAGGAAGGAAGCGGGGAGGAGGAGGAGAAGGAGGAGGAGGAGGAGAAGGAGGAGGAGGAGGAGAAGGAGGAGGAGGAGGAGTGGGGGAGGAGGAGGAGGAGGAAAAGAGGAAAGGAGGTGGAGAAAAGGAAGGGAAAGTGGAAGGAAAGGAGGAGGATGAGAAATGAGGAAAGAGATGAAGATGACGTAAAGTAAACAAGAAGAGGAAGAAATAAGAGCGAGAAACACCAGTCGGTGAGAAAGAAACGAAGAGACGACGAAAATAAAGATTACGAAAGGTCACAAGTCAATAACAAGTATGACCGTAAAACATGTTTCTTCCTTGCTCTCTTCCCCTCTTTCTTCCCTGTTTCTTTTTCCTCTTTCGTGCGACATGGAATGGGAAGAAGCAACCTAAACGAAAAAGGAAACTCAAAATTGGGAGGAAATACAAAATAAGGAAGAAGGAAGAACACGGCCAAGAAAGATGAAGAAAGGCAAATACAATCAAATTAAAAATACTCTCAGACGCAAATTCAAGACACAAGGAAGAGACAATAAAAATAATAAAATATACAAATGAGGACAAATGGTAAAAAAAAAAAAAAGAACAAAGACTAATAAACATTCACAGAAAAAGGGAAAAAAAGAGAGAAAAGAGAAGAAAAGGAGAAACCAGCAACCAAACAAAAAACGAAAAACGAAGCAAAAGCGAGAGAGAAACCTACAGACAGACAGACAGAATAATGACCATCGATGCCAGAACCTAACACAAAATAACAAGAAGGGCAAAATAACTGATAAAGACAGCCCTTCAGCCAGCTGGGGCTGATAAGACAAAGATAGCGGGTCTGATAACGCGTAACTCCCGGTCTCTCTAAGATTCCCTCGCTCTGATAAGGCGAGGGGAAGCGAGAGGGGAGAGGGGAGGGAGAGAGCGCGAGGAAGAAGAAGAGAGAGGGAAAAGGAGAGAGAGGAAGGGAGAGGGGAAGATGGAATGAGGAAGGAGGAAGAAGAGAGGAAGGACGAGGGAGAGATGGAAGGAGAAAGGAGGAGGAGGAGGAGGAGGAGGAGGAGGAGGAGGAGGAGGAGGAGGAGGAGGAGGAGGAGGAGGAGGAAGAAGAAAGAAAGATAATGAAGAAAGTGAGTGAAGGGGGAGGGAGAGAGAGGGAAGAAGGGAGGAAGGGAGGAAGGGGGAGGGGAAGGAAGAGAGAGAGAGAGAGAGGGAGAGAGAGAGAGAGAGAGAGAGAGAGAGAGAGAGAGAGAGAGAGAGAGAGAGAGAGGGAGGGAGGGAGGGGAGGGAGGGAGGGGGAGGGGGAGGGAGAGGGGGAGGGGGAGGGGGAGGGAGAGGGGGGAGGGGGAGGGAGAGGGGAGAGAGAGAGAGAGAGAGAGAGAGAGAGAGGAAGAGAGAGAGAGAGAGGGGGAGGGAGAGGGAGAGAAAGGAAGAAAGAAAGAAAGAAAGAAAGAGAGAGAGAGTGAGAGTGAGAGAGAGAGAGAGAGAGAGAGAGAGAGAGAGAGAGAGAGAGAGAGAGAGAGAGAGAGAGAGACTCCAAACAACCACTAGAGAGGAAGAAGGAAAAACACAAGCAACTCGTATAATAAGTGCAAGAGTCAGTAAGTTTGTCTCCGGGTCCTGCTGGCTGGCTGCTGTTGAGAAGCTGGCAGACTGGTCCCCCTCCCCTCACCCTCCTTCCTCCCCTCATCCCCGTCCCTCCCCTTTCCTTCTTCCCCTCACTCCCCCTGATAAGACGAGATAACGGAGATACTATCACTCTCACTTCCTCCTCCTCCTCCTCCTCCTCTTCCTCGTTCCCCTCACAACGGTCTCCTCCTCCTCTTCCCCCCCCCCTCCTCCTCCTCCTCCTCCTCCTCCTCCTCCTCCTCCTCCTCCTCCTCCTCCTCCTCCTCCTCCTCCTCCTCCTCCTCCTCCTCCTCCTCCTCCTCATTCCCTCTCGCCGTTGTTTACCTCACACCCTCACAGCGCTCAAGAGACACTCTTTT
>NC_051401.1:18726615-18729115 GCF_015228065.2 Penaeus monodon
TCTGTCTGTCTGTCTGTCTGTCTGTCTCTCTTTCGCCGTCTCTTATCTATCGCATCAAGATTTTTTTTTTTTTAGTTTTTCTCTCATTTTCCCTTTTCCTCTTTTTTTTAATCACTCTTATGCTCTCCTTTTATGTCTCTACATAATGCATAAACTACATAATAAAACGCAATAGTTAATCCCGATCCCGAAAATATTCACACGAGAACTCATGACGTCATTCTTACGTCAGAGTGACGTCATTACCGCAATAAAATACATCCTTACGAGAAATCACGGCGTCACAAGTGTTAGCGTTCCTCAGAAACGTAACTAAGTGCTACGGAGGTATGTAATCTAAAGCGGGTTCTGTTAATGAAGCAATTCTGGGGAAATGGATGTCTTCTAAGGGGAATGGAAAATGAATGAAGGAAGAGGGAAAAGAGAGGGAATAGCAAAAATGTAGTATGGGCAGAAAACAATAATAAAAAAGACAGTAAGTAAAGACTACCCAGAGGACAGGGAAAGGTTGAGAGAGAATGAGAGTGAGTGAGAGAGAGAGAGAGAGAGAGAGAGAGAGAGAGAGAGAGAGAGAGAGAGAGAGAGAGAGAGAGAGAGAGAGAGAGAGAGAGAGAGAGAGAGAGAGAGAGAAAGAGAATAATCTAGAGAAAACCAGGCTAACAAAAGAAAAGAGAAGAGTATCAAAAAAAAAAAAAAAAAAACTAGATAAAGGAGAGGAAATCAAGAATAAAACTAAAAAGTAAAAACAAGTAGCACGAAGCAGACTAACGAGAAGAATAAAACTGAACATGAAACGAAGTAAAGGAAGCGAATGCGAAGAAAGAAAAAAAACAAGAAAAACCAAGAAAGAAAGAAAAAAACAAGAAAGAAAGAAAGAAGGAAGAGAGAGAGGGGGTAACGAAAGCGAGTGTGAATGATACACCACACAATCTCCTTCTACCTGCCAAAATAAAAAGCATAACAGTTAGCGATGAGACGGGTTAAGAGGAAGGAGAGAGGGAGAAGA
Organism: Penaeus monodon; assembly: GCF_015228065.2. Taxonomy (NCBI): domain Eukaryota; kingdom Metazoa; phylum Arthropoda; class Malacostraca; order Decapoda; family Penaeidae; genus Penaeus; species Penaeus monodon. Next base: position 18,727,622 of record NC_051401.1, read on the forward strand.
AGAAGTAGAGAGAGGGAAGAGAGTGAGGAGAGGGAGAGAGGAGAGAGAGGAGGGAGGGAGGAGGAGGAGAGAGAGGAGGAGAGAGAGAGAGGAGAGAGGAGAGAGAGAGAGAGAGAGAGAGAGAGAGAGAGAGGAGAGAGGAGAGAGAGGAGAGAGAGAGAGGGAGGAGGAGGGGGAGAGAGAGGAGAGAGAGAGAGGAGAGAGAGAGAGAGAGAGAGAGAGGAGAGAGAGGAGGAGAGAGAGAGAGAGAGAGAGAGAGAGAGAGAGAGAGAGAGAGAGAGAGAGAGAGAGAGAGAGAGAGAAATGGGGGAGAGAATGCTAAGAATCTAAAAAATCACCCCAGTCGCACCTTGCCGTAAAGGCCAGAGTCATTCGCCGCGGCCGGAACGACTGTTAAATCAAGAGGCGCGCCTCCTTAGCCCGGCTCGCGTAAGGGCCAGGACCCCGTAAGCGAGAAGGGAAAACCCAACCTTAAAGCCTCTCTCCACAAGAGCTAGAAACCCTTGCCCCATGCCCTGAAGGAGCATTCTCCGAGGAGGTGGCACTGGGAAATAGAGGGGGGGAGGGGGCAGAGATGGAAGAAGGGGGTAAGATGAGGGAAGCATAGGGATATGGAGAAGGATGCGGGAGGAAAGGGAGAGGTTTTCTGTGAAGGGAGGGAGGGATAGGAAGTAGGATGAGGGAGGGGAAAAAAATCCTATGGTAGGAAGGAGGAGGGAGCGAAAGGAGGGCTTCCCGTGATGGGAAGGAGGGATAGGGAGAAGAATGAGGGAGGGAAGGGAGGATTTCCTTCGGAGGGAAGAAGGATAGGGAGAAGGAGGGCCTTCTGGGGCGGGGTGGGGAGGGGGAAGGGGGTAGGGGGAGAAGACCCCTCCAAGCAGCAGGAACTGTCTCGCGAGTGACAGGCCCGTAATAGAGAGACACTATCGGGGCGGCGCAGTTTTATCGGCTGAGAATGCGACCTGTCATTTCGGGATAAACGGCGTTATATTCACGACAAAGGAAATGACGTAATTAATCCCCGGAAGCGGCGCGAAGGTGGACGCGTGAGGGATGAGCCGCCCGAACGTCGCGAGTTTTATGGCTCTGCCTCTCGGGCTCTCCTCGCTCGCGCCTCCGCCCCTCCTCTCTTCTTCTCTCATTCCCTCTTTCGCGTTTTCCACTTTCTGACTCTTATTCCTTCCTTCGCGTTTTCTACTTTCTCTCTCTCATTCCTTCTTTCGCGTTTTCTACTTTCTCTTTCTCATTCCTTCTTTAGTATTTTCTACCTTCTCTCTCTCATTCCTTCTTTCGCATTTTCTACTTTATCTCTTCTATTCCTTCTTTCGCGCTTCCTAATTCTCTTGGATTTTATTTATTTCCTGCATCCTATTCTTCCAAGTATTTTTCCATTTTAATTTTCCTTTTGTAGTTCTCTTTGAAAAAAGGCAAGGATGATGTTACCTGTAGTATGAGAAAAGGAAAGAAAAAAGGGGAAGGAGAGAACGAGAAAAC
>NC_051401.1:18736615-18756615 GCF_015228065.2 Penaeus monodon
AAAAGGGGAAAGGGGGAATGGGGAAGAAAGAATGCGAAGGGGCGTGGAAGGAGGCAAGGGGAAGGACGGAAAGAGAGAGAAAGAAAGAGAGAGAGAGAGAGAGAAAGAGAGAGAGAGAGAAAGAGGGAGAGAGAGAAAGAGGGAGGGAGAGAGGGGAGAGAGAGAGGAGGAAGAGAGAGAGAGAGAGAGAGAGAGAGAGAAGAGAGAGAAGAGAGAGAGAGAGAGGAGAGAGAGAGAGAGAGAGAGAGGAGAGAGGAGAAGAGAGAGAGAGACGAGAGGAAAGAGGAGAGAGGAGGAGAGAGAGAGAGAGAGAGGGAGAAGAGAAGAGGAGAGCGAGAGAGAGAGAGAGAGAGGGGAGAGAGAGAGAGAGAAAGAGAGGGGCATACCTTGTCACTTCACCACCGTCGGTCTGCTCTTAGCTGACCCTAATAAGAAGGATTTTCCACAAGGCTGAAAATTCACACAAAATATTCTACATCGAAACTCAGACCTTACCTAACCTGCTTTGAAGAAGAACTTTTGGTTAAGGAATTTCAACTGATTTAGCTGCGTTCCAAATCTTTTAACGTCCTTCATTAGAGTAGTTAACATACTGCTATACTACCTCTGAAAATTATAATTTGGTCCCAGAGTTCAAACAGTATCACTCTTCATTTGTTTACCTTACTGCTTGTCCTTCTTTCCTTAATCTCCCCTTGTATATTTGTCCCAAGCATCATTGCAGATTCAGTGTCCAGCTATGAAGTTTATATCAAGTAGGTTTAAACACACCTTCAGCATTTACCCCAAAAACTGATTTTTTTAGAGAGAAAAAGAGAGGGAGAGAGAGAGAGAGAGAGAGGGAGAGAGAGAGAGAGAGAGAGAGAGAGAGAGAGAGAGAGGAGAGAGAGAGAGAGAGAGAGAGAGAGAGAGAGAGAGAGAGAGAGAGAGCAATACGAAATAAACAAGACATCACCTGTCTCTCTAGAGGGCACTTCCTCATATTTTTTTCGACCACTGGAGGAGAAGAGGAAGAGTGTAGAGGGAGGGAAGCTAAAGAAGATGAAGGAAGGGAGGAAATACGAGACTTGGAGAGGGGGAAGGAGGAACGCAGGGAGGAACGAAGGAGGGAAGAAAGAATAGAAGGAACAGGAAGCTATAGACAGACAGAAAGAGAAGAAAAGAAAGCGAGAAAGATGAAAACCAAACAGACCGAGCAAGAGGGCGACCGCGCGCGCCCGCCCTCTCGGCAGCCACCTGATGATCCCGTTTCCTCGCCGTGCGGCCCATCGCCTCGACGCATTACAACACGCCTTCTGTATACATGAATATCTGAGCGGACGAGAATGGACCTGCCCCCTCCCTCCCTCCCTCCCTCCCTGCCTGTCTATCCCCTCTCCCCTCCCCTTTCCCTTCCCCTTCCCTTTCCCCATCTCCCTCCCTCCCGCTCTCCCCCTCCCCCTCCCTCCCTCTGCAGACGCACACGCCGCTACCGGACTCCGCGAGCCGCCGTCATCCATCATGATTGGGGGGTGGGGGGGGGTGGAAGAAAGAGAAGGAAGGGGAAGAAAAGAGAGTTAAGAACTGAAATGAAGGAAACAGGGTAAGAATATGAAGAAAACAGGATAGGAAACTGGAGAACGAGGACAGGGAAGGCGACAGGGAAAGAGGAAGAACAGACGGACAAAAAGGGAAGGGGATGAGGAGGAGGGGGAGAGGAAAGAATGGAAGGAGAAAGAAACGGAATATAAAGAAAAAGAGAACGAAAATGAAAAAAGAGGAACTATAAGGGCAAAGAAGGAAGAAGCATGGCAAGGAGGAGGGTGGGAGAGGAAGGAGAAGAGGGAATAGGGAGGAGATGGGGTGACAAAAAGGGTGAAATTACGGAGAGGGAAGAGGCGGACCACGTAGGAGAAAGATAAGACGAAAAGAAAGGAGAAGAAAAGCATTAAAGAAGTTAGAGGGAGATGAGGAGTGGGAGAGGGGAAGGGACATAGGAAAGTACGGAGAAGGAGAAGGAAGGACAGGGGAAAGGAGTAGGAGAGGAGCGAATGATAAAGTACAAGTAAAAAAGTTGCAAATGAATAAAGCAGAACAAAAGCCAAGTGAGAGAACAAGCGGCTATCTCCTTCATCTCGCGTCGTTCAAATACGGTGGTGTATGTCATACCCCTCCCCCTCCCCCCTCCCCCGCCCCCTCGCCGAAATGATATGGGGAGAAAGGGGAAGGTGGGTGGGTGGGTGGGGTGGGGAAGGAGATGAAGGAGGGGGGGAGGGATGGAGAAGAGGGAGGAAGGACGGTGGGTGGAGGTGGGGGGTGAAGGTTGAAGGTGGGGGAGGAGGGAGGGAAAAGGGAGGGAAGAGAGAGGTAGCGTGGGGGGTACAGGCCACCCAGAGTGATCAGGATACAATGATGGCGCCTTCCTTTTCTGTCACTTCTATCCACTGCCTTTCCTTTTCTGAACGAGAATGAATAATCATGAAAGAATAATCTCGCTCACAGGTTCGCTCTTCTCCTACCGGAGGCAGGTAAGCACATCCGTTAGCGTAATTAAGTCATTCTTATCCACATAGTGACCACAGAGAATGGGAAAAGTATATACAGCACGATGCCCTTACATGTATAATGTATGCATATATAATGATCTCTGTACATATAACAAATACACACACGTACATGCATGGTCCTCAATTATAACTAATACTTATCAAAAGCAGATAAGGGCTGCTTTCTGTTACAGATAACGTTGCACTGAATCGAAAGCGCAATTAGTTGGGGGTAAAATCACATACTCACACTCTTCCCTACATGCCTCTCTAAGTTTATTTACTTGCTGACAAAGAAACTCTCCAAAATAGACGCGAATGAAAAGACCCTGTCTTTCTGTTTGTACACATGCGTATTCGTATGCACAGGCGTACTTTTAGGCGTATGCGTATGCGTCGGCGTGTGCGTGCGTCACGGCGTCGGTGACCTCCCTCCCCGACGCCCCCCCCCCCCCAGCTGCCAGAGGGCCACTCAGGATGTAGATAACCTGGGAGCGGAGCTTGTGAGATGCTGATAAGACCACGGGGAGATAACTCTCCTATGTTGACAACACCGCTGCTCTTGTCGCCTTCTGAGTACTGCGATAACACAGAGTATTATTATTATTCGTATCTTACTTCTTTCTTACTCTTTTTTTCCACTTATTATTATTATCATTTATCATTATTATTTCTTTTTTGGCTTCCTCTTGACTATGCTGACACCTGCTGTGTACTCTAACTGTCCGTGAGCCTCTAAAGCCTGAGTGCATGTGTTGAGTATCTGACACCCCCTGAGTGGCGACGCAACACGTGCCGGCGCTGTTTCCAAAGTGTTTTCACAAGTGTCTGTATCTCCCGTGTTTACAATCTGAAGAGGGTTGATGGAGCGGCGAGTACTAGGGGATTGAGACGTCATACGAGTGCTGACACCCGTGACAGTTTAGAGTACTAGTAAATAATAGTAAAATAAGAATAAAAGTAAAACAATTGTGGAAAAAAGGCAAAGAAAGAATAGCAAAAAAATAGCGAATTTTAATCGGAAAAGGTTTGGAATACTAGTAAAATAAGAGTAATCATAAAATAATAATGGAATAATTGTAAAATAATAATAGAATAATTGTAAAATAATAGTATAATAATAACTAACTGTTAATTAAAGAACACTAAAATAAAAGCGAAGTATAAAACAAACGTGAATAATAGTCACGCAGTCACAACACCAACAGAGTTATGAATGGACGCCCCGAGCGAACGCCGACGCCGAGAGTGATGAAGACGCTCATGTCAACACCTGCGCCTCTGTGATGACATCCTGTACGTGTGAAGAAGTGTTGTCTCGGGTGATATTAGAGTCTGAAGAATCTCAAGGGGCGGTGCTCGCTACATCTCTGAATGCTCTTTCTTTTTCTTTTTTTTTTTTTTTTTTTTTTTTTTTTGGGGGGGGGGTCCGACCGCCGCGAATTGAAACGGAAATTTGCATCATTGTAAACGGCTATGTTCAGGAATGTGTCGATTATGAGCTGGGTATACATATAAGGTCAGCACTTCTGTTCAAATATCTTGATACACACATAACACTCACACACACACACACACACACACACACACACACACACACACACACACACACACACACACAAAATCAAAGCACGCTTCCTCACACCACCCTTCGACGACATACTACCGACGGCGACTCCTGTGGGTGGCCGAGGGCACTCCACGACAAATAGCAAGTAATTCAGTGGCCGTCGTGCCGTTCACGAGCCGCCCGCGAGCCCGCCCACAAGGCTGTCTTAGAGCCGAGGAGCCCGCCCGTGCCGTGTGGGCGTGTGAAAGGAAAAGAAAGGAAGAAAAAGGAGAAGAATTTGAGGGGGAAGAAAAAGAGGGAGCAAATTACAAAGTAGAATGTGATGGAGAAGAAAAGAGGGAGAAAATTACAAAGGAGTATGTGAGACAGAAGAAAAAGAGGGAGAAAATTACAAAGGAGTATGTGAGACAGAAGAAAAAGAGGGAGAAGATTGCAAGGGAGTATGTGAAGAAGAAAGAGCGGAAGATTACGAAGAAGGGAAATCAGAGAAGGAAGGAGACGACGAAAAGATGAGAAAGAAAAAGGAAAAATGTAAATAAAGGGGAAAAAGACACTGGGATGAAGGAATGTATACAGAAACAGAATGTATGACAACTACAACAGTAATGTTCACGAAGTAACCGTAAATAGGGTAAAAATAATACAAAAACAAATGTAAAAATGTATAATATTATAAATGAAAAATATAAAGTAAAAATAGGTGAAAATACATCAAGCAATAAAACACCTAAAACTATGACTCCAAAACTACATAAGTCTACCCTTAAATCTTAAGAGAAAATGAATATCCTTGCATCCCCATTTTCTGCACATCCTCGATCCGTTCACAGATCCTGTTCACCGCCAAAAACTATCAACTGGACCCTCGGCCGCGCCCAGTCAACACACAAATTACCCTCACGATTCGCTGCGAACTTTTCGCAAGCATATAATAATTATCCAGATACATAGACCTAATGGATGTGTTTCATATCTCCTAGGAATTAACTATCCTAGATGCTAACTGTTTCCAGTTTCGGAAATCGTCTGCGGATTAAAGGCAAAATCAGGCAGAGAAGCGCGCGCGCACACCCACAGACATGCAAACGAAGAAAGAGTGACGGGTGAAAGGAAACTGATGGAGGAAGAGCAAGAAAAGGAGGCGATAAATATGAAAAAATAAAAAGGGTACAGAAGGAAAGGAGAAGTAAAGTATGAGTACAAGAGGAAGAATAAAAAGTAGTAGGATAAGAAAGAAGAGAAAAAAGAGAAAGGGAATGAAAAAGAGATGGAGAAAGAAAAGATGATTAATCCTCCTGGGAAAGGAAACGTTTCTTCCATGAAAGCCAGATGGCAGAAAGCTCAAGAAAAAGACAAGAAATACAGAACAAATACTCTAAATATGACTAAGAGTATGAAGAAAAACTTCAATATCTTGGCCAGTGCTTGCTGGGAGTCCCAGATAGACTATTATCGTGGTTCCCAACCGTTTTCATTCTGTCGTCTTCGTAGATTTAGTTATTACCAGTTACGAATAGTATAATGATGTCAGTAGCTATAGGACAAGAACTCTTTATGGAAAGATTCCGATTTATTGATATGTGAGAGATAATTTCTATGGAGTTAGAATTCAGATTAATTCGACGACATAATTTTCATATTGTTCCATGGCCCCCGAGAAAGTACCCCGTGGCCCCTCTTGGCTAGGTTCAATCCCTGATGTGTGTATATAGTTTTTGTATATATGTATGTATGTATATGTATATATTTACATACATACACACACGCACGCACGCACGCACGCACCCACACCCACCCACACCCACACACACACACACACACACACACACACACACACACACACACACACACACACACACACACACACATATATATATATATATATATATATATATATATATATATATATATATATATATATATAATATATATATATATATATATATATATATATTATATATATATATATATTATATATATATATATATATATATATATATATATATATATATATATTTATATATATAATACTCTTACCCAACACCCCGTGCTTGTCTCTCCAATCCCCCAACCACTCAGACCCCTCCCTCACGTGCACGGGTACGTCAGTTAAGGGCGAGGAGGGGGGATAAAGGCAGAGGGGAGTGAGGAAGGAAAGTGAAAGGGAGGAGGAGGGGAAGGGGTAAGGCGAAGAAGAGGGAAGGGGAGGGGGAGGAGAGGACATGGTACAGGCGAGGGAGGGCTGCAGGTAGAGGGAGTGGGCACGTTTGTTGGGGATACATGGGTTGGAGGGAGGGGTTTGAAGGGGAAGGGGTGGGGGAAGGGGCACGGAGGGCACTATCTACCGATGAAGAACGACTCTGGGCACGATTGTTTCTTTCGCTTTAGGAGTAAAAAACCGGTCGACGGTTGAGCGATAGGGATCTAGGCACTTCGTTCTCTCTCTCTCTCTCTCTCTCTCTCTCTCTCTCTCTCTCTCTCTCTCTCTCTCTCTCTCTCTCTCTCTCTCTCTCTCTCTCTCTCTCTCTCTCTCTCTCTCTTCCCCTTTTTCTTTACATCCCCATTACTTTACTCTTGGTATCTCACTTGTCTCCATTCTTGTTTTCGTCCTCCCCATTCCTCCCTTTCCTCTCGTAATCCCTCCCTCCATAAAACAATATCTTCCATTTTCAGCACAATATTTACTGTATTCCATTTCCTGGATTAAAACCTCTCGACAGATTTCCCATCCATGGCCGTCATTAAACACCCACTACGAGATGGCTTTACACTTCCCAACAACCGTTCTTGCTGTTTTCATGACACAGATTTCTTCAGCAAGAAACGCTGGTTTTCAAAGTTCACAATCAATGTTAGCACTGCCACTGCCTCGCCATTACTTTGTTTTGTCTCTAATTTATGCCTCAATGTCCCGAACTTAAAATTAAACCTCTAAACAGAAAAATAACCATCAGTAGTAGCACTAGTATGTGATATGTATGATTAAATGACTGGCATAACATTCTGTAAATTATGCGTTGATGAAACATTTCCGGGAATGTTTTAGCACTGATATATAGATATTGAACTAGATATAGATAAATGCATGCATGCATACATAAACACTCTGCATGCGTGTGTGTATTGACACATTTTATCTTTTTGCTTATGACTATACTGAGCAATATGCAATGACTGAATAAAAACATGGGCACATCATACATGTTTAGCTTTTTATAGTTCTTACAATGAAAGGCATATGTTTTGGCCCCATTACCCAATTATGACTTTCGCTGATCCTGTATAGATTAAACCGCCTGTATCGATTTAATATGACATTTTGTTATTGGCTTCAGCAACAACATGACAGCATACAACTGAACAGCAGATAGAAGGTTATACCATATTTGAATGCATTAATATTTTGTATATAAATATTTAATGTCCTCTTACATTTCATATCACGAAGGAAGTAGTCTGATATTAGATGAACACATTAAATATAATTCATGTACAGGCATGATTTACACTGTGTCATTTCTCAGTATTGACCATGTATTTCCCGTTATTTCCCACCTTGGCGGGGAATACCAGTATTTCTTTTCTTTATTCATATCCCTCCATTTATGTTTCTTCTCTTTAATTCCTTATTCCTAGTTTTCTTTCCTTTCTCTTTTGTTCACATCCTCCTTCTCCACATTCCATTCCTCTTCCTTTCCCCTTCTCTCTCCTTTGTCTTCTTTTCGCTTCCTTCATCTTCGTTTTCACTTTTCATCCTATATTCATTCTATTCTATTTTCGTTCCTATATTCCTCTCTCCCTCCTCACCCACACCTTCACTCCCTCCTTTAACTCTTTTTCCTTCTTTTATTCCTCCCATTCCTTTCCCTTCTCTTTTCGCTTTCATTCACTCTTCCTCCTTCTTCATTAATTACACCCCCACCACTCTCTCCCCTCCTCTCCCTCTCCTTTCATCTTCCATTCTCCTCTCCCTCTCCCTTTCATCTCCCATCCCCATCTCTCCTTCCTCCCCCATTCATCTTCCATTCTCCTCTGCCCCCCCTTTTCATCTTATAGCCCCATCCCCCACCCCTCCCCCATTCATGTTCCACTCCCTCCCCTCCCCCATTCACCTTCCATCCCCTCCCCTCCTTCATCTCCCGTCCCCTTTCCCCTGCCCCTTTCCCCTTCCACCCCCTCCCCTCCCCCCCTTCCCCCATTCATCTCCCATCCCCTTTCCCCTTCCACCCCCTCCCCCTCCCTCCCCTCCCCCGTCAATTCCCTATTCAATATGCAAGAGCGTCAGCCGAGTGACACTAAGAGAGCCCCTCTGACGTCCGCAAATCTCCGCCAATCTCTGCGCACACGTCCTTCTTTTCTACTTTCTGCTCGAAACTGCCGTCCTTCTTCTTTTCCAATTATCTACCTTGATTTCCTTTGTCGATTTTCGTGTGTTTTTCCTTTTTTTGTTGTTGATTTATGTTTTCATGTCTGATTTTATTAATTATACGTACATGTACTGTGTTGTTTGTGAATTAAGAGTGAGTGAATAAGGGAATGACTAAGTGGATGACTGCGTGAGTGAGGGCATGAATGAGTGAGTCAGTGAGCGAGAGAGTGTGTAAATCTTAAATGTGAGCGAGTGTGAGTAAGAGTATGTGCAAGCGAGCGCGCATGTGCGCCTGCGACTGTGTGTGCAGGAAGGATCGCGGAGTGACACCAGAGAAGCAACATTTGACGTGCGGTGATAGCCATCTGTGCAACACGTCGCGCCGGGCATGTCTCTCGCTGGGGGTGCGGGCCGAGCGAAGCCCAGGCCGCTGCCACAACTGCCACGCTGCCCCCTCCCCCCCCTCCACTAGTCCTCTGCCATTCCCACCCCTCTTCCTACCCCCGCCGTCGCTCCACAGGAGATGCCGTCTCAGGCCGTCAAGTTACCACAAGGATGGCGCCCCGAGATGGCAACGATGTGACAAACGGTTATACATCTCGAGGTGGTAACACCCTCATTCCTGTTCGGTAGCCCGTGTTACGACTCGCCACTGTGACTATTCTTCTTTACATATTTTATTCAAAGAACTTTATTCGATTAATTATAAAGGTTTCAAATTTCCTTACTTTATATGTTTCGCTTCATGACATTTTGTTATTTGTCTAATTCTTTAATTCCGTTTTCTGTCTACAGTTTTACTTTGTTCTCTTTCTTTCCTTTTGTGTCATTCACTTCCCTCTAACTGAAGTATTTCCCAACTCCACCGTCACTTCCTTTCTTCATTTCCCTTTCTGTCTCCTTTTATTTCATTCCCTTAATTTATTTTCTCTCTGCTTTCTCCTCAGCGTCCTACCTCCCTTTTTTTATCAACTTTTCTTCCCTTCCCTTCCTTTATTTTTTCTTTCTCTCTCCTCTGGCGCGTCCCTCCTCCGTCGCCGTATCGCGCCATCAAACCGTCTGCCGAGGAGATCTGTCATATTCGTTTACAGACTTGCAACAGCAAAGCGCTTGCATATATGGAGGTCAGAGTCATCGTCCAGCGATACCGGGGAGAGGGCTCGCATTACCAACCTGCACCCCCTCCTCTCTCCGCCCCCTAACTACCCATCCCCTCCTTTGACACCCTCCCCTCTACCCACCTTCTCATAATAGTTACCCCTACCCATTCCCTCATTCTTCTATCCTACCTAATACCCTCCTTTGCCCACCCTCTCTTTACCCTTCCCTCCCTCCCCCCTCCCTCCTCTCACCTTCCTCCCCCTTCCACATCCGTACTCTACCTTCCCCTTCCCTCCCCTTCCCTCCTTCCTCCACCCCTCCCTCTCTCCTTCCTCCTCGATCCCTCTTCTCAACCTCCCCTCTACCCACCCCCTCCTCCCCTCCTCTATTCCCAAACAGACACTTCCTCCTTCTCTCTTATCTAATCTTTTATCACGTGACATCGATGCCCGACCACACACAAAAACGGTTACTCGGGAACACACACGGAAAGATACATACATGACTTCACATACACATACACACATACACAAACAAAAGTTATGAAATTAATACATTTACAAATACAACCATTCATAATAGATATAAAAATACAAGACAATAATGTATACTCCTGTGCTGAAACACGAGCACAGGAGTATACATTCACCCGAAAGTATGAAATTGATAAAAAATAAATATACACAAAACATCCGTGACCCACTTTCCAGGTTATTAACACAGACACACAAAATGGAAAGAGAACAGAAGAGAACAGAAGAGAAAAGAAAAGAAGATAAAAAAAAACACTTGCTTATCCCCAATCGCCCTCCCCTCCCTCCCCTCCCCCCACCAAACAAACCGGTCGGCAACCAATCATTATTTTTATTGCTTGACACCGAAGCCCGAATCCCCCGATTGCCCAGTTCTCACAAGATAAATCCTCGCCAGTTCATACTTATCTCTAATCGCTAATAACCCTCTCGCGGCTCTTTAGCTTGGCCCATCATCTCGACCACGCCCGTAAAAATCCACGCCGCCCGCGCCCCTTCCCCTCCGGCTCCCGACGCCTGCATTCACTCCGGTTTTTTTAATTCATTATTTTGGCTTTTTTCGCGTAACTTTTGTGTATAGCCTTTTGATTCATTTTCCTCTTTTAAAGAAAATATTTTATCCATGATATCCCGGTCAACAATGATTTCTTCTGGAAGATGATGTTAACATACCCTTCGATAGACCAAATGCAGCTTGAATTCCTGTTTCGCCAACGCCAGCACTCGCACCTCCGCCCACCCACACCCGACGCCCTCTCACCCACGCCCACTCAACCCACCCTCTCATCCACGCCCACTCAACCCACCCACCCCTCACCCACGCCCACTCAACCCACCCTCTAACCCACGCCCACTCAACCCACCTTCTCACCCACGCCCACTCAACCCATCCTCTCACCCACGCCCACTCAACCCACCCTCTCACCCACGCCCACTCAACCCATCCTCTCACCCACGCCCACTCAACCCATCCTCTCACCCACGCCCACTCAACCTACCCTCTCACCCACGCCCACTCAACCCATCCTCTCATCCACGCCCACTCAACCCACCCTCTCACCCACGCCCACTCAACCCACCCTCTCACCCACGCCCACTCAACCCACCCTCTCACCCACGCCCACTCAACCCACCCACCCCTCACCCACGCCCACTCAACCCACCCACCCCTCACCCACGCCCACTCAACCCACCCTCTCACCCACGCCCACTCAACCCACCCTCTCACCCACGCCCACTCAACCCACCCACCCCTCACCCCCGCCCTCCCAGCCAACGTGGGACGGCGAGGACGCTACAGGAGATCACAGACTCCTTGGGTATTAGATGTCACCGTGATACTGGGACCACACACACTCCCGCTCATCCTCGCGCCCGCTCGCTCGGAAGGCCGCCCCCGCGCCCTCTCTGGACGCCCACCCGCTCTCCCGGTACGCCCTTTGGGCCCTCCCTCCCTCCCTCCCTCCCCCGTTACAGCTCCTACCCCCGCCCCTCTTCCTTGCACTTCCCTCCCTCTATTCATTCGGCTTCAGTCAGTTCTCGGTCTCTGCCTGCCTCTGTCTGTCTGTCTGTCTTTCTGTCTGTCTATCTGTCTGTCTGTCTGTCTGTCTGTCTGTCTGTCTGTCTGTCTGTCTGTCTATCTGTCTGTCTCTCTGCTTATCTCTCTCTCTTTGTGTATGTATAAACTATGTGTGTGTGTGTGTGTGTGTGTGTGTGTGTGTGTGTGTGTGTGTGTGTGTGTGTGTGTGTGTGTGTGTGTGTGTGTGTGTGTGTGTGTGTGTGTGTGTGTGTGTGTGTGTGTGTGTGCGCGCGCGCGTGTGTGTGTGTGCAAAGGACCACAAAGCACATGAATGGTTACCAACAACAATACATTCTAAAATACAATAAATTCAATACATTCTTAAAAAAAAGAGGTAGCACGTGGTCTCTCGCCCTAGATCTTAAGTCATCATCCAAAAACGTGTGTGTATGTATAAAAGTTATCGCTCTCTCGAAACAAAAAATGAAAATAAAAAAGGGTTGGAAATCCCTCCCTCAGAAATAAACTTTTATCGGCGACGACACAGATTATCGGAAGGAGGGGGGATGGAGGGAGGGAGGGAGGGTGGAAAGGAGAGAGAGAGGGAGGGAGTGAAGAAAAAAAAGGGAAAGAAAGAAAGAAAGAAAGAAGGGGGGGGGCAGAGAGAGAGGACGAGCAAGAGAAAGAGAAAGAGAAGAGAGAGAGAGAGAGAGAGAGAGAGAGAGAGAGAGAGAGAGAGAGAGAGAGAGAGAAGAGAGAGAGAGAGAGAGAGAGAGAGAGAGAGAGAAGAGGAGAGAGATGAGAGAGAGAGAGAGAGAGAGAGAGAGAGAGAGAGAGAGGGGGGGGGGGATAGAAAGATAGATAGTGAGAAAGAAATGCGCCAGGTCATTTCCCGGATGTGGCGATGAGAACCCATGACATGACCGGCCGATAACATGATAACAATGTCAAGCCAAAGATAGCATCCTCCTGATCATCTTCGGCCGGCTGGTTCGTGGGAAGGCTCGGGAAGGATATAAATATATGATAAATAATTTAGTTAATTCCATTTGTTACCAAAGTTATTCTTACGTCTGGTGTGATTGGCTGTCTGTTTGCTTCTAAATTACCCCCTGTGTGCAAGGAATGGCCGGGGTTACCATATATCCACTGGCGGCGTGGGATTGGAACGCTGGTCAGCAAGACAGCTAGACGAGAGCGCTACCACTGCGCCACGGGGGGGAGGGGGAGGAAGAAGCTGAGGGGGAGACCGCAGGGGGGCCAAAGGGAAATGGAAAGGGGGGCGGAGAGAGGGGAGAGACAAATAAAATCAATAAAAAATGGTGCTGCCAGAGATGATGACAATAAAAAACTGTAGTGGCGAGGGTGATGGTGATGGTGATGGTGATGATGGTGATGGTGGGGGTGGTGGTGGTGGTGGTGGTGGTGATGATGATGATGATGATGATGATGATGATGATGATGATGATGATGATGATTGATGATGATGATGATGATGAAGATGAAGATGAAGATGAAGATGAAGATGAAGATGAAGATGATGATGATGACGGTAATAATATACAATGCCAATAGTAGTTCTTTGGAAATATAAAGAGACAAATGAAGATAATCACAATAATATACTTTTATCACTACTTACAATACTTATACTACTACTGCTACTATTACTACTATTATCCCCCCAAATATATGAAATACGAAAACCCAAGCATGGCGAAATCACACCAAAAAATAAAAAGTAGAAAAATAAATTAATCAATTAATTAATAAAAAAAAATAAAAAATAAAAAATAATACTGATGACAGTGGTGACGATGGTATTAATAATGACGAAGAAGATGATGATGATGATGATGACGAAGATGATGACGAAGATGATTATGAAGAAGAAGATGATGATGATGATGATGATGATGATGACGAAGATGATGATGAAGATGATGATGAAGATGATGATGATGATGACGAAGATGATGATGATGATATTGATGATAATGATGATGAAGATGATATATCGTCCGCTGTGCTTGCGCCTTACCCCTAAAATCATATTCCATGAACCTAGGGAGCTGAAGTCACTTTATTTTAATGTAGAATGGATACGTTACACTCGAAATCACATTCCCTGAGGGAAAAAGGGAGGGGAATGGGCTTGCAGAAAAAATGGAAAAGAGGAAGGGGTAAGGGAGGGGAAACTAAGGGCACTTAAAGAGGGAAGGGGGAAGGGAGGAAAAAGGAGAGGGATAGATGCGGCGAGAGGCAGAAGGAGGAGGATGAAAGATAGACGAGGCGAGAGGCAGGAGGAGGATGAAAGATAGTGAGGCGAGAGGCAGAAGGAGGAGGATGAAAGATAGTGAGGCGAGAGGCAGAAGGAGGAGGATGAAAGAGGGACTGACGAGGGGAGAAGTACCTCGTAGCAGTAGTAGTATTAGCAGTTGTAGATGTAGTAGTAGTAGTAGTAGTAGTAGTAGTAGTAGTAGTAGTAGTAGTAGTAATAGCAGTAGTAGTAGTAATAATAATAACACCAATAATAATAATAATAATAATAATAATAATAATAATAATAATAATAATAATAATAATAATAATGATAATAATAATAATAATAACTTGAATCTAGGTGGCATGAAAAGCCTCTCCACGGACAGTTTGCAACTCGAAGCAAACACACTGATGTAGATGAAATTGCAACCCATCAGTGGCTTAGAAGCTCTGGACTAAAAGGGGAAACAGAGGGTTTTATTCTTGCAGCCCAAGATCAAAGTTTGTTTACTAGAAACTATCAAGCTAACACCTTGCACAATGGCACTGACCCAAAGTGTAGGTTTTGTGAAGACAAGGTTGAGACAATTGATCACCTTGTATCTGGTTGCTCAATATTAACACCGAATGAGTATAAAAATCGACACGACAGAGTGGGCAAGTACCTGCACTGGAAGATCTGCAAACACTTTTCTATCGGAACACAGGATAAATGGTACAAACACCATCCAGAGCCAGTTACTGAAGGCAAAGATGCTACAATCTTGTGGAACTTTCCAATTCACACAGATCGTACTATACAGGCAAATCGTCCAGATATCGTCATCAAGGACAAAATAAACAACACTTCCCTGTTTATAGATATGAGCATCCCTTCAGACAGAAACGTCCAAACAAAAGTGTTCGAGAAGATATCAAAGTATAAAGACCTGGAAATAGAGGTGGAAAAGATGTGGCATTTAAAAAACAAAACTTTGCCTGTTGGTATTGGAGCTCTTGGCCTTATAAAAAAAAAAAAGGTAAGGATAAGTTTCTTGAGCAAATACCAGGAAATCCAAAATTAGAAGAAATCCAAAAAATAGTCTTAAACAGCACAGCACATGTTCTCAGAAGAGCATTATCAATCTGATGTGTTCTTTGTGTGCATGAATTGATTTGACTGGATGTTTTGATTTGTGGTTGTTCTGCATATTTTGCATGTTTTCGTTGATGTTCCATTGCCTCAAACTTCAATCACCCTAGGTCACTGGTAGTGACTGTTTGATTTTAATTAGCAGATCTAAGGAAACTTTCGTATAATAATAATAATAATAATAATAATAATAATAATAATAATAATAACAATAATAATAATAATAATAATAATAATAATAATAATAATAATAATAATAATAATAATAATAACAACAACAAAACAACAATAATAATAATGATAATAATAATTAAATTAATAATCATCATGATCATAATAATAGCAATGATTATAATAACAAAAATAAGAATAAGAAGAAAAAGAAGAAAATTTATGTTAATGCCTTTAATTCATTTATCAAAGTCATATGATAAAAAATATCAAAATGAGTCTATGTAAACATAAAATAAAGGAAAATCTCTCCATAAATAAACATGCAAACCAAAAAAATAAGAATATAAATAAATGCAAAGAATGCCATTACCATCCACCGAACTAAGCTACACAAGTAACTGAATAAATGCAGTGACAAGATTCGTTTCGGTTTCAAATCTAAATCTGCGTTTCCTCTCCCCCGTCACCCCCCCCCCCCCACGCTCATCACATTTTGAATATTTTTTCTGATAACAGAAAACCCGTTGCTCAACAAGAACGCATTTCCAAAGTAAACCAATAAAATCAATAATAATAATAAAAAAAAAATCCATAACGATAAAAGTGGGAGAAAGAGAGGGAGGGAGAGGGGTGAGCGAGAGGGAAGGGGTGGGAGGGAGAGGGAGAGGGAGAGGGAGGGAGAGGGAGAGAAAGAGGGAGAGGGAGAGGGAGAGGGAGAGGGAGAGGGAGAGGGAGAGGGAGAGAGAGAGAGAGAGAGAGAGGAGAGAGAGAGAGAGAGAGAGAGAGAGAGAGAGAGAGAGAGAGAGAGAGAGAGAGAGAGAGAAGATGACGGTGACATTGGTAATGACGCATGATGTTTCTTCATGTCGCTCGTATGGCGTCTCAGTAACTGCAGGCGATCCCAACCAAGCTCTTTATATAGATCTTGATCCCAACAATATAATTTCTCTCTAATCTCTCTAATGGTTACTAACATGCCCCTTCTCGGAACTGGTCCATCTCTCCACGGCCAATTTACCTCTATATAAAAATTTTAAAAATGGGAAAATGGATGTTTTCAGTTTTTTTTTCCGAGCATGCATCAATGAGATAGTTGATATTGTACTTAGTCCTGATAGCTGGAAAATACAGCTTCACAGATATGCGGATCCCAGCGCTATATAGAATCCGGAGAACGTAATGCGAGTTCAGTTAAAAGAATAACAGATATCAATAGAGAATTTCCTGCTTTCCCCTAGGTCTCGCGCACTCCCTGGAAATGTCTAACGCTCCCCTAGGCTAAGCACTACCACTCTGTCCTTATCATTGATGTTTGTAGTGATTACTTAGATGGTAACTTATAATAAAATAAAAAGTATTAATTTTCTCCAAAATGCAGATAGTTTACGTAGGCAATACATGCAACTGGAAATGAAACACTAATATTAATTGAAATTTTAAGTGTTCTGGTGATATGTTACAATACAGACTATAAGAAGGTACAGTTTAGTCTGAAGTGTATAAAGTGCACAGGAAAGTGTACTGTACACTTTGTAGTGTACGAAGCTACTATTGTATAAAGCCGTTTTTGATCGATTAGTGACATGGTGTAACTGGTGTTGGTGTGAAGCGGAGCGTTTTATTATTCGTATTGTATGCTACGGTTGCTGCAATTACTCGACGATAGCAGAATGCTCTGACAGTATAATGATAACAGGCAATGTGCTTTACGGTGGAAGTGATGTAATTGGAGTTGAGTAATGGATTGATTGCTTGGTTTGGCTTTTTGAATGTTGTGCCAAACCTGTAAACGAGAAGGCAATCAGGGACTGCACGTATGGGAAGTTGGTGAGCTACATAGGTAGACATTCTAGAATCAGTGACGACGAAATATTCCATCACGAAGAGGAGGAGGAGGAGGAAGAGGAGGAGGAGGAGAAAAAGAAGGAGGAGGAGGTGGGGGCACAGGGAGAGAGTGGGGGGATGGGAGAGGGAGAGGGAGAGGGAGAGGGAGAGGGAGAGGGAGAGGGAGAGGGAGAGGGAAAGGAAGAGGGAGGGAGGGTGGGATAGATAAGGGTGGGAGTGGGAGGGTGGGGGCAGATAGGGAAGGTCTGGAGGGAGAGTGGAAGGCAGGGAGGGACAGGGAGGGACAGGGAGGCGCGATCCCCCCGGCCAATCAGAGTTGCGTCAGCGATGCCCTCGGCCTGCTGATATCCCGACTATATCGCTCCGCTGATACCCGATTATCTGTATCCGGACAGCGTCGCACTGCCGCTCTGCTTACTGCTCCTTAACTATTTATTGCTAAAACTCTTCTGTATGATCTATGCTGCTCTTGCTGACCCATACTGCTCTTCCCTGCTTCCTGCTTGTGATTCTGCATGATATATACTATCTGCTTTTCTTCCCTGCTCCTGTTCATGCTGAAAACCGTATGGTATAAAATCATCATATTTTGAACTGTTTCATTCCACTGTCACGGTATCTTACTCTTTCTTACTGCTTACGGTTAAAATTTCTGGCAGATGTTTCTGCTGATCTCCCTGCTTGAGCTGCCAGTAGACAATGGCCTACTCCTGCCGCGGACTAATGCTACGTATGCATGCGAGTCACCTCGTCATTGCTGATCTCCCGTCTTGTTTGAATAATCTTTTATCTCGTATTCTTTTACATGTTCAATTCAGCTCTTTTGTATTCTATCAGTCTTCCGAGGAGGGGGCAGGGAGAGGGGGAGAGGGGGAGAGAAGAGGGGAGAGGTACAAGTGAACGAAGACAGCATATAGAGATTGTAAAGAGGGGTGTAAGGAACGGGGTCAAAACAAACACTATGGCTTGGAAATGGGTCTCCCACACCAGAAGGACCGAAAACAAACGTGTCTCTCGCAACGTATCAAGAACTGCAAAGCAAATACGATGTAAAACACATTCTTCAGCCCTCTCCTTCCCTTCCCTTCCCTTTCTCTCCCCTTCCACTTCCCCTCCCTTTTCTCCCATTCCCCTCCCCTCCCTTTTATTTTCTTCTCTTCTTTTCTCCTCTCCTCTCCTCTCTTCTCCTCCCCTTTCCTCTCTCCCCCTCCCCCTTCCCAATTGTTTTTCACTCTATGCTTGAAAAGTAATTTGTTCAAACGCAAGACGGGAACGGGCAACGTAAGAAAGTGTGGAACAAAAGAGAGAAAGAAAAAGGGATAGATATATATAGATAGCGAAAAGTGGAGCGGGGAGATACAGGGAGGAAGTGAGGAATATAGAGGGAGGGAGGGAGGGAGGGAGGGAGGGAGGGAGGGGGGAGAGAGAGAGAGAGAGAGAGAGAGAGAGAGAGAGAGAGAGAGAGAGAGAGAGAGAGAGAGAGAGAGAGAGAGAGAGAGAGAGAGAGAGAGAGAGAGAGGAGGATGAGAGGAGAGAGGAGAGGAGAGAGAGAGAGAGAGAGAGAGAGAGAGAGAGAGAGAATTGCGGATATCCGCTTTTATGCTCGGCCGACCCGCGGTGTGTATGGCCCTCAACACTAACTTGTTTTCCAGTGAGGGAGAATGTGGGGCGTGTTGGAGGACCTCCCACGACGGAAGAACGGGGGAAGGGGGTGCCCATGACTCCAACGATGAGGAGTGGGGAGGGGGAGGGACGGAAGGGGGGGGTACAAGACGCTGGCAGGATCTAGAGGCATAGTTATCAGACGGAGGGACGGCTACGTATCATGGCAGCCATCACGACAGGTACACCACACTGCTGCGGCTACCTGCTGCGTCACCTGCTACTGCTGTTGCTGCTAACTGCTCAACCTCTTAGTCCTCGTCCTCGTCCTCGTCCCAGCCTCGTCCTTATCCTCCTCCCCCCCCTCCTCCTCCTTTCCCCCTTTTCCCCTTCCTCCCATACAACTTCCTCCTTTTATTTCCTACACAACTTCCTCCTTTTATTACTCTGCTGCTGTTGCTGTCTGCCGCTGCCTGCCGCTGCCTGCCGCTGCCTGCTGCTGCCTGCTGCTGTTGCCGCTGCCGCCACTATGACAAGTCTTCCACTTGTTCACCACAGATGTTCCTCGTTACACTTGCTTCCCTTGAACAATACTGCTATCACATTCACAACCGTCGCATCCACTGCAACTTTCGTTTAATCCTGTTGCATGCACTCGTGCTACACCCGTCTACACAACTATTCCAGGCACCGCCGTCAGAATCTCTTCTGTACCTGAGCCGTACGACATTTTTAAACGCATTTCGACGGCAGAATTCCAAAAGGGGGAGAAAGAGAGAGAAAAGATGGGTAGATAGATAGGTAGAAAGATGGACAGATAAAGAAGGAGGGGAAGAAGAGGGAAGCAGGAAAGGGGGAGAGGGAAAAAAGGAAGAGATGGTGGGAGGGAAGGAGGGCAGGAGAGAAAATGTCAGGAAATAATAAAAGGAACAAAAACTGCAAAAGAGAAAAGTTCCTGAAGGTGGGAAACGGTCTCTATCTCATGCACATGACATGACACGACCTCTTTCTCCTCCCTCCCCCCTACCCACCTCTCTCATCACCCCCTCCCACCCATCACCCACTTCCTCCCATCACCCCCTTCCCCTCCGTGCTTCGCCTTGCCCCGTCGTGCACCGAGGATCAGCATCGATACACTTGCGTATCGCGAAGGTCACTGATAAGGCGGGAGGCGGTGACCTCCATATCGGCGCCGCTTATCGGAACCCGGAGATAACTTCGCAACACTTGCGCGTTCTGGATGTGTGTGCGTGAGGATGTGAACGTGTGTGCGTGCGCTGGTGTGGATAGAAGTGTGTTTGTGGACTGTAAGAGTGACGATTGCTGTTGTGTGTGTGTTTCGTGGTAATGCGAGCATATGTGGTA
>NC_051401.1:18761615-18764115 GCF_015228065.2 Penaeus monodon
TAATAATAGTAATAGTAATAAAAAAACAACACTACTAGCAGCATAAACAACAAACACAAATAATAATAATATTAATAGTAATCATAATAATTATAATAACAATAATATTGATACTACTAATAATAACAACACTAACAATAACAACAACAATAAACCATCATCCTAACATAACAATAACAACGAAACAAAAACAAGTAAAGCCTTCTTTTCGCCCTGCCTCAACCAGCAACCACAAACCACAGCAAGCGGTAAAACATGCTACCACAACGACCACCGCATCCCTTGCCCCTCTCCACCGCAGTGTAATACTGAATGCAAGTAAGTAAACAAACTTTTACATACGTTTCTTGGTCAGTTAATTAAGAAATCAATGATATGTCGTTTGATCATTATATTTGAACATAATGATGATTATATGAGAAATGATATAACAGTAATAATGTTAATTAATAGTGATAACAATTAATATTAATAGAAAAAAAAAATACAACTATTAGAAATTAATAATAATAACTATAATGCCCATAACAATAAAGATGATAATGATGATGATGATGATGATAATGATAACAATAACAACAGTAGTAATTGTATTAATAATAATAATAATAATAATAATAATAATAATAACAACATTAACAGTAACAACAACAAAACAACCATAATAATAATAATAATGATGATGATGATGAAGATGATAACAATATAACAACAACACCACTACCAATAATAATAATAATAATAATAGTAATAACAACAATATTAACAATAATAACAATAACAAACAAACAACAACAATAATAATAATAACAATGACAACATAAATTATTATAATGATGATGGTGATGGTGATGATAATGATCACTATAATAATAATAGACATAATTTCTATTATCATTACTATTATTACAATGGTAATAATAATGATAATGATGGTGAGATGACGATAATAATAATAAAAAAAAACATAACATAACAATAACAATAATAATAACGAATAGAAAAGTTATTAGTTAATATTTTAAAATAACACAAATATGAACTATTACCAATAAAACCCAAGGACTAATATAAGAGAGGGGGGGGGTCGGGAGAAAGGCAATGGGAATGGCCACAGGGGGGAGGGAGAACGATTTAACGGAAATAAAATAAGGAAATAATCCATTAGTAATGAAGAACAAAATGTTTTACTTGAGGGAAAAAAAAAAAAAAAAAAAAAAAAAAAAAAAAAAAAAAAAAAAAAAAATATATATATATATATATATATATATATATATATATATATATATATATATATATTATATATATATATATATATATATAATTACATGTTCAGAGAATTACAACGCCTAAAATGCTGCACACTTTCAACCGAGACCATATATATTCACAAAAAACACTGTTTATCCATGCGTATATGTTAGATACTACTGCCACTGCTATTACAATTACTTCTGGCAACAATGACAATATCAACAAGACTAACAACAACAACAACAACAACAAAAAATCTCGCCGATACGATTCCGTCATCAATTATCTTACAATATAAAAAAATATCCTCTCGTAAGATGAAAAACGAGAATAATATAAGAAACTTTTTTCTGAAAATAAAAATCTAAAATGTATCTGAAAAAAGGAAGAAGAAGAAGAAGAAGAAAAAAAAAACACCCGCGGATGCCAGATACCCTCCTATCGTTCAACGCTCGTCTCGGAATTTCATTTTTCTTTCAACATTATCTGCACCGAAAGGAAATCTTGCCCTTTATGTTGTTTACAGGGAACACAAAGATGTTCTCACACACACACACACACACACACACACACACACACACACACACACATACACACACACACACACACACACATACATATATACACATACTTACATATAAACACATACTTCACATATCTATAAACAGACAGACAGGCAGACAGAAAGACAGACAGACAGAAAGCGAGCGAGCGAGCGAGCGAGCGAGCGAGCGAGAGAGAGAGAGAGAGAGAGAGAGAGAGAGAGAGAGAGACCGACCCATAAAGATCTGTATTCTAATAAAAATGAGCGCTATATTTTTTTATCTCCATTTCCCTACCCAATCCATTGGCCTACTAAATCCGCCACTTTCTCACAAATCCGACATTTCATAGCAGGGCCACGCATCCGGTGAAGGGGAAGGGGAAGGGCGGAGGGAATTAACCAGGGTATATAATCCACCCAGTGGCCAAGCCAGCCCAAGTCAGTGCCGGGTAAATAGAGATGGTGACTCGATAAAAACACCGGGCGGAAGGCAATGGCAAACCACCGCTCTAAATTGCCAAGAAAAATCATGGAAGCCCATGATCGCCAAGGCCGCGGTGGCCGAATGGTTAGAGCATCGGACTCAAGACTGTCACGACGGCAATCTGAGTTCAAGGGTTCGAGTCACCGGCCAGCGCGTTGTTCCCTTGGGCAAGGAACTTCACCTCGAATGCCTACCTAGCCACTGGGTGGCCAAGCCAG
>NC_051401.1:18771615-18781615 GCF_015228065.2 Penaeus monodon
TTTTGTCATCATACACATACTACAAAAATAACACAATACCGCTAAACAACAGAAATTACGTCAGAAACGTCTCACCCATCTTCTTGCTTATGAAAACTGATGAAACAAAATTGCATCCGCATAAAGCAAAAATAATCTCTTTTTCGAAAACTTACCGTTCATCATCATTTTTTCTACTTCAAATAAACATTAACTTGTAAACAAATCAATAAATCCCCACTAGGAATTATCATAAAAATATCAACATTCCCTCGTAAAAAAAGTGTAAAAATAAAAAATAAAACGAAAGTATTACGAAACGGTATAATTCTATTTCGAGGGATAGAGGCAGCTGGGTCATAAACTTTTTGGGAGATAGGGAATTTACTGCATTTCGCTTTTGAAACAGATTATCATTAAAGGTGACATTGATTAGCCGAAAGTTATAGCTTTGGGGGAAATAAGGGTCTCCGTTGTGAAGTATAGAAGTGTATTTAAATTCACTTTGCATATATAAGGATAGACTGAATAGCGAGACAGTCTCAAAAAATATTTTCTTGGGAGTATAGACAATCGCATGTGACAAAACACGTTAGGAAATCACAAACATACACAGGTTTACGGAGAAACTAAATTGCTGAAAATATTCGTTGTAGTTCATTCTAATTAATTAAAGCTGGACATAATCTCAATGATATACAAATACACTAATGAGAATTCCGCGGCAAAATACACAAGTTCACTACTGGGGAAAAAAAGGCTCGCCAAAAACTAATTTCCTCTGCAATAATTAATACTAGCATCTAATCAAACAAGATAACGTTAGTGAATAATACTATTTATATGCAAATAACTACATATAATGACATAAAAATAAAAATTATATTGCCTTAGTGATGATTCAGAGTAACTGATACACCCTGACAGTAAGTCCGCCAAATATATACATAATAATAATCGACATTAAAAAGTGAACAGTTGATGGTTTGAGGAACGAGGGACGAATGTAATTCTGAGAAAAATATCATTAACAATATAATAGTAAATGTTAGTCTAATATAATAGCAAAAGTTAATATATGCCTTCAGTTGCTTTAGCATTAGTGTGATTTTAGTTTATGTTACTATTCTGGTAACGAACATGGTACTTGTATTAAAGTGCTATTAATTTTCTTGATACTGCTACAAAACTGTATTACATTGCTACTACTACTAATGTTACTGATGATGATGACTATGACAATGAAAATACTACTAATTGCAAGAGCAGAAGTAATAATATTTGCTGTGAAAACATTAATGACGACGACGATGATGATGATGATGATGATGATGATGATGATGATGATGATGATGATGATGATGATGATGATGATGATGATGATGATGGTGGTGGTAGTGATGGTGATGATAATGATAATGATGGTGATGACAATATAAATAATGATAATTATGTTAGCAATAACAATAATGAAAATAATAATAATAATAATAATAATAACAATAACAATAATTATTACATCACATGATAATTGAAAATTATAATGATAAAGATTATATGATTATGATGATGGAAATGATAATAATCACAATAATAAAACAAAAATAAAAAAAATAACAATAACAACAATAATAATAACAAAAACAACAATAATAATGATATCAATAACAATAATAGTAAAAATAATAAAAATAATAAGAATATTAATAATAATATTAATAACATTGATAATTTATTAATAGTAGTATTTGATACTATTACTACTAACAATAATGATAATGATAATAATAGTCATAATAATAATAACATCAATAAATATAACAATGAAATAATAATAAAATAGAAATTACACGAGATGTAGTGCTAACAACAGAAAAATTATATTAAAAAAATGGCCCTAAATAATGATAGTATCAATGCTAATACTGTTAACAATAATGGGAATAAACTGAGCATTAATGGTAATGGTGATTATAATATTAACAATAATAACAATAGCAAAAACAATAATAGTGATGATGATGATGATGATGATGATAAAAAAAATTAGACTAAGAGTAATAAAAAAAAAAAAACTATAATAATAATAATAATAATAATAATAATAATAATAATAATAATAATAATAGCAATAGCAACAACAAAAATAATAATTATCATCATAATAACAATAAACACAAAATAAATGAAAAATAACAATAAAATAATAACAATAACAATAACAACAATGATAACTACAATAATGATAATAATGATAACAATAATAATAATAATAATAATAATAATAATAATAATATTGAACACACTACAGACAACAATTAAAAATAACACATCAATGACGTGGTAAATATGATGAAGACAAAAAAGGAAATCATAATTCAGTGCTAAGATTTCCTTAACTATAATGCTAAAGTACTAAACCACATGAAATTACTGATGATAATAAAGGTGAAACTTATACTAATACAACATGAACAAGAATTAACATTACATCAAGAGAAAATGATGACGATGATAGTAATAATTATGTAATGGTCATACCTATCACTGTTACTATCATGATTATCTTTATCAATATATTTATTATTGCCATTATTATTATTATTATCATTATTACTATTATCATTATAATTATTATTGTTGTTGTTACTGTTGTTATTATCATTATCATCATCATTATCATTACCATTATCGTTATTATCAAATAATATTATTATTAATATCAATGTCATTGATATACTCATAGTATTATCAATATTGTTAATACTATTAGCATTCTATCATTATCATTATTATTATTGGTTTGATTACTATTCCCATATTCATTATTATTATTACTAACAATGTAATAATCATCCTCATCATCATTATAGCAATAAAATTGAAATCAATAAGGTTGGTGATGAAGATGGTCATAATTCAAATCAGTAATATTCAAAATTATGTTAGTAATAACAACAACGATAACCAAACTTGTTATTATTGTTACTGTTGTTATTATCACTGTTTTTATTTTCATCATAGTTATAAATGCAATCGTAATAGTAACAGTAACAATAATAATAATATTAATGATGTTGTTGTTGATGATGATGCTGCTGCTGCTGATGATGGTAGTGGTGGTGATGATGGTGATGGTGGGGGTGGGGGTGGGGGTGGTGATGGTGATGATGATAATGATGATGGTGGTGGTAACATCAATCATAATAATAATAACAATAATGATAAATGATTTTTAAAATAAATTTCATCATCATTATCACAGTTATGATAATGATGTTAATGATGATGATAATAATAATTACAATGATGACATTGCTGAACAGTAAAGATAATGATAATAACAATATTAATAACAATATTTATTATTAATTGATTATGATGCTTCTTTCATCACTATTATTATCATAATCTCATTATTATTATTACCACTAGTATTATCATTACCATCACCATTATTATCAAAACCATTACTGGAAGTAGTAGCAGTAGTTGTAGTAGTACTAATATTCGTGATATGGAAATAATTATATTAATATTTTCAACAGCAATAGTAATGATAACAGCAATGGGAAGATGATGATAACAGTAATAATTATATGTTAATGATGATGATATTACTATAGGTAATATAATAATAAATAAGCTACCGGTGATGTAAGTGTAGCAATTGTAATAATTATGCTATTGTAATTAATATTCAGGATGATTATATTTTAATGTAAATGAACATGATATCGAAAATCATAAAGGTGCTTTTACCTGAACAATGAGACATATATTCTGAGAAATCGACAAAGCTACCAATAGCAACAAGAAGCAACACGGAAAAGAAAAGCAACATTTCAACCAGTGCCAGAGCCAAAAACAAAAACAAAACAACACCAGACCCTCATTACCCAACCAACGTCGCCTGCGCCAACCTTATCCAGCAAGCCCCCGACCAGATAGTGATCGGTTCCCCCTTTCCCTTGCCTGGCGATAAGGATCTAAAGGGCGGATGGACGGGCTGATAAGGGAAGGAAGGGCGGCCTCGTGGGCAGTAGGGGAGAGCGGGTCGTGCTACGCAGTCGTCCCTCTACATCTCTCCTCATCTCATATCTCCTCCCTCCCCCCCCCCCCCTCTCTCTCTCTCTCTCTCTCTCTCTCTCTCTCTCTCTCTCTCTCTCTCTCTCTCTCTCTCTCTTTTCCCCTCCTCTCTTCTCCTCTCTGTCAACCTGTCTTTCTTAAGCATTTGTGTGTGTTGGGTGTCTTAGTGTCCGTTCTTGTTTGTCTTGTGTCTGTCTGTTTATCTGTCGTTTCTTTTCTTCCTTTTAGACATTTATCTTTTGCTTTCGTGTCTTCCCTTTGACTCCCTACTCTACTAATCGCTTCTGTTTTATTATTCTCATTTGCTTTTTAATAATCTCTCTCTCTCTCTCTCTCTCTCTCTCTCTCTCTCTCTCTCTCTCTCTCTCTCTCTCTCTCTCTCTCTCTCTCTCTCTCTCTCTCTCTCTCTCACACACACACACATAGATGTCAATGGAGGATTGGAAGTGATTGGAACTTTATTTACACCGCCTGAGAGTGGGTGATGGGTAACTAAAAACAAGCGTGCAATATTTAACCTTTCGTTTCGTTGTTTTCCCTCATTTCACAAAGGTACGGACGCAAACAAACAAAACGGACGCATCTACATGACAAAGCACGAAATAATCAATAAAAAGCCATTCAACAATAAATGATAATATCTTTGCCTAATAATGTGACTATTTACGGTTTCCCGAAACAGGTGTAATGAGGTGGACATGTGACTGAAAACAACAGACACTACTTTCTAGTTTACTCCTTTACAAACAATCAATTATAAGTACAAAAGCCAATATTACTAATCAAAAAGACATATCAGCATTGAACAAAAGACGCACATGTAAACTCCACATTGCAATGGTGTTTTTATTTAGGTTCTAGAAGGGCTCCTCCCTCCCGCGAATAGAAAAAATCATTTATTAACGAAAACAGACACGAATAAGCAAGACATGGACACCCAACACTTACTTTTCAGCGGCTTAGGATTACTTTGTTTCCTCCGCGACATTGCACAAGTTACAAAAGGCCCCACCAACACATGACACATCCGCACCCTAAAACTGCCAACACACATCTGAAGACAAGTTTGGGAAAGTTTCAAATCCCCGCCCATTGTGATGTCACGGATTAGCCCCGCCTCCTTCTGCGTGTCGTCACTAGCTAGGCTCCTCCCAATGAACAATGACGTCACGGGCTTTGCAACCATTGGTCAGATTATTATTCTACACAGGGAAATATTTAAGCTTGTCGGAAGGCCTATATTAGATAATATCAATTACACTGATACAATCAATACGCATTTACCATTCCTTTTGTGGAATAACTCGAGGAAAATGGCTGTTTACCATTTACTTAGCCATCAGTGACGTCATATAGAAACAGCGCGTATCTCGGTGACGTCACAACCTCATCCGCCATCATGTCCCACTCCATCTTCGACGCCCTCACAGGTATTTAGATTTTTTTGCATGATTTACGGCCTCCTGGCGTGACAAGGGCCAGGCCACGCGACACTTAGAGTGACAACAAGTGGCAAGGCTCGCCATGAGGCCTTAGAGAGAAGAAATGACCCATAAATAACGTCATCTCCCTCTCTCCCCTCTCCTTTCCCATCGCAATAGCGCCAAGACAACTGCAATATCTTCCTTTTCTCCCCATTTTCGTGGCCTTCCGAGGGGTGCGAGCTCCTGTCGTGACACGCAGGCCTCGTGGTCCTACCGGGGAATGGGTTTCGGGCGACCTCGCTTGACCTGAGGGAGGAAATAAGGGGTGAAGCCAGCGACGGGAAAAGCCAAAACCTCCCCGTTTTGTGCAGGAGACAGGGCGCTGGTGCCGGATTTCTCTCGGAGGGACGAGAATTTTGTTTGGTTTTCGATGTTGCTCCCACTTTTTGGACCTTTTCGGTACTAGTATTAAGATTTAGGTCTGTCTGAATCTTTAGAAATTTATATAAGGGAAGGATGTGGGTTTTTTGTAAAACTAATAGATGTTGACTGGCATAATACCTGTGTTACTTGTTGCAAACTAGATAAATATTGTAAATATATTATCTAATGTAATTTGTAATTCTTAAAGTCACAGGAGGGTTTAGGTTGGGTTAAATAAATAAGATGTTTTGTTTGTTTGCTTGATTATTGATGAGAAGAGGCACTTCTTGATAATGGTTCCATAGGAACATAAGCAATTCAGAAGTATCATAGTTATTTTAAAATTAAGTTGTTATGGTGTTTGAGAAAAAAAAAAAAACTCATGAAACTTGATTTGCATTTGTTTGGGAAAAGCAGAATTGTGTTTGAAGTATGATGAATGTACATTGCAGAATTGTGCAGTCATTATATATTTTTAAAATCATGAGGACCAGCAAATGCTATTATACCCATTCATTGTTATCAAAACTTATCTATTTCTAGATTTATGTAATAGGAAAAAATACTTTTAGATTTTAGAAAAGGCTGTTGTAATGTCATATACTTCATTTTTCTTTCTTTCTCTAAATAACTTGGAGATACAGCACAAAAAGTTGTTGCTTGCAAAACTTTCCTTAAACCTTCATTTATTGCCCTTGCTCAATTATTGCATCTGTAGAGATATTTGCAGTTATTTATTTTTTAGATTAAAGATGAAACTATCTGCTTTAGAATTTTTTCATTCTTTTAGATTTATGCATTTTGTTTTTAATTATATCTTCCAGTTTTCAGGTTATATGTATTTAAAGAATACTAACTGAAAGTTTTAGAATTTCCCTTATATTTTTCTAGAATTGTAGTAATCGTGTGCTATTTTCTAAATTTATGCTTATAACATTTTAAATAATATTGATTTTAAGAATGCTATAATTTTTAAAAATTATATTTATATGTATCTATCAGAAAATATATTGGCATCTCAAATCAAATTCAATACAGTGATTTCAAGATATAACTTAAAATTATTTAACGACTCAACCATTTACTTCTTCATTGCAGGAGTGACTCTTGAGGGCTCAGGGGGTTTGACAGTCCAGCAGCTTCTTGAGACCCCAGGCTTGATCCAAAGCACAGTCACAATATCCGGGGGCCCTCCCACAGTCACCTCGACAAGCCACCAAGGAACACAGCTCTCTCCTGCCATCACAAATACGAGTATAAGTAAATGGGGTGTGTTTTTTTTTTCTATTGTTGTTTTGTCCTGGTTTGCAATTTGTTTTATTGTTTGTTAGTATGATCTTTTTCAGATATTTAGAATACATTGCATGGAAGCAGAGTGGCATCTGATGTCCCTTGACCCATCTGCAAAGACCAAACCTCCACCACAGATGAGGCATTGAGAATGGGAGAGGCAAACTCGCCACCGTAACAAAAATGAGAATTAATGTTATAGATACGGTGTAAAACTCATGGTCTGGCTGAAAAGGAAACTTTAAACCCATTTATCTTAAAACTTGATTTTGGCAAGTTCACCTCTCCCATTCTCAGCAACTCACATATTTTTGGAAGATAAAGCCCTTGCAATTCAATGTCATATAAAGAGTATTTCTTGCATGTATGTGATAGTGAGTTGGACTTTGCCAAAGTACAAAGTGTCAAGATTGTGGGATATTTATTTTATTTTATTTTATTTTATTTTACTTTTTTATTTATTTTTTTTTTTTTCGACATACCTGTATGAGCAAGAATTCACAGATATTGATAAGTGGTTGTTACTGTACCTTTACTTTCTGGAGATCATGTATTATTCTGAATGGTGTAATTTATTTACTGTGTATGGCCTTTGCCATACATTTTCTGTAGTGTTATCATGTTTTGAACAATTACAATTTACAAATACATTTTCTTCGGCAAAAATATAATTTTCAATGTTTGTTATCTATGGGTTTATAAACATTTATTTATTTTTAAATATTAGAATAGTAGTGAATGTTGTATTATTATTATTATTATTATTATTATTATTATTATTATTAATTACAAAATGTTAAAATAAAGAAATCCCTTAATCTTTTATAAAAATCTGTTGACCAATATATCATGGTAATGTAGTATTTTGGCAAGATGGAGGCTCTAGGCTTTTTTGTGATATATTGACAAATAAAGAACCAGTCTAAAGTCTGTATTGCAAAAATGCAGTTATTGAAGATTTGTTGACCTTTGCCACAGCTTGAAGCATGAAGGCCAGGCAATCAATCACTTGATGCTTTGCTATTCTAAATAATTACCTCAAATGTATTTATTGATTATTTTTTTCTTTTTCAGGTGAAGGAGTTCCTTTAGATGAAGATGATGTATTTCAGTGTGGGAGATGCAAGAAACAGTTTTCATCACTGGAGTTGTTTGTACTCCACAAACGTGACCAATGCTCAGGTAAAGTAGAAGGAAAAGTGAGTTACATTTTTCTGTGAATATATGTAATGATTTTGTTCTTGGCTTAGTATAATGGACAAATTAAGGCAAATTATGTTAAAATGTTAGTAGGATAAAATCCTACATGTATTACATATTTTTCTAGGAATTATAAAAATATCAATAATATATGTTTATTCATATTAAAAAATTACACTTCTTTCCTAGGCAAAAATGGGAATCTTCGGGCCTTGCAAGCACCCCAGGGTGGCCTTCCCCCCTCAGCCACAGATCACACAGGCTTTGAGGCAGAAAATTCTGCACTTGCAAATCAAATCCATGTGCAAGTGCAACCTCATACAGCTCCAGTGAGTGAATCTTGTCTTCATTTTTTGAGGGGGGGAGGTTTAGAGATACGAAAATACTATATTGGGTATTATAATTTGAGGAGAAAAAATTGCCAAATTTCTTGCTGCAGTAGATGCTGCATAACATGAATCTCTCTCTATAGCATAGAAATTATTAGGAGATAATAAAAATAAATTATTTTTTTAATGAATCCTTTTTTAGCTGTACCTACATTGACCATATTTGGCAAAATAGTCTGATGAGCAAAGCTCTCTTGAAGGGTTATCAGAAGAGAGCAAATTTTAATGTGCTTTCTACACTCTATAGTCTATTCTCATTATGTAATGTCTGCACTATCACACATGCAAGCACTCTTCAATTTGTAGTTGTATAAACAGGAATTTTACTTGCAAATCCTTTTGAAGTATATCTAGGCTGTCATTGAGGATTTAGGCCTAATTATCTATGAAAAGTAAATAGGATATGAGCAAATAACATCCCAAGTCTGGTTCCTCTAGTTCTTAAGATAGTGTCCCTGTACAAAAGGGCAATAATCCCTTAGTTGAGTCTTGTTCCAAATTAATATCTTTTAAATCTGGATGCTTGTCAGAATATACAGTTTGTATTCTGTTCATCACGTAACTTTTTCAGTAATGATTCAGGAAACTCTATGCTTGTGTTAGTTAATTTTATCCTTATATAAAATGAAAAAACATCTATTAATATATTTTGTAGCATTCTCACCAAAAATCTCAATATGACACGTTGAAAGTACATATTAAATGAGTTGTGAGAATCATCTTTGTGTACGTGCACTGCCCTAGTTTGAGGATAGTACACAGTAGGTGTACATGAGAATAAAAATACAAGACACAAGAGAAAAAAAAATACATCACTAAGAAATTTTGAATATGAAAACCAGTAACCAGTATTGGAATATAGTGATTATTTAACAAAAGATTAGAAACTAACATCATTAGAAAAGCATAAATAATTTACAACAAACTGCAATAGATATTCTAAGCATGATATTAAAAAAATTGGCTGGTATCCTTCTATCTGATTTGTAGCACCACATTTGATAACTTCAACTCTGTATATTGGAACTGACCACTCTTATCTTGATTTGAAGTACATAAATCTTGCTCATTTCTTTTGCAAAATTGATGTCAAATGCATGGTACAAGTGCTGCCTCATAATCATAACAGTGTGAGTAATAAGTATTATTAATGGCTTGCCTTGCCAACTGATGTCTGACTTTTTATTTTATTCCATATAATTTTTT
>NC_051401.1:18809115-18816615 GCF_015228065.2 Penaeus monodon
GAGGAACTGATGAAATCTTTTGTTCTGTTTTGGGTGGGCCATCATAAAGATGGCCCTCACCAAATAACCAACAAAATATTTCTTCCTACCAAAGTGGGGCACTTTGGCTTTGGCCTCCCTCCATTTACGCTCGATTGTGTTGGTGTGTGCCTTAGTGTCAGGGTCAACAAAATTGTGTGAATGATTCACAGTTGATAGCCCTCTTTTTCAGGAGAGTTGTATGCCTTCCAACAATCACTAATGACCATTGTCCCTGGGTGGATACACTCTTTAATTACTTTAAGCAAAGTAAGTGTGTCATGCATCTGCATAGGTACGAAAAAGAATTTCCAATTTTTGCGGCATACTCCTCCAAAAACCCACCGACCTTCAGTGAGTCGACCAACTTTATATTTTCTTTTACCAAATGTACTTTCATCAATTTCAACAATTTCCCCTGGCCCTTCTATCTGGTCTGACTCATTATTTAAACACCAAGAAATTAAAACCTCAGACAGAATCTTGCCCAATAACAAAGTCTTGGTTGGAAACTGAAAGTCGCTCCGTGCAGATTCGTAGGAAGAGGTCTCTTACATACAGTACAAATTGACAAATTTTAAGTTAGTCCTAAAATCGAGCTTACTGTTAAAAAGTGATTTCTTGAAATTGCATCCAACAGTTCTATTATTTTTCTTGATTTGTCACACCAAAAATAAATTACATTGTACAGGTGAAAATCTTTGGTCAAGCAATGATTGTTTGAAGTAACAAAGCAACAGGAACCACAATCAAAGCAAGGCTAGACAAAAGAGGGGCTTTTTAGCAAATCATTTTCCTTGCTAATTTCCCTGAATTTTTCAGCGATTCTTATTGTATTTTATATCCAACCCAAGAAAATTTCTTAAACTGTGAAACTGATTAAAACTCCCAAGTACTAAGCAATAATTAATTTCGTCTTAAGTTTCATCTGGATATACCAAGTACAGAGCCAAATTTTAAAATTGAGCTGAAGGTGCGAGAGTGGCCAGTTAATCTTGGTCAGTAATGCTCTGTAAGACGAGTGTCCATTTCTGTTTATTGCTTTTGGTAACATTAACCAGTTGTATTTTTTTTATTAACAATTGGGTCTTCCCAGACAATATCAAATTCATTCTTGTGTGATGAAAGCTAATTTACCAGGGACTTCTTACCCCTGGACCCCCATGGGATTTATAGAATACAATGTAGCGTGAGGACTGACACCCCCTTGACCCAGTGTAATCACCCTGAAATGGATGGGGGATACATATTTGCTACATCAAGTAATTTCCACATTTTTCTGGTATAAATTTGATAAATACATTTGCTTTGATAAAGAATTTGCTTGCTTCCCAAAAGCAGGCTATCATGTGAACCCAAAATCTTGGTAAATATAATGCTGCTGCAGCTGTACCTGTGTTTATTACTCTATTTCTAATGTTCTATAAGATGGCAGTGTCCATTTCCCTCTATCACTGTGTGTTACTCTTGCTAACATTAACCAAGTTTTATAACATGATTTGCAGAAGGTTTACTAACTGTTGGACACAAGTTACTAACAACCACATTACATATACAGCCTTGAGCTGCTTTTCTTTGGCCATTATGACTTAATGGCAAATAGCGTATGGATCAGTTATGTTGGTAAAATTATATCTACTGCTCAATAATTATAAGTAAATGCACAATATCCCACTCCTTTCTCATTCTAGTGTTAGTAAAAATATTAAATATTTTTATTACTATAATGGTTTCTAATTTGAATTTACAAGAAAACCACAATTATCTGGCAGGTCCAAAGGAAAACTCATTTTGTGTTTCGCAGATTTATTAAGATAAGACACGTAGTTATGAAGAGATCTTGTTGTGGTAGATGTGGCGGAGGCAGTGTCGGCTCCTATGTGTGAAAGGGGAAAGTTGTTCTCTGTTCAAGGAATGGACTCCAGAGCATTTCCTGTTGTTGCCAAGGTTAGATCATGTCCCAGGTGGTTTACATCTGATGCAACTACACTGGAGAACAATGCACATCTTCTGGTTTAAACCTACCATCTCTTCATCTAAAAAATTAACCACATGGTTACTATAAGCAACTTTCCTGTTCTCTCGTGACAAATTTGAGGGTGAGCACCACCTTATCTGGGAACCATGTGCACTCATTAAATGTGTGACCCTGCTTGTTACAGTACGGACAGAACTGCCTTGCAGAGCAGCCAGACGGATGATGCATCCTCAAGCATCTACAACACTGCCCATGTTTTGTTGCCCAGTTAGCCACATGTGGTCATGGGTTTTTATGGGCAGCTACTGAGGGAAAGTACTGCGCTCGAGAGGGAGGCTCCAGATACGCACGCGAGGGTGGGTGAGGGGTGGTTTGCTCTGCACAGCGGTACACAGGCTTGGATGAGGTACATCTATTTTCTGCCTTCGTCTGCACTGGCAGTTAATGCAGTGGTTCATTCTGCCCTGAGCTGTTATATTTGATTTTCTTTGTTTTTCCCTGGTCTAATTACATTTGCAACGACCTGCACATTTTTCCACCCTTATCTGACATTTCATTCACATAGGACTTCAGGAAGCTTATCGAATGAAGCACTGTCGACTTTATCCCAAACTCCCTTGTGCATTGCTGGAGAGAGAGGACACTAACCATACTTTGCAAGATGTTCCAGAACTGCCACATGCAATGCACTCTGAGTAACACATTGCTTCAGACACACTGATACATCTGAGTCCAGGATAGACTGCGCTCACTGCATGAGATTTACATGAAATTTATTTAAGATGAAAAGATCATCTTTTGAAAATGAAGTAGGTTTTGCATCCATTAACTCTACCAGTCATAAATAGTGATTCTCCATCTGCCTCGAAAATGTTGAAGTGAAAATACTTTTACATTCCATACAACTCAGGATTTCATGGTCAAGTTACATTCTGGCTGCCACGAGGCACGAAGTAGCAAAATGCTCAGACTCCCGCCTAATCCCTGAATGTATTACTGTCTTCCACATCCGCAAAGAATTGGTCAACAGAGACGCTAGAGCCCGAGAACTTTGACGCTACATTGTACATTGTGGGAACCATGCCGGCACCCATGCTTGATGCAGCCGTAACAAGGGTGAGGGCAGAGGAGGGGAGTGGAGTTGGAGAGAGAATGGTTTCGGTTTGTGTGGCGAGAGAAAGATGGAGACTGATTCAGAAATAGATGGTGAAGAAGATGAGTGAGAAATAAGAGAAGTCAGTCCTTAGGGGAGAAAGTTAGCGAAGTCTGCAGAGCCTTTATGACAATTGACTTTTTTGTATGAGTATTTTCTGATGGAGGAGAGCTCATCAGAGAATGTAGAAAACGGAAAGGAATCTAACAGCACTTCAAAATTACTTTTTGAAATATTGTGACTGTGCTATTGGATGAAAGAAGAAAAAAAATACTTGGTAATTCCCTGTATATGCACAAAACATGACCTTGAAGTTTCCTAATGGATCGAAGCACTTGTACATATAAGAAAATTATTGGCTCGAAGCACACAAATGGGGGATACGGAAAAAGGAATGACCCTTGTGTACTTGCATGGTCCTGTAGGCTGCTGAC
Source organism: Penaeus monodon (assembly GCF_015228065.2). Lineage (NCBI taxonomy): Eukaryota > Metazoa > Arthropoda > Malacostraca > Decapoda > Penaeidae > Penaeus > Penaeus monodon. The sequence continues at coordinate 18,812,699 of NC_051401.1, forward strand.
AATGATTTTGAGTGGAGGCAGGAACGTAAGTTCTACCACCCTGAACACCAGCTATAATGGTTTCTAACTTGAATTTACAAGAAAACCACTATATTATCTGGTAGGTCCAGAGGAAAACTTGATATCTGTTTTGCAGATTTATTGAGATAAGACATGTAGTTATGAAGAGATCTTGTTGTGGTAGATGTGGTGGAGGCGGCATCAGCTCCTATAGGCGAAAGGGGAAGCTGTTCACAGTTCAGGGAATGGACTCGGACTGACTCCTTCAAGTCTTGCTAGGTCGCTTCTACCCTAAGGTGTGTTGACACAGCTGTTTACTGTTAGTTACCCCCTCCAGAGCATTTCCTGTTGTTGGGTGGTGGTTAGAGAGGTTGTTGGGTGGTGGTTAGAGAGGTTGTTGGGTGGTGGTTAGAGAGGTTGTTGGGTGGTGGTTAGAGAGGTTGTTGGGTGGTGGTTAGAGAGGTTGTTGGGTGGTGGTTAGAGAGGTTGTTGGGTGGTGGTTAGAGAGGTTGTTGGGTGGTGGTTAGAGAGGTTGTTGGGTGGTGGTTAGAGAGGTTGTTGGGTGGTGGTTAGAGAGGTTGTTGGGTGGTGGTTAGAGAGGTTGTTGGGTGGTGGTTAGAGAGGTTGTTGGGTGGTGGTTAGAGAATTTCCAAAATGAAGAGTGAAAATGGGTAGTGATTAGAGAATTTCCAAAATGAAGAGTGAAAATGGGTAGTGTGTTGGTGCAGGACCAGGTATCTGGCAAAGTACTGCTTGAAGTACTTTGGCCAGGACGCTTAACCAAACCTTTCAAATTCCTCCACAAATGCCTGATGGTCTGCCTGTGGATTCTGGCTATGTCAGGGTCAACAAAATTGACTATAGCTAATCGCAAAGTGAGAATATCCAAGATCCTGTAGCATCCTGTAAGCGGCCCAACCATTGCTGTAACTACCTTCTTCCCAGATATACTGGAATTAGTGTGGTGGCAATTCTGTCCTATTCCTCAGGATCTACTAACAGGACCACAAAAAACTTCAGCTGTAACTCTGACTAAAGACCCTTACCGAACAAACCATCCTCCCCTTATGTTACTTCTGCCTCACCAATAAGGTCTTGTCTATCTTGACTTTCACCCCTGGCCAGCTGATGGGTTCTTGATCCTGAGCCAGAGCTCCATCACATCAGAGCATAAACTCTGCCAGTCTACCAATGTAGCAGATGAAATGTGAAGGCTTCTGTAGTTCCCTACTCTAGAAAATATTTAACATGCAGTTTCTTTTGGAACATTTTTTAATGTTTAATGTTTCTGATACAAGAAACAAGAGGAGATACTTGTTTGTTTCATCTACAATATTCTACAACAGCTCCTCGGTGAAGATGATCGTAAAAGTAATGTCAAAAGAGCCAGCTATTTTAACAAGTCAAAGAATGGTAGAAATCATACCAGAAAGCTCCCTTGTTCTTGACAGCTTCAGATGGGCTATGTAGTCATCTGGTCAACAATGTGAGAGGAATGGTGATAGGTACAAAAGTGGCACTGGAGCATTTCTCAGACAAGGATCACCCCTGAATGTTGAAGGCTGAGGATCATCCATCTCTACCTCTAAACTCAAGGAGCGGATGGCAGGTGTATTCTTTATCTTGTGAGTGTGTAAGGTAGAGAGCTGGCAAGATGTACTGGACAAAATCTGCCAGGCGAGTGATTACCTTGCCCTCTGTTTGACCTTTTATACAGTTTTTCAGCCAATCGGCTTGTTTTTTTGTTTTCCGTGTCAGGTTATGTGACAGGCAACATGATAAAAGTGGGAATCGGGTAGCTACAGTTATATAAACAAACGTCAAAAAAGCCGGAATATTATTCTTCCTTATTATTCTTCCTTTTCTTTTTGTTCTTTTTCTTCCCTTCTTTCTTGCTTTTCTTCCTTCATTTTTCTCCTGGTCACAGACAACAGAGAAATATGTAAAATTAAAATAATAGGTAAAAAAGTGTAGTAATAAATGATTGAGTGGTTGTAGAAATGCTTACGTATTAATAAAGTGTAGCGTCTGTTGGTTTATAAAATGCTGACTTTTATCTGCTCAAATTATTGACCCAAATGAATAGAAAAAATCAATATTTGCAGCTGAGAGAACTGTTGATAATTCCTTGGTTAGGCAATAAAGTGTGCTGGTCATGTTTGAGTCTTGCAAGGATTCCTTCTTTCTCTGGTTTGTGGATGTTCAGTTGCTCTTTGGATCTCATTCTTGTGGCAGAGATTCCTGCGTCAGCTTATGGATGGGTTTCTTTGTTTAAATTTTTTTTTACCTTGTGAAAAAGTCAATACCAAGTTCCAGAGTGAACCAGAGTAGAGAATAGCTCTTGCCTAATATAATTGACAAAACAAAAGTTTAGATCTTACATCCTAGTAAGTAGATGGCATTACACCTTTTAGGGTGTCACTAATGAGTCGCATACTGAGGAGGAGTTTTTTTGTTTTTTTTTGCAGAATGATCTAACAGACCTATATGGGTCCCTTAACTTAAGTGGTGTAGAACAGGATGAAAACAACTTAGAAGCAATCATGCGTATCAATTCTTTCCTCAACAACTCCCTAGATCTCCGAAACCTTTCATCAGAAAATGCACACAAGAATTCCATTGGTTTGTATCTCTTTATCACTTTAAAGGTATTATTATTGATTCATATTGAATGCACATATCATTATTTGAAAGTTTGATGGCCTACCTATTTTCAGATGCCATGTTGACTGAGTTAATGAATGGAACAGAGGGAAGTGTGGGTGATCTAGGGCCAGTTGGGCCTAAAAAGAATGGTCAGGTAAGAATTTTAAAACAGGTTAGGTCACATATGTCCAAATTCTTGGAAAATTGATGAATTAAAGTGTAAGTCTTGGATTAATCTAATTTGAATTTATAAGTTGTTATTGCAGATGTCTATATTGACTTAGTTGTCTAAAGTATTATGGTGTAAATAACAGACTGGCAGTGCTGCTGTAGATCCAAGCATACCTCTAAGTCGTCTTCTAGCTCAGAGCTACAGCTACAGCTCGGATAGCTCCACTTCGCCACACACTCCACTCACTCCTCGCACTACCTCACAGGTTTGATCATATACTATGCAATGTTTTTAAACTTTTTAAAACTTTTAAAACTTTTTCATTAATTCTGTTGCTTAATATTTTTGTAATTTTCAGGTGTGTGGGCGCAATAATGTCTTCAGCTACATGGATGAGAGCCCACATTCAAGTGGATCAAGTGTTTCACGACACTCCTTTAATTACTCACCAGGACCAACAAGCATTGCGCACAGGATGAGAGCTTCCACTGCTAGGCAAGACCTCCCTCTCCCTCTCCCTCCTTTTAATTCTTTAAATGTATAGATAACGTAATCCCTCGGTAAACCTATGCATGATTTGTGGCTGGCAACTGTCCAGCCACTGGGCGCAGGAATCTGCTACATGTAGTGGAACTTCCTGCTTGACGCGCTTTTACCATACCAGGCAGATCAAATGGTTTATGATGGCTATACAAGTGACCTGGCAGTAATGGGTTAAGAACCATAGTGAGAAACTGAAACCCGAGTTTCAGCTATTTTGAACCCTTGGATTTCTTTTAAAAGAGTTTTTAACTCAAGTTGGTATTGATAGTGAGTGAGATCATGGAAATTGTTGTCCATTAGCTTTATTTAATGAGATTAAGCCAATTTTTATAAAAAGGTTTCCAATCCCTCATTTCACCCTTTCCTATTCTAAAGGTCTTTATTGTTAGTAGAACCCCAAAATAATCATCCTAATGTTTGAAATGTTACACTTGTATAAACAAGAAAAAAAAAATTGTCCTTTGTCATCCAGTGCTCATTTTTCATTGCAGCACAGCAAGAAAGACATTCCAAGTTCAGATATTTTATATTAGCTTGTAATCACTTCTAATAGCTT
>NC_051401.1:18821615-18844227 GCF_015228065.2 Penaeus monodon
TCTCTCTCTCTGTTCCGCTCTGTCTCTGTCTCTCTCTCTCTGTTCCGCTCTGTCTCTGTCTCTCTCTCTCTCTGTTCCGCTCTGTCTCTGTCTCTCTCTCTCTCTGTTCCGCTCTGTCTCTCTCTCTCTCTCTCTGTTCCTGTCTCTCTCTCTCTCTCTCTCTCTGTTCCGCTCTGTCTCTCTCTCTCTCTCTCTGTTCCGCTCTGTCTCTCTCTCTCTCTCTCTCTCTGTTCCGCTCTGTCTCTCTCTCTCTCTCTCTCTCTGTTCCGCTCTGTCTCTCTCTCTCTCTCTCTCTCTGTTCCGCTCTGTCTCTCTCTCTCTCTCTCTCTCTCTGTTCCGCTCTGTCTCTCTCTCTCTCTCTCTCTCTGTTCCGCTCTGTCTCTCTCTCTCTCTCTCTCCTTCTCTCTCTCTCTCTGTTCTCCTCTCTGTCTCTCTGCTCTCTCTCTCTCTCTCTCTCTCTCTCTAACGCTCTCTCCTCTGTTCCGCTCTGTCTCTCTCTCTCTCTCTCTCTCTCTCTCCTCTCTCTCTCTCTCTCTCTCTTCTCCTCTCTCTCCTCTCTCTCTCTCTCTCTCTCTATTTCCCCTCTCTCTCTCTCTCTCTCTCTCTCTCTCTATTCCCCTCTCTCTCTGTATTCCTCTTTTCCAGTCCATTATTTGACATCATTAACCATTTTCCACTTTGATTCTCCACTGTTGATTACCTGCAAGAGCTATAGAATCCTTAATAATGAAAACTGCATATAGTGAAGATAAAAGGTTAATGCCATTGTGTATCTGTGCATGGCATCATCTAGATGAAGAAATCCTGCCTCTAATCTCTCTGCATTTGACCAACACGCATGCCTAGTCTTCTGATTATTGTAGGCCATGACTGTACATCAACATATGCCATCCACAGTGGTGCTGTAGCATATGATGACAGGATTGGCATCTATGGATAATGGAATCTATGGAAATTAAATGTTCATGAGATATTTACTGATTATACCTATCTTAGTATTGAACATGATGGCAGATACATGTAGTCAAATGTGAACCTTTTATTGAGGTTGATCTGATTGTCAAATAACAATATATTGTATGCAAATACCTAAGTGTAACTTTTGAACCATGTTGAATATGAGATGTTTCTTAGGTCATGGTAGCTGAGGTTTTTGGAATAGCAATCCTTAAATAAAACCAATTCAGCAAAGTTTATAATGTCATTTTTGTGAAGGCCTTTTACAGTGTTTAATAATCTCCTATTTTGTCTAATTCCCAATTAATATCAACCTGTAAGTTCTTTTGACACTTTGAAACAGCTGTGTGTGATGCAACCTGTACATGGAGTGGACAGCTGCCAACAAGAGTACACAAAAATCCCATATACTCCTGTAAGGTAAGCCATATCTCGCTGTTTGAAAGCAGTTTGTATTTTTGTTTGGGTAAAAAAAAAATTTACTCTTGCTAGTATTATTCTCCTTTGTTATGAACATTTCACAATCTTGTGTATATGTTAGGATTGTTAAAATTACCATTTTACTTGAAATTTAAATTTTTTTAGTACAGCTCACTTTGCCTTCCTTTTTGCTCTTGAGAAATAGTTTTTCTTGCTTTATTTGTACGTAGTAATTATGAGCTACATAAATGTTGACGTATCAGAAAGCCAAATTTCTCCCTGGCCATCTGCCTTTGTGGTAGTAACTGATAACTTGTAAAAAAAAAGTCCTCAGATTTTATCAGCCAGACTCTCCTTGCATCTTTTCATCTTCATTCATAAAATGCTTTGGAATCTACAGGTGTTTTTGGGTGGTGTTCCCTGGGATGTCACAGAAGCAGCTTTGAAACAGACCTTTTTACACTTCGGTAATATCCAAGTGGAGTGGCCTGGTAAAGAAAACTCTGCAAACCCACCACGAGGATATGTGTACATCCTCTTTGAACATGAAAAGCAGGTCAGTTTGTCATCAGTATTTAAAGGGGACTTCCTTTTTTGTTTGATTTAAAAAAAATTATTTTATGCATTATTATTCTTGGGCCAAAGCTACTTTGAGTGGCTGATCACGGGGGTGTTCTTCGCTTTTCTGACATTTTCCAATGTACTGTATTCAGATGACAATAGACAATTTTCCTTGCATAAACTCATTATTTTTTCTAGGTAATCCATAACCCAGTACAGTAATAAGAACGAGTAGTATTGATATTTTTGTTATTAAAAAAATATATACTAATATTCCAGTTTCAGTAACACAGCCAGTACTATTCCACATTCATTTAATGATGGAAATAATGCAAAAGCTCCTTTCTAAATTCCCATTGAGTAAGTATCCAATTGAATTCTTATGGTGTGTTCCTGCTATCCTGGCCCTCAGCCAATTTTTTCCAGTGACAGCCAAAATTTTTCATGTCATCCAGATCAGAGGTTAATATATATGTATATAATTTTTCAGTATGTAAGCATATGTAGATGCATATGTAAGCATATGTAGATGCATATGTAAGCATATGTAGATGCATATGTAAGCATATGTAGATGCATATGTAAGCATATGTAATGCATATGTAAGCATATGTAGATGCATATGTAAGATATGTAGATGCATATGTAGCATATGAATGCATATGTAAGCATATGTAGATGCATATGTAAGCATATGTAGATGCATATGTAAGCATATGTAGATGCATATGTAAGCATATGTAGATGCATATGTAAGCATATGTAGATGCATATGTAAGCATATGTAGATGCATATGTAAGCATATGTAGATGCATATGTAAGCATATGTAATGCATATGTAAGCATATGTAGATGTATATGTATATGTAAGTTTATGTATATGTAAGTTTATGTATATGTAAGTTTATGTATATGTAAGTTTATGTATATGTAAGTTATGTATGTAGTTAGTATGTAAGTTTATGTATATGTAAGTTTATGTATATGTAAGTTTATGTATATGTAAGTTTATGTATATGTAAGTTTATGTATATGTAAGTTTATGTATATGTAAGTTTATGTATATGTAAGTTTAGTATATGTAAGTTTATTGTATATGTAAGTTTATGTATATGTAAGTTTAGTATATGTAAGTTTATGTATATGTAAGTTTATGTATATGTAAGTTTATGTATATGCAAGTTTATGTATATGCAAGTTTATGTATATGCAAGTTTATGTATATGTAAGTTTATGTATATGTAAGTTTATGTATATGTAAGTTTATGTATATGTATTATGTATATGTAAGTATATTATATGTATATTATTTATGTATATGTATATTAATGTATATGTATATGTATATTATATATATATTTATAGATTATATATATGTATATTATATATATTATATATATTTATATATAATATATATATATATATATTATATATATATATATTTATATATATATATTTTATTATATATTATATATATTATATATATATATTATATATATATATATTATTTATTATATATTTATATATATATAATATTAATTATATATATATATATTATATATTTTTATATATATATATATTTATATATATAGATATTAATATATTATAATAAAATTTTATATATATATTATATATATATATATATATTATATATATATATTTTTATTAATATATATATATATAATATATATATATATATTTTATATATTATATTATTATATTATATTATACATATGTGTATGTATGTAATGTATGTAGAAATACACTTCAATAGTGAAACTGTTAAAAGTAATCACGGGTAAATATTTTTCAGGTGAGAAAGGGTGTCTTGGAATATGACTCAATGGTCTCAAAACTAATATTTGAGTTTTTAAAAAGATACTATTAGATACAGAAAATCAAGAATGAAAGTTCAAGTTTGAAAAAAAATCAGTACATTACTTGCAAAGTACAGTTTGGTGTTTGGTTTTTAAAGTAAAATAATAAAGGTAAATTTTCAGTTTCCTATAGTTAGATATTGATAAGCCTGCAGCTTCCCCCCCCCCCCTCTATATTACAGGCATGTGAAATGTTGAATTTTAGATCTAATTATTTTGATTCCACCTTGTCTTGTTTTCTCAGTAAATTTAATGAATTACAGGTGAAATCTCTACTGTCCTCTTGTAGCCAAGATTTTAGCATTGGGGAACTATTACTACAAAAATTTCATCTAGACGGATTCGTCAGAAGGAGGTAAGAACTTTTTTTTTTTCTGGGTTAAGATTGTCCTTAGACATGTGCACTACTACAATTTGGGATAGGGTACCAATTTAGTTTAATTTTATGATGGTTTATCATTTTAAACATAGATAATTGTTGACCCTCAAAAGATGTCCCACCGTTGGGACATCCAGAAAATGGACCATGTGGGCTGTTGTTGATTCCGGCCGTCTACTGGGTGTCTCAAGCATGAGTGTAATGCAATGGGCCTCGGTGACATCTGTTTTGTCTACATGGATATTTCGAAGGGCTTTCTTATTGCACGCGTAACCCCTAGTTATGTCATGAGGTCATATAAAGATGTTATAGTTACTACTTCAGTTTACCTGGATTTTTAAGTCCTATAAGGGTAGTGAGTAGGAGGGTTATGAGGCCAGACATAGACAGAAAATAATAATGAAACGAAAGGCAAAACTATGGAAGGAGGAAGGGAGCCAGGCAGGTAGGCAGAGGATTGGGTACCCTTCACTTATGGAGTTTGGCAACTTCCTTGGGAAGGGATACCCGTTATTTGTGGGTAATGGTATTCATTGCCTAGTCTTTCATTTGCTGTGGTCACTTAAAACTAATGTGGGGTGAAAACCCCCTGTCAGCCCAGCTGAACAGGAGGTTCATGCCGAATAACCTCAATGCGGAGGAGAAAGGTGATATTAATTACTGGCACAGCAAGAAGGGTTGCTGTCCTTTATGTGGAAGGACCACAACAATGTCAACAGTCCATACCACTGCAATGAACGGGATAAACTGTTGGTGGTAAAAACATTTCAATATCAGCAATCGATGTTGGTGATCAGATAGCCAGTTACTATCCAACGATTCGCAAGTCCACGGTCTGGTACAGGAAGGTCTTCTTTATTCCTCTTTGACATGGCCATTTGTCAGTACCTGTGCCATCCATCGTTCCCAGGGATCTGAGGAATCACAGAAGGCCTCAGAGTTGGCCTTGCCTCTGAGCTCTGGAGGAGTTTAGAGAAGGGGCCTTCTCAACCAGGAGCAGAGCTGCAGCAAGACCCTCCGTTGCAGTGAGGCACACACTGCAGCAACAGCGGCAGCAGTAGCGGCAGCAGTGGCATGCAATTTGGAGATACCTGATGTTTAGGTATGCTTGGGACAGGTTTGGAGGAGCAGTAGCAAGAGCTCCTGTGCCGACTGTATGTTGGATTTTGTACTTGAGGCTGCTTCAAGTTGTGGTATGCTGCCTTATAAATACAGTGCATGCAAAAAAATAGTGTATATAATTTTTTTTTTTTTAGAAACTGATTTACCCTCATGATACCCTTGGCAAATGTGGTACTGAGAATTATGCACATGGCATTATTAGAGTCTGGACTCTATATTAAGACTTCCAACCATTGTAACAAATGTTGAGATTGCATTTTAGCTTACGAGTACACAAAATATTGTTTGGTTCTCAAAAGCATAAACATTTATAATCAAGTCTATTAACCCTTTCCCAACGGGTAGTATTCATAGTGGCCTGGGCCCCACTTCTAGGGCTCATATCGTCACCCTAGCATGCGCGACCGCTCATGCCCAATACCAGCATCCCTTGCCTTTTCTTCGTAATACTAAGAGCCTATGTTGTATTTTCAGTATTATTATTTTCTAAGGTCTCTATTTGCCATATTTCCTGATAAATCAAGACTGTGGAATATTTTTGTTGTATATAGACTCCATAGTTGATCATTTTTGCTCCATAGTCTGAATAAAATAAGCAGTGTGTGGTATCATGGAGTTGAAACTGTAGGTTTTGTTGTATTTTTTTGCATTTTTTCTTTCAAGTTATTATATAGAAACTTTAGTTTCTACAGGTTTATATTATTACTTCCATATAGATATAATTATGTACAGTGTTTTTATAAATATGTGATTTTTTTTTTACAAAAATACTTATCGGTATTTTCACGTGGTTTTACATTATCACTTCGTGAATACTATATAATCTCTGGCCAATGTTGTCGATTACCGATGTAATTTTTTTCACACTAACGTCGGAAGCCCGGGAAGCCTTTATGAAATGCATAGTATAGGGAAAATGAGTGTTTAAAAACTACTTAATCACATTTTCAGTGGCAAAAAAAAAAATTTTGCCATAATTGTAAAAAAAAAAAAAAAAAAAAAGGCATGGCTATACATACACCTTGGCATGTACGTACATGCCACCGGCAGATAGTCCAGGCATGCCCTGGCATGTACGTACATGCCACCCATCGGGAAAGGGTTAATGAGATGTAAAACTGGAGCTTATGCCCTGATTAGGTTGCCTGCTGTGGGTGGTGTACACGGAGGTCCCCAACAGAGGCCACTTGCCACTATAAATACTGCCTGGAAGGTAGGGTGTATGGCACTCCAAAGGAACTGTTGCTAGTGGGTTAACTATTAGAAAGGCCCTGACAGAAATCTTGGAATTTTCCAATTAAATGTTAATGTTAATGTTTTGTTTTTATTATTATTAAACAGGTACAGATAATTCCATGGGTGATCAGTGATAGCAACTATGTCCGCTGTCCATCATATCAACTGGATCCTGCAAAGACTGTATTTGTTGGTGCACTGCATGGAATGTTGAGTGCAGAGGGATTGGCTAACATCATGAATGACCTGTTTGGAGGAGTTGTGTATTCAGGTATTATTCTTTTATAACATTTGTTTTAAATTTAGCCAATGGAACAATTCAGTCAAAATCTAGCTTCGTGCAAAGTAATAAGCTGGTCATATATAAATTGTCATTGCTGTCATTGAGGGGGATAGAGCCTTCCAGAGTAGGCTTGAAGTCCCACTAGCTTTGTATACTGAAGTAATGTATGGTAGATAAAAAAATCCATATTTCTGATAATTCATTTGACTAGCTGACTATAGTGCCTGATTTGTAAAAGCCATTGTAATATTGGCAACCCAGTGATGACAAGTTGTTCCCATACCATTCTGAGTCATGTATAGTCATCTGCTCATTGAAAAATTAGAAGTGCAGGAAATTTACAACTTACTCTGTTTTTGGCTGCAGCATGAGCAGTTTTCCAGGAAGTAACGCTTTTTAAGTCTGGTTAAGAGGGGTTCTGTAATAACATTATTCAGAGCCATACTTATAACCCACTTCAGCCTACACAATTGAATAGAAACTTGCCATCCTGTATTTGAATTCTGTTACTCTTGGCAGAAATGAATGCCTATTGTTATTGAGTTAAAGGGATGGAGACCTATGAACACCATGTAGCACCAGTCTGTTAACAGTTTGAAAAATGTAGAAGGGGTTGCATGTGTATGTATATATATATATGTACGTGTGTGCATGTGTACGTATGTGTGTGTGCATGTGTACGTATGTGTGTGTGCATGTGTTCGTGTGTGTGTGTGCATGTGTTCGTGTGTGTGTGTGTGTGCATGTGTTCGTGTGTGTGTGTGTGTGTGCATGTGTTCGTGTGTGTGTGTGCATGTGTTCGTGTGTGTGTGTGCATGTGTTCGTATGTGTGTGTGCATGTGTTCGTATGTGTGTGTGTGCATGTGTTCGTATGTGTGTGTGTGCATGTGTTCGTATTGTGTGTGTGCATGTGTTCGTATGTGTGTGTGTGCATGTGTTCGTATGTGTGTGTGTGCATGTGTTCGTAGTGTGTGTGTGCATGTGTTCGTATGTGTGTGTGTGCATGTGTTCGTATGTGTGTGTGTGCATGTGTTCGTATGTGTGGTGTGTGCATGTGTTCGTATGTGTGTGTGTGCATGTGTTCGTATGTGTGTGTGTGCATGTGTTCGTATGTGTGTGTGTGCATGTGTTCGTATGTGTACATATGCATGTGCTCGTATGTGTGTGTGTGCATGTGTTTGTATGTGTACATATGCATGTGTGTGTGTATGTATGTGTACATACGCATGTGTATGTACGCATGTATAAACTAGTTTCTAGAAGTCTAGTTTCTTAGGAGATTAGAAATGTGTGCTTATAAGGAAAGTAATGGGGAGGGAGAGGGTACATGGTTTCAGTAGGATAAGAGCAGCAGCTAAAATTTGGAGGTACAGAGGTTGGCCAAAGCTAGAAATAAAAAAGCCACAGTTGCTGAAAAGACATGGCTCAGTACATGAGAATTAACCCACTTGGCACAGATGGGAAGAATACATGCTCTACCCACTGTAATACAAGTTTGTCTTGACACACCGATGGCCTTACAAATGCTTAGTCACCACGGAGTGAGTCAGTAGTCCTATTTGTCTCACCTGTTTACCCTTTCCTTGAATTTTGGAAAGTGCTCAATAACAATTAATAATCATATCATCAATAAGAATAACAGTATTGATATCAATAGTATGAGAAAGAAAACACATTTTCCTGGTTACTTGTGCATACTGCTAGACTCCTTGCAGGCTGAGCACATGTGGAGCTGTCTGTATGTAACAAAATTCATAACAAACTACAGGGGACATTACATAAGTGTGTGGTTCACTCCATACCTGTATATGCACTACCATCAGCCTGTCATAGAAAATGGGGTGAAATTGAGTTGTCAGTAATGAATATGGTTATTAATGAATATTCTTTTAAGGTGTATTTTGCAAATGAGGAAAGTTTTAATTCCTAAGATACTATTTGTGGTATATTAAACAGTAGTGAGTGGCTTACAAATATGAAAAAAAAAGAATTACAGTACTGACATCTACAGTTTTTTTTAGTTTAGAAATATAATTATAAGAATGGTTTCCTTCTGTTACAGGAATAGATACAGACAAGCACAAATACCCAATAGGGTCTGGCCGAGTCACCTTTAACAATGTGCAGTCGTATAGAAAGGCAGTGAGAGCAGCATTCATTGAGATAAAAACACCCAAGTTTACCAAAAAGGTAACTTTTAAATGTAGATAATTTTATTGCATGTATAAATGTGGTTGTGTGGGATAAAAATGTTACTATCTAGGTTTCTATTTCAGGTACAGGTGGATCCTTATCTGGCTGACTCTCTCTGTCAGCTGTGTCAGATGCAGCAAGGACCATACTTCTGTCGAGATGAGAATTGCTTCAAGTATTTCTGTCGATCATGTTGGCAGCTCACTCACCAATGGATGCCCATGGTGGCCACAAGCTCTCATGAGGAACTCCAAGCTCCGTACACAAACCACTCTTAGCCGAGTTATTTAAACTAATGTTTGTATTCTGATGATAATACCATCTAATTTTAGTTCAAAATAATTGGCAATTTGTGTATTCATGGTCCATGTCCACTCATATGTTGAGGTTAATGAAAGGGGGTGTATATTTTGTGGTGTAGAGGTGTGTGTTTTAAGAGACTGTACCATGACTAAGGTGTGAAATTTTTGTATGGACTTGAGGTGGTTGACCTATTGCCATATATCAGGTTGATTGTGGTGTTGGTTTAATGTTTTACTGTGTGATTGTCATTATGATACTCTATGAAGAGGGCATTCATAGTAGGTTGAATAGGATTCCATCAGCTTTATTGGCTTGCAAAATGTGGTTTTATTACTGCCTAAAATACTATTAATAACACAAGTGTTTTTAATATATCATGCTGAAAGCTGTATGGAAGAAGCCAGTCAGCTTCATATTATTTTAAGATGGAACTTGCCATTTTTAGTGCAGCACACCTAAGCACTTTATATTTTTTTTTTGTTTTTATTTGTGTCGGTCACAAAAGCAAAGGAGAAAGTATCCATTAGGTTTTTAGTTGGTGTTTCATGCCATGGTAAGAAATTTTCAAGTTTGAATTCTGCTTATTTGAACATAGGATTCTCTTTTTGTATGTGGGCCAGTTTTAGAGAACTAGTTTACATTTAGTCTTATTTTATGGAATTTACAAATATTTTGATGGGCCCATTGACAATAGCATTGAGTTTGGTCCAGGTTTTCTATCTTAAATTGACTTTCACCTCCCCAAGGTCTTAACTGCAAAGGAATGAATTCACCCCCAAAGTGTTTTGTCCTCACATTCTTTTTTAAAAGGTGGGGGCGTGGAGGAAGGTGAGTCTAAGCCAACAAAGAGTGCTTTGTTTCCTGCCTTCCTCTAGTAGGGAAAGTAATCAATTGTCTTTTGTTTGTTTATCATGACTTGGTGATTGTCGTAGATTTTTAAATCGCTCATAATTTGTAATCTGCTGGAGCAGTTGGGCCTCCGTGCAGTGGGTGACCATTTTAATGTTTGGTACGAAATAATTGCCTAGTAGGAAGGTGAGGGTGTCTTCTTGTTAGTTTACTTTTTTGCACAGTACTACTAACTTTTACTTAATTTCTAATAGCTTGGGTTTTTGGAGGGAAGGAATTCCTAACATGGCAGGTCTGCCAAAACATTAAGTGATTGTTTTGAGTTTAAATCCACCATTGCCTACATCTTGTGGTTTATTGAATTTTTAGATATTAATAGTAGAAACATTTGCTTTATAAGAAGTGGTCATTTTACATATGGATGAAGGTCAGTAATTTCCGTGAGTTAATCATTAGAAAAGTGGACTGGTATCTAGGTGAATTGTTGCTTTTAATTTACATGGGAATTGTATAACATGTTGCTAAACATGTATCTTTTACTACTATGGAAGGTTATTTCGTTGATGACTTGGCTTTGTTGAAGGATCTCTCTTTTTGGAATTGCCACTGATTAAGCAGTAAAAGTTTACTGTGAAAATGCAAGGAAGTTTTCACAATTTCACAGTATTAAGATCTTGTGATAATTTGTGGTTTCCTAGATATGTATATTTTTTGAAGTACACGTTCTGTTAATCAAATTTCATTTTGTTACTTTTGTATAAGAATATATTCAAGGAAGTTGAAGTTTCTTTATCCTTTAATTTGGTATATCCTATTTACATATTTTCAAAATGCAAACTTGATTAGTTTAATAAGTACAAGGAAGGAATCATCTTGTAACTTGTCTAATACATTCACCAGAGGCTAAATATGCTCCAGTTAAATTGCAAACACTTATCTATATTTGTCCCAGAAACAGATGTAGCATACAGCCTGTATTCTACAAAACACATTGGATTGTTTCGAAATTAACAAATTTGCATGGGACATAAAGGCTTTTGAATACCAGTTTTACATAAGTATACTTGTTAGCAGAATTAAAATATGAGAAGGAAATTTCTCTATTTCATGTTTAACTTTTTTTTTTAGGCCATGTACTGCAAACTTGCAACTTTAATGACCAGAGCTAGCACTTCTGGGACCCTCTCCCCCCCAACCCCTTGCCCGTTGTTGTCGTGGGGGGGCTTAGGAGGCGGAGACTGGGACCCAATGATGGGGAACTCCCCAACCTTGGGACTCAGCCCTCGACTCAACTAATTTTGCATGGCCTTTTTTTTTTTCCTTCCCACTTTTCGTTTCTGCCCCTTTCACCAAACCCTTCTGCTACCCACCTCCTAAGGTGTGAGAGCGTGCTGAAAGGATGAAAGGGGTCTTTGTGCCAGTCCTGAAGGGCCCTGAGGGAGCCAGGGGCATGGTATTCCCTGATTTAGTTATCTAGCCCTTTACCCTCAAGGGGACCCTGAGGGGGGACTGTTTTTATCCCCAACAAAATCCAGGCTTACCATGGCCAAAATGAAAACTTATCTCCACTATTAGTGGCAATGAGGCTTGCCCCTTTATCAAATAGCCCAACGATGTAAACCCACCCGTTTCCCCTGCCCCCAGGCTCTCCTTGCCCAGGGCTCCGAACACTGCAACAACTACCCCCTCATCAATGCCTACTGTAAAAGTAGCCAACAACCAATCCTTAAGGAACATTTCCACTCTTCCAGCACGCTCAATTTCATCACCTCTACCCCCACAACCTCCAACATCAACCCCCCCATCCTCCCTTATTAATACCTTACAGCCTTATTGCCCACCTCACCATAACTCTACCTCCCTCAACACTACTCCATCGTCACGCACCCGCCTTCGACTACCCCTATCTCTAAAAACAATTTTGAATACCCTCTTCAGCGCAGCCAAAGGGGACCGAATTTCGTGATCCCTCCCACAGCCCTACTTGACAACACCCTTCTATTCTAACAATGTCCCCAAAAACAAGTAGGTAAATTTCTCTTCCGTAGCCGACCCGACCGCTCCCGTCTTGTCACAGTAACATCAAAAAACCAAGCTATAGCATTAACAAAACTAACAGATATATGGTAACCCCATCCTTGCAGAACCCCACCCAAACCCCTCAATACTTGCACCGGAACATTTTCAATCTCCCCAGAAAATTGCCCAATCTATGCAAAGATTGGTCAGATTGTGGAGAAGACCTACTTGCCGTCTCAGACTATGATGCAACATCAGTACAAGCTACTCCATTCCCCCAGAGGTCATCGAGAGAAACCCACTAACATAGCCAAATTACCTTCCGTAGACATGACCTTCCCTTAACGTCTATATAGGAGGAGAATCCCTCCCTGTTCGTCCATACCAACCTCCTCCACGTCAGTCCCAAAAATTTGTTGGCGTCTGGGATACCCAGCCAAACATTGCCGTTCCACAGCAGATGCCCACTATGTGCCCAACCGGGGCCAAAACCCGATCTAACTGCCCTGCACAATCACGCACATGTGCCAACTGTGGCGGCCCCATAATGTATTTTTAGGGGTTGTCCCACCTACAAATTTGAGTCTGAGGTAGCAACTCTCAGATTAAAAATTGGACTCACACTACGTGAAGCCAGAAAAGAGCACGTCGACGTGGTTTCTCTCTTACTCCTTACTCCAGTAATACTGCTCATTCTACCAATTCTCCTAAACCACCCCCCTACATCTAACCCCCCCTTTCTACTCCTCCCTTCCCCAGTCAAAACTCTTTTGCCATCCTAAATCCAGACACTCCAACTCTACACAGATATTTCAATCACCACCACAACCTCAAAACTTCCCCTCTCCTCCTCGCACTACCCGAAACAGACAGAACAAACGTTCCACCCCCTTCTCCCCTACCACACAATCACCTCCCCCTTTCCCTTTTAACTCCTTTGCTTGAGACACCAGCCTCTTTTCCCCCCCCTCACAAGAAATCCTATATCCCCCAAAACTCCCAAACCAACTCAGAAGAAGAAACCATTGAAAATATTCAAGATTACCTAATGAAAACCGACACTCAACCTCCAAATCTTACAACTCCTGCTCCTTTCACACTCCAAGTAACTGCTGATATCCATCCTCCTAACGATATCCCCCCTACACCCAATCCTCCTACCCCCTCCCAACACAGCCCATCCCCTCGAACCTCAAGACCATATACCTCCAAATGTGTTCCATGGTGGAATTCTGATTGCACTAAAGCACTTCGCTTAAAACGTGCAGCTGAAACAGTTACCGCTACAAGAGGTACTCCAAAAACTATCAGCCCTTATCTCCTTTAAAAGAGCATTGCCTATCTCCGTCGTACAATCCGGAATAGTAAAACAAATAGCTGGCGAAATTGTTTCATCAATTACATCCTCTACATCTATCTCAAATGTTTGGCGCCGAATCCATAAACTATCAGGCAAACATCCCACCCATCCTGCCCCTGTCCTCCATATTCGAAATACCCTCATTTCTGATCCCCTCCAAGTCGCTAATGAACTGGGTGATTATTTCAGCCAGGTCAGTAGTGGTTCTCACCTATCTTCTCACTTCTCTTCTATTAAGACCACCAGAGAACGTACCCCCATTACCTTCACCCCAGTGAAGGTAATGATGAGTCCTATAATGCCCCATTTTCTTCCTCTGAACTTATTGCTGCCCTACAATCGTGCCGTAACACTCATGAAGGCCCTGACGGTATTCACTACCGTATGCTCCGGCAACTCCCATCTTCCCCCTTTATCCTTCCTATTAAAATTACAACCACATTTGGACATCAGGAAATTTCCCTTCTAATTGGCGAGAGGCTCTATCCTTCCCTTCCGAAACCCAATAAATCGGGTACCCTTCCTCAAGAACTATCGCCCCATCGCACTAACTAGCTGCTTGTGCAAACTATTAGAGCAAAATGGTGAACTTCCGCTTAATGGTATCTTGAATCTCACAATCTCTCTCCTTCCCAATTCGGTTTTCGCCGTGCCAGAAGCACAGCTGACCCCCTTGCTCATTTTGAGACATATATTACATCTGCATTTGCACGCCATGAATCCGTACTAGCTATTTTTTTTTTATCTAGAAAAAGCATATGGTACGACATGGCGGTACCATATCCTCCAACAATTGTCCTCTCTAGGCATACGTGGAAACATGGGTGTCTTCAAAAGTCCTTCCTCTCCAAACGCACTTTCCAGGTCAAAATCGCCTCTGCCACATCATTTTTCTTTCCCCAAATCGAAGGTGTCCCACAAAGGCAGTGTGCTCAGTACCACTTTATTCCTTCTTGCTGTTAATGATATTGTCTCAGTTTTACCACCAGGAGCCAGGCATCACTATATGTTGATGTTTTAAAACCAACCTATGCCTCTGGCACATCCATACCAAATCTCTACCAATTCTTCAATCTTCAATCTCATCAGTATCTTCCTGGGCCACAAACATGGGCTTCCGCTTTTCTACCTCTAATCTTTCTCCATTCTTTTCTCTCGCTCACGTGTAGGTCCTCTACCCCCACTTTCTTATATGGCATTTCCACTCCAATGCCGTTCCTCTGGCAAATTCCTAGGTGTCATTTTTGACTCCAAAACTGTCCTGGCGAGACCATATTCTACACATTAAAGAAAAAGCTCTCCCCCGTCTTCGAATCTTAAAAACTCTCTCCCATATATCATGGGGCTCAGATCGCAAACTCCCCTCATCTTCATGTTACTTTGATCCTCTCCACTCTTGATTAGGATGCCATATCTACCCCTCTGCCCAACTTCTCTCCTTGCCCATCTTGGATACAATCCATCACTGTGGTCTTCGCTTAGCACTAGGCGCCTTTCGCTCCTCCCCAGTTGAGAGCCTGTACACTGAATCAGGCATACCATCTCTATCTCGACGTCGTGCCCTTCTCTCTCTCCGATGCTATGTTCGATTCCACCAATTTTCCCTCACTAAACAAATATCCCACAACCCTACTTCTTACCTTAGCTTCATCCCCACGATTACCTACTCCTTTCTCAACACGCATGGATACCCTCCTCTCACATTCCCCTTTCCCCCATCTCCAACCTCTTCCTTTCTCTGTCCATTCCGTCCCTCCAGGCTCATCCCTCACCCCATATTTGCTCTTCTGTTTTCCCCGACCACCAAAATCAAATATCCCTCCTACGCCCTTCTCACACTTTTCCTTGACCATGTCTCCACTCATTCCTCTAGTATTCAGTATATACTGATGGCTCCAAATCCACCCCGGTGCGGTTTTGCAGTAATCTTCCCAACTTGTACTTTCAAATACTCCCTTTCCCCCTGAATCCAGTGTCCTTTCTACAGAATTGTATGCACTCCTTTTTGCTCTAAAACACATATACTCACTTCCTCTTCCTCTTTTACAATTTTTTCTGACTCCCGTAACTCATTAACTCTCATAAAGTCAATACACTCCACCAACCCCCTTGTTTGTAAGATTTCCCGAACTGGTTGTTCTACCTGTCCAAACAGCCATAAAGCAATCAAATTTTTCTGGGTGCCCAGCCATGTTGGAATCCCCGGGAATGAACAGGCAAAATACACTAGCACGCCACGCCTCTATGTCCACATCATACCAACCACGCTTCTCACATATCCCAGCCTCGGATTATTACCCACACTTTAAGACCTCTTGTATAATCGATGGCAATCTTTTGGTCAAGCCTCCGCACTATAAATTACATTCTGAAAAACTATCAATCTCCTCCTGGTCAGCTCCAATTCATCGGAACAGACGTTGGGAGGGTGCTCTCGCCGCTTACGCATTAGCCACACCCGTCTAACCACTCCTATCTGATGTCACAATCGATCCACCTTATGTTCCTTATGTAATGTTCCCCTTTCAATCCCACACATCCTATTATCGTGCCCACGTTTGAAAAACCCGTACCTCTGCTTTCCCCCATCTATCCTCCCTTCACCCACCTCCCAACCTATCAGACTCCTTTCAGAATCCCACACTTCTGCTTCAAAACCTATTCTCTTTCCCAAACGTATACATCCTTCATCTAATCTAACTCCTTACCACACCCGACCCTAACCCTTTCACTCACCAATTCCTTTGCCTAACTATAGTGCTACATGACCTTAGATGTCTAGCACATTTCTCTTGCTTTTAACCATTAACCATTAACCATTCTCAGACCCTCAAAAAACTGGTTACAATATAGAACATGAAAATGAATATGTAAAACTAGTGGACCTCTCCCACCCCCACTGTTCCTTCTCCAACTCCTTGTACTATCCACTTCTTAAGGTGTGTGAGCTCTGTTGAAATGAAAGGTCAACTTTGTGCCAGTCCTGAACAGCCTGGGGAAGCCATGGTATTCCCTTATTCAGTTTGTCTAGCCCTTCCCCCCCCCCCACACACACAAGGGTACCCTGAGGGTTGGACTGTTTCTCTCCCCAACATACTCTAGGTTTACCATGGCCAATAATGAAGATTTTATACCCTTGTTACACCCCTCCCCCTCCCAATTCCTTGCCTGTTGTCATGGGAGGGGGGGGGGGGTTAGGAGGCGAGGACTGGGACCCTATGCTGGGGAACACCCCTGTCTTGAGCCTCAGCCCTCGACTCCACTAATTTTGCATGAAAGGATTGAAAGGCTGACTTCTTGCGAGTCCTGAAGGGCCTGAGGGAACCATGGGCACGGTATTTCCCTGTTTTAGATATTTGGCCCTGACCCCCTCAAGGGGACGCTGAGGGGTGGACGGTTTCTCTCCCCAACGTACTCCAGGCTTACCATGGCCAATAATGAAGACGTTATACCCATATTAGGGGCAATGAGGCTTGCTCCATCAAATAGCCCCACTAATTCAAACTCCCCTGATTCCCCGACCCTAGGCTCTCCTGTCCACGGCTCCGAACACAACTACTACCCCCTCAATGCCTATTAGTACATTATCCACCCAAATCAATACTCAGTCTCCAGGAGATATTCCTACTCTCCCAACATGCTCATCTTCACCTGTACCCCCCCAGTCTTCAACTACCCCATCCTCCCTTATTACTATTACAGCCTTACCCCCCCAATCCCTTGCCCGTTGTTGTCGTGGGGGGGCTTAGGAGGCGGAGACTGGGACCCAATGATGGGGGAACTCCCCAACCTTGGGACTCAGCCCTCGACTCAACTAATTTTGCATGGCCTTTTTTCCTTCCCACTTTCGTTTCTGTCCCTTCACCAAACCCTTTGCATCCACCTCCTAAGGTGTGAGAGCTGGGCTGAAAGGATGAAAGGGTGTTTTGTGCCAGTCCTGAACGGCCTGAGGGGGCCATGGGCATGGTATTCCCCTGATTTAGTTATCTAGCCCTTACCCCTCAAGGGGACCCTGAGGGGTGGACTGTTTTTATCCCCAACATAATCCAGGCTTACCATGGCCAGTAATGAAAACTTATCCCCAACATAATCCAGGCTTACCATGGCCAGTAATGAAAACTTATCCCCACTATTAGGGACAATGAGGCTTGCCCCTTTATCAAATAGCCCCAACGATGTAAACCCACCAGATTCCCTGACCCCAGGCTCTCCTTTGACCACGGCTCCGAACACTGCAATAACTACCCCCTCATCAATACCTACTAGTACAGTAGCCAACAACCAATCCTTAAGGAACATTTCCACTCTTCCAGCACGCTCAACTTCATCACCTCTACCCCCAACCTCCAACATCAACCACCCCACCTCCCCCTTTTTAATACCTTACAGCCTTGTTGCCCACCTCCCCTAAACACACCTCCCTTAACACTACTCCATCTCGTCACGCCCCGCCCTTTGACTACCCTCTCTACAACAATTTTGAATACCCCCTTTAGCGCAGCCAAATGGGACCGAATTTCGTGATCCCTCCCACAGCTCCCTACTCTGACAACACCCTCTCTTCTAACAAAGTCCCCCAAAAACAAGTAGGTAAAGTCTCTTCCGTAGCCGACCCGACCGCTCCCGTCTTGTCACAGTAACATCCGAAAACCAAGCTATAGCATTAAACAAAACTAACAGACCTATATGGTAACCCATCCTTGCAGAACCCATCCAACCCTCAATACTTCCCACGGAACAGTTTCAATCTCCCCAGCAAATTGCCCAATCTATGATAAAGATTGGTCAGATTGTGGAGAAGATCTACTTGCCTGTCTCACAGACTATGATGCAACATCAGTACAATGCTACTCCATTCCCCCCAGAGGTCATCGAAAGAAACCCACTAACACTATGATGCCCACTATGTACCCAACCTGGCCATACCCGATCTAACTGCCCTGCACAATCACGCACATGTGCCAAAATGTGGCGGCCCCCATAATGTATTTTATAGGGTTGTCCCACCTATAAATTTGTGTCTGAGGTAGCAACCTCAGATTCAAACTTGGACTCAAACTACGTGAAGCCAGACAAGAAGCACGTCGACGTGGTTTCTCCCTAATCCTTACTCCAGTAATACTGCTCATTCTACCCAATTCTCCTAAACCCACCCCCCTACATCTAACCCCCCCTCTTCTACCTCCTACCTTCCCCAGTCAAACTCTTTTGCCATCCTAAATCCAGACACTCCAATCTCTACTACAGACACTTCAATCACCACTACAATCCCAACACCTTCCCCTCTCCCTCCTCGCACAACCAGTAACAGACAGAACAAACGTTCCACCCCCTCTTCCCCTACAACAATCACCTCCACCCTTCCTTTGCTCCATGCTTTAGACACCAGTCCTCTCTTCCCCCCCTCACAAGAAATCCTTTATCCCCCAAAACTCCCAAACCAACTCAGAAGAAGAAACCATTGAAAATATTCAAGATTACCTAATGAAAACTGACACTCAACCTCCAAATCTTACAAACTCCTGCACTGCAAGTAAGCTGGGTATCCATCCCCTCCTAATGATATCCCCCTACACCCTATCCTCCTACCCTCCCAACACAGCCCATCCCCCCCGACCCCAACCCGCCACATTAACCCTCCCACCATCCCTCTATCCCTTCCACTCCCTCCTTACGCACGTGAATCCCCTTATGTAACTCATTAACTCTCATAAAGTCAATACACACCACCAGACACTCCAATCCCACACATCCTACTGTCGTGCCCACGTTTTGAAACAACTCATACCTCTGCTTTCCCCCGACCTCCCAAACTATCAGACATCCTTACAGAATCCCACACTTTTTGCTTCAACAATCTATTCTCTTTCCTCAAACGCATACATATTCTTCATCTAATCTAACTCCTTACCATACCCGACCCTAACCTTTCACTCACCAATTCCTTTGCCCAGCTTAGACAACTAATCACTAACTCAACCACCCTTCCCTAACATTAACTATAGTGCTACATGACCTTAGATGTCTAGCACATTTATCTTGCTTTTAACCATTAACCATTAACCATTATTACAGCCTTATTGTCCACGTTTCCATAATACCACCTTCCTCAACACTACTCCCTCTTCCACACACACCCGTCCTACCAACCCCATCTCTACAAATATCTTAAATACTCTATTTAGTCCAGCCAAATGGAACAGCTTTTTCGTAACCCCCCCCCCCCCATAGCTCCCTACTCTGACAACTCTCCTACCAGCAACGGCTCCAAAAACAAATAGGCGAAGTCTCTTTCCGTAGCCGACCCGATCGTTCCCATCTCGTCACAGTAATATCTGAAACCCAGGCTATAGCATTATCACCTCTGCTCTCTTCGGTAACCCTACTCCTACAGAACCTCGCCCAACCCTTAATACTTGCACTGGGACTGTCTCTTCCCAGCAAACTCCCCTATCTATAACAAAAATTGGTCAGATTGTGCAGAAGCCTATGATGCGAAATCAGTACAGTGCTACTCCACTCCTCCCAGAGGTCATGGTAAGAACCCACTAACATTGCCAAAACTACTTTCCTTAGACATGACCTCCCCTTTACTATTTACACTGGTGAAGAATCCCTTCCTTGTCCGACCGTATCAACCTCCCCGTCAGTGCCAAAATTGTTGGCGTTTAGGACATCCTGTCGAACATTGCTGTTCCACAGCCAGATACCCTCAGTGCCCAGCCTGGTGATACTCGATTAAACTGCTCTGCACAGTCACGCACATGTGCCAACTGTGGCTGCCCCCTAATGTATTTTATAGGGGCTGTCCCACCTACAAATTTGAACTACAACTCGGATTCAGACTTGGACTTACTCTACGTGAAGCCAGACAGGAAGCACGTCGACGAGACCCCCCTCCCCCCCAAGACATTTGTAGTGAACGCCTCGCGAAATCTCATCGTTCACTCCAGGAGGTATAAACAGTATTAGATCTCTTCTCACCTCCACCTCTCCCACAGGCCTGGAATAGTATCTATTGGTTTGAAAAAGATGAACTTAGAGGCAGTCTGTGGTCGGAGCCGCAGCGTGGCAAAGTTTTGCCCTTCTCACATGTGGAAAACTATGAGGGAGGTACTATTTTGTCACCAAGAGGTCCCTTGCATCTCGGGACATCTCGCCACCTGGACTTCGGTCGCTGGCACTTCACCGAAGCCCAGGGCAAGAACATGTATCCCGCGAGTGAGGAGGATGCCCGCACATGGTGTTGCCACAAACGGCTACTGTTTTATATTTGTATTTCTCTCTTTTAATAAATTTATACATTTGTATTTTGGCACCAGTCTCTCGTATATAACAATAGGATGTTATTGGATCGAATCCGTTTTATTTTTTCTTAAGTATTATTTTATAAATTACATCTTTAAATCTCCACAATTTTTATTCATTTTAATTCAAGGCGGAGCGCCTGCTAGCAATCCCACCGCTACGGTAAGCACCGAGTAGCCGTGGTGTAAGCATCTCGCATAATCTCTTTACCAGCACGACGGCTGTGTTCTGCGGGCCTTGTCTCAGGAATTGCGTGTGCACACAATTCTCTAAGTCATGTACGAGTGTGCCGTTCGGCTCGCCGCAGTGCATGCAACACCTCTCTTCACGTTCTATTGTTTGTATGATCTGCCATGAACAGTGGTAACCTAGGTGCATTCTGTGCAGAATGACTTCGGTACCTCTGTTATTTATTTCAGAGAGTGCCAGTAGTTCATAGCCGGTGGCGTCTGAGTACCAGCTGGCCGAGGGGGAGAATCTCGTTTCCTCTCTGTGAAGCTGCAGGAGGAAGGAGGTTGCCATCACCGTACACTTCTTCCTAAGCAATTTTCGGCTCTGATGTATTATCATGGGATTAGGGGGCATACCCCTGCCAACTTCGGCTAGTCTGTCAGCAAGCTCATTCCCTCTGATCCCAATGTGGCTGGGAACCCAGTTTATGACAATTCCTCTACCCTGTGCAAGAATCTTCTGTACCAGTGTGAGGATAGTAGGCAGAAGATAGATATTGTCATTGGGTGAGCGCTGCTGAAGACAGTTGATGGCTCCTCTGGAGTCTGTATGTATGACCACGTGTCCTTCCCTCACGGACGCGTGGTTCAGTGCTCCCATGATAGCAACTGCCTCTGCCTGTAGCAAGGAGGCATTGTCTGTTACCCTCATGGATTTTGTGGCATCCCTTGCTGCGAAGCCGGCGCCTACAGTGTGGGTCAAGGGATCAACCAATCCATCTGTGTAGTACGTTCTGCTACCCGGAGGAGTGATGGTTGCAATGACCCTGTGGGTTTCTGCCTTTAGGCTAGACGTGGGATATTCATTCTTTTTGGTTGCCAGTCTCATGACCGAGAACTCTATCGAGGTTTGTGCCCACGGCGGAGCTTCGACAAAGTCAGGGTTGGGGGAGTCCATGCCCTTGGCAAGAAGCGGTTCTTTGAGCTGATGGGTATTAACACTCTGGCTGTATGAGACAGC
This sequence comes from Penaeus monodon, assembly GCF_015228065.2. NCBI lineage: Eukaryota > Metazoa > Arthropoda > Malacostraca > Decapoda > Penaeidae > Penaeus > Penaeus monodon. The sequence continues at coordinate 18,843,675 of NC_051401.1, forward strand.
CAGGAGCTGTTTGCAAACAGCTCGTTATCTTGTTCTAGGTGTCTGACTATTTTATGTCTTAGGCTTGTATTCCTGGGAGCCTGGATGACCTTTGATAAGAATTGTGCTGCCATTAGATCGATTCGTGAGGCCAAGGGGAGAAGGTTTGCCTCCAGTAGGAGGTTGAAGACCTTCGCCCACCTTGGGGCACCCAGAATGACCCTGGCGACTTCGTTTTGGACCGTCTCCATTTGGTCTTTATATTTTTTCTTAATGCCAATCAGGGCAAGGGAGGCATAGTCTACAATGGGCCTGACAGCAGGTACATAGAATTTTAGTACTCTGTGTCTGGCCCCTATGCGTCTTCCCCTCATTGCTCTCATGACAGACAGTCTTGATTTTGTTCGGTCAACCAGGTACTGGACCTCCTTTTGGAAGGAGAGGGTCCGGTCTATCTTTACCCCAAGGTAGAGGTAGTCCTGAAGCCACTCCAAGTCCATTCCCTGGATTTTCAGACTTGTGCCTTGAACTCTGTGCTTTGGATTTGAATGCGGAGATCTCTAGTCCTGTCCTA
>NC_051401.1:18844327-18854327 GCF_015228065.2 Penaeus monodon
AGGTGGTTTAAAGGTCTGTTTTCACCTCAGTGAGAGAAGAGGGTACCTGTACCTGTTCCAGTAAGTTCCTTCATCCCTCTGAAGTAGCCAACCAGAGATATTCATCACAGTGAGGAAAGAAACTAACTTTATCAGGTACTTCCTATCACAGGACGGGAACTTAGTGTTCTGTCTAGCGGCAGCTATTAGACAGAACCTGGCTGAAGGCCTGACAAAGGGGGCTCCTACCTGCCTATCGCCCTATTCGAAAGAAAGAGAGTGGCAGTCATCAGATGGTCTGCCAGACCAGTCCCTAGCAAAAGAATGGCAACTCTATGCACACCGTAAGGCAGGCCTTCTAAGGCCCCCAGACACACCCTCCCCTGCAGGAGGTAAAGGTCTGCCCACGTCCGAGCACGCGCCCGAAGATGGGGTCCAGTTCACCAGAAGGTGTGCACAGAGTTATCCTATTGCCGAAAATTCGTATAGGAAAGAGTAGGCTAGGAGGGCACGAAGCTACATGCAAGCACATAGCATCGTGGCAACAAACAGGGGGGGGGGGGGCGCGTCACCGTCCGGTAACGCGTAAGAGCCGAGGCCGAAATTGCATGGGACCGGGCGCGGTACATCTCTTTAATCCGCCCATGCAAAAGCCACACGACCGAGAGGTCATGGTGACTCTCTTGGCGTTACTCGGCTTGGCGCCACCCGCTGCGCCCCGTCCGCCACCTTTGCCGGAACGCTCCTTCCTTCTCTCTGAATCGTCCAAGTAAGGACCGATTCACCGCAGGGAGAGAGAAGAGGAGTGGAGAGGAGAGGTCCTACTTCTTCAGCTGCTCGATGTCCACTGTTTTGTTTTGTTTTTGCCTTTGTTGTTCTTCCATATATGTTGTTAGGCCAAGATTACAACATGACAATCTGCTGGGTGGGGAGGGGCCTCTGCCCGGTTAGCACCGCCCATCACGTGTGCTCACAGAGCAGAGGATGCCTCCCGCCCTAAACAAATTTATCACACACGGCCACATACTGTTCTCGTTCATCCTCTTGTTTAAATAAACAAAAGAGTGACCCATTGAACCTCGCTCTCAACTCCTTGGAGCTGGAAGGGAGGCAGGCAGGCGAGGGTCTCACCTGCAACAGGCTATCATAGCGGGTCCCTGGCAGGCGAAAAAAAAATGGTTCTCGTGTTATTAAGTTATTTTGTTCTTGTTCTTGTTCATCTTTCCCTATTTAAATCTCATGTTACTGTGTCACAACTCTATGTTCTTTTCACTATCACCATCATGTTCCTCTGTTCCTGTTTCACCATCATCTTCCCCGTTTATTTCCATGTTCATTTATTCCTTTGTTCTGTTTACCATCATCCCTCCTCATTTTAATTTATGTTCCCGTGTTACTATCACCATCATCCTCCCTCATTCATTTTCATACTCCCGTGTTCTAGTACTTCACCATCATCCTTACTCGTTTATGTATTACCGTTTTTTTAAACTAGCGTTCTTTTGTTCTCCATTCTTCTCGTTTAAATAAACAAAAGAGTGACCCACAGAACCTCGCTCTCAGCTCCTAGGAGCTGGCAGGGAGGCAGGCGAGGGTCACACCTGCAATAAGCTGTCATAATGGGATCACACCAATTATGATAATCCCTAGCGGGCGAGAAAAAAAGAAAAGAAAAGGAAAGAAAGAAAAGAAAAGAAAAAAAGGTGTCTCCTGCCTACCCAACCTGGTTCCAGTAAAAAAAAAAAAAAAAAAAAAAACTCCCACACAGTAAACCAAAGAAAAAACTAGCAAGGGGTTTCGCCCCCCTACTTTATACTTTCTCTTCTTTCAACTTCTAGGTAGCTAGCTACCCTTAGCTTCTCTTCCCATCCTTGAACTAAGGATCCCCCTCCCCTTTAGTTCATTAGACTCGCAATAAGGTTATGTGCAGAGAAAGTTGCGACTTGGGAGGAAGGGAAACAGAGATAGATACACAGACAGACAGATAGCCAGACAGAGGTAGATAGAGGGACAAAGTTGTGTGTATGTATGTGTGTATGTGGATTTCACTGAGTGTGCGTGTGCGTGTGTGTGTGTGTGTGTGTGTGTGTGTGTGTGTGTGTGTGTGTGTGTGTGTGTGTGTGTGTGTGTGTGTGTGTATGTGTGTGTGTATGTGTTCGTGTGTGTGTGTGTGTATATATGTATGTGTGAATGTCTGTGTGTGCGTGGGTGCGTACGCTATTGGAACGTCACGAAGATGAAGTGACGTCATGAAGAGGACGTGACGTCATGAAGAGGAAGTGACGTCATGAAGATGAAGGGACATCATGAAGATAAAAGGAAGTGACGTCATGAAGATGAAGTGACGTCATGTATTTTAGCTTTACGAGCACGAAAAACATTGACTGGAGAAAACAGCCACTGTTTATAGTGAACTATGGGGTCTTGAGTGATTAACAAATACAGTGTTTAAATTTTATTGTACTTTTTCAGCTAAATTATACAGTAATTACAAAATGTCTTAATCATTAAATTTTGGGTCTTCTTCATCATCCTCTTTATCTTGATACTCGAAGTCACGTGTTTTGACATCTGAATCTTCACCATACTGGAGTGCAAAATCAGTCTGTATCAGCAAGTCTGTCAAAGATTCCTCACTGTTTATGTTTAGAGGAATGTAGCGGACTAATGAAAAGTCATCAATTACTTTACCCAGTGCATGTGTAAGCTTGTGGTACCTGAAAAGTAAGTATTTTATTAGATTATCAATTGTGAAATTTTACCTTCTCAAAATAGATTTCTTCAGAGGTATTAATCATGTGTAACAATACTATCACAAAGGTAAAATGTGCAATTGGGAAAGCAGTGTTGTGCTGACTGCCAAAACAACATATTTCATTCAAGAACTAAAAAGGTCTGCTTTCCATTTTTGTTGGATGGAATACCTTGTGTATATCACTTACTTTTTATTAAACTTGGAAACTGAATGATCTGATGTCAAAAGTTCATGTACTTCGGGTTCCAAGAACATCTCCAGTTGCTCCTTTGCTGATTTATTTAAAAAGTCCATTTTTGTCAAGACATTAATGTGAGGGACCTGAGGATCAAAAACATATGGTTAAATCTCAATCAACTAAGGGAAACTATCAATGAGAACATTCTTGATTTAATATGTTGAAGAAATGTTGAGTTAGATGCAACATGAAAAAATTAATATAATAGATCTTTCATTCTGTTATCTTGTAACAAACCAAAAAGCATACAAATAAAAAACCACATCAAACACTAAGCTGAGACATATTAACATATATTTCTACTTTCACACTTATATATAATATTTGATGAATACTAAGGTCAATGAGATTATTTTACACACAGATAAAGTGACATGGATAAGAAAATAGTTATTATGTCTGTTCAAATAGGTATATGCTGTACATGACTATATAAAGGTACACAAAAAAAAAAGACCTCACCTCCAGTTGTACCATTGTTGCTAGGGCAGCCAGCGAACCAGAAAGAAATTTTGCAGCATCAACCATATACACAGAATCCAGTACAAACACTGCACATACACGAAAATCCCATGACTGAAGGTGTTGTATTAATCTGAATAAAGAGAGAAAACGGGGGCAAATGTCATTTATACGTAATAATGAATGTGATTTTGTGTTTTATATTCTAGATTTACATTTGTAATATATAATGCATTTCCCACCAAGTAGAAACCTTGGATGGAGTTGAGTTATGCCAAATAATTTCAACTATACTGGAGCCTTTTTGGGCATGGATAAAATCCATAAAATTGCCTTTTTTATTGTGCACTTTCTTAGTCTGGATACTCCCCCCCTAAAAAAAAAAAAAAAAAAAAAAAAAAAAAAAAAAAAAAATCTCTTTTTTATTCATAAGTTGATTAATTAAATTTGTTCCCCAATCCAACATTAGACATTCCTTTTAACATTATTGCTAAATCAATGAGGATGAAGAAGAAGAAGAAGAAGAAAGATAATTTTTTTATACCTTTAATACTCACATTTTCATAACATCCATGTGCGTGTATAATTCAATCTGCCCTGGGCAATCAAACAAAATGCAGTCGTCATCATAATCTCCCAGCTGCTCCTATGGAAGCAAAATTTTAATATAAGGTATTAAATGCATCTTATGTGTACCACATTCTAATAATAAAAACATTATGTTTTCAAGGATACATGCATGGATGTGTTATCTTTTATATAGTGGGGTGGGGAATGAGCATGCTTCCTTGAAAGTGTTATAATATATAGGTTGGTAGATGGATGTATATGATGGTTTATATTCCCTTTAAGATACAGGCAGATGAATAGACATGATTGGCAGGCAAACCTAATCTGAATAAAGAGTAACATATAATGTATCTTCTGTTATAGAAGATTTTGAATACCTAAACAAATGATGTGAATGCAACACTAAAACGCAGACTTTGGCAATGATTTAATTAACCCCTTGGATTCGGATGCATCGCTGTCTATATGTGATCTAAAATATGGGCATTAGGCTTATCTGAGCAACCACTCTAGTGTGTGGCTTGCAGGCTGGGTGCACACAAACACTAATGTGCAGTGACAAAACTCCATGCCTACTCTTGCAATGTTATTTCATCTTTTATGCATATGCACTTTAAGCTTTTTTGCCACTTTCCAATGTCTATGTTTATAAATTTAACTTGCTTTATCCAGATGGTAACAACTGTTTTCCTTGCAGACTCCATATCATCTCTCTCAGTTGTCCATAACTCAATAATAAAAATAATAAGTAACATTTTGTTATTTGCATCATTTTTTTTTTTTTATAATATTCAATTTCCTGTAATTCAACTTGCACTGCTGGTCACAGCAGGCAGGAATAGAATCAATGAGCATGGAAATAAAGGCTGGGGCTCTTCCAGTCATGTCCCACAGATGATACATTCCACACTCATTTATTGATCGAAATAATGCAACTGCTCCTTTCTAAATGCCCAGTGAGTGTAATCACCCTCCAACAGCTTAGTACACATGGCAATTCATTCCCATCACCCCAGTCTTCACCCAAAATTCTTACGATGGCAAGTTCCTTTCACCCTGGCCATCAGCTAAATTTTCCCATGATGGCATGTTAACTTTATTCTCCCCTCAAGCTATTTTTTTTCTTGATGTGATGGTCATGTCATATGGATCATAGAAGTTAAAGAGCTAATAATAATTTTTCACCTTTGAATCATGATGTAAAAATCTATGTGAAAAATCAAAGTGTAAGTAAATATTTTTGCATAATTGAACCAACTTGAAAATGGATATTAAAATAGTTACAAACATTTTACTATGAAGTCTGGGCTCTGTCATCTCATTCACATCCTTTACCTCAATAGTGGTAACTTTGGCTTGAGAAGTGACAACAGAGGCAGGCAAACTACTTGCAAAACAGCCAATGCACTTCAAAAGCAGTTGTTTAGATAGAAGTCTGCCCACTTCAGATGCCACTTCCCAGGTATACCTGTCGATCAGGCCTGGCTAATAACTAACTTAAAAGCCTACAATGATTACATTCATGTAGTTCATAGATACTCATGATAGAAAAATAACAAACAAAAAACTGCAAAGCTTAGATATAAAAAGTGTTATGCCTCCGTCTTCTCATCTTCAAAATGAATCAATACACGTATATAAAATTAACAAAAGCAATGCTAACAACCCCTGATATGATTTTAATAAAAACTAAAATTCTAAACCTACCCTTAGCCACTCCAATCCATCTGGCTCCATCAAATACTCCATGCAGAACACAAGCCCTCCATTGGGGCCAAAGTCCATGTCGTCTGCTTGCATGACATCATCCAGCTGAATGAGGTCACGGACATCCACCAAGGCACCATAGTTGAAGGCTTCAGCAGCTGGGTCAAGGTTGACAACACTGAAAAATTATTTTATAAAGTGTTCACATTGAATGGGATTTAAAATTATAACAAATCAGCTCTAGTCTGATCTAATTTCTCTATCATTTCTAATATTCAAAAACATGTCTAAAGTACTAATTATCTGATTTCCTCTTGTATTAACCCTTCTATAGCAGGGTGCAGGGTACAATGCAACACACAAATAGGTTTATTTTTGTCAAATTCAAATTTAACCCAAAACAGACAGGCATGGCATGTATGAGCATGCCATGCTCACTTTGACTTTACTTTATTAATTGTTTTTACACAAAGATGGCTCCACTTCTACTAAGTCACCAATGAGCCAATTATGAGTACCAATTGTCTCACCTGTTTACCCTTTTCTTTGATTTCCAAAAATATTTTATGTCTTATTTGCCACTACTAATGTCAATAACATCATAGTAATTATAATGTCTATAATAAAAATAACACAATCAATATTCATATTCTAATTGATTCCTTTGTGGCTAAGCACTTGCAGAGCCATCTATGTGCAGAGACATTTAACAAAAAATCTAAAATGAGCACAGCATTTTCCTGGCAACATTGAGTTAATGAAAGCATGTTTTTCCTTATAAAATTGAATTGGTAATGGAAAAAGAAGAAAGGAAATGTTGGTTGGAGTTTAGATTACTGGAGGACAAGATTGACCAAGAGATTCAACCCTGTAATTCAATTCTAAATTTCTACTCTTCCTGTCAAACTAGGCCCCAAGAGAGGATGGTAGACAGGAGATAAGAGATGCCTGAGTGCATCAATACGTACACACTATTTCTGGTAACTTATTCCAGCCAAGACTTAAAACATGTTTGTGAAACAAAAAAAATAACATTTAGCATAGTCAATTGGGTAATAAATTTTCTCTATTAATTAATATCTACTGAATGAGTCCTGTATCAAGTTTCAAATACAAGTACTCACTTTATCACTCTGTTGCAGGTTTCGGCATGTCTCTGAAGAACTTCACAGTAAGTTGATTTGCCTGAGCCTGCTGGACCCAGGACCAGGTGTGCATATCTCATTTTTAATTAAAGTATTACCTAGTAATAAAAAACAATACAAAATTAGTATTTCATTATTGTAACTGGTTATCATATATTCAGCTTGTTAAAATTATATTAAAAATTATAAACTGAGAAGATAGGCAACTTATAGACATTACTCAGCCTGAAGTAACTCCAAGCAATCAATATAGACATTATATATAGATATAGATATATATATATATATAGATATATAATATATATATAATATATATATATATATATATATATATATATATATATATATTTTTTTTTTTTTTTTTTTTTTTTTTTTTTTTTTTTTTTTTCAAGTGCCCTGTCCCACAAGGACCTTGGCGATCATGGATATTAAATTATAATCTATTACATATGTATAAACAAACAAACAAACGAACAAAAGAACAAACAAACAAACAAACACGCACACACACACACACGCGCGCGCACACACACACACGCATAGACGCATGCATACACGCACGCATACACGGACGCATACACACACACACACACAGACACAGACACAGACACAGACACAGACACAGACACAGACACAGACACACACACACACACACACACACACACACAAAATCCATGCCTTCTCCACTCCTGTCAGCACTTCACAAAGGCCTTTGCCGTTGCACAAAAACTTAATACTGCACACTACTGGGCTGGACTTTAGATTGTATCCTTGCTTATATAGATCACTGCATGCTTCAGCGGGCTTGCAGTGCACTGCTTCTATAACTACAAGAGAGAAGTCCTATATTCTCAACAATTAGCAAATAGAATTCCCTTTCTGTACCTATTTAACTTTTTTGGAGAAGACATGCCTGTTCAGATTGCATAATGCTTCGTAATTATTCGTAATCATTCAAAAACACAAAAACAAACCTACCATCAACAATACTCCATAACCCATAATGCACACCACACGATAATACCAAACACATTACTTATAACACCGAACTATTAACACAATACTAGGAAAGACATACGGCACAACACGCTAATACCAACAAATACAACCAACTTCACTAAACACAAAGACACTTACAACAATCTGTTACATTATTAAATCCACTGAGATACAACAATAACGAAAGGTTAACGAATAACGAGAAATTAATAAAGAGAAAAGAAACTCACAGATCTCACATGGGACGTGTTCGTCTTGCTCTAACTTGTAAACAATGTGTTCGGATGCGTGCATTCTGGTTTGCTTACTCTCCTTGCCTCTAGTTGTTAATGCTAACAGTGGTGATAAAAGTAATAAAGATAATATTAATGATAATGATAATGATAATGATAATAATAATGATAATAATAATGATAATGATAATGATGATAATGGTAATGATAATGATAGTAATGATACAGTAACACTAATACTAATACTAATAATGCTAATGTTAATGATAATAATGATAATAATAATAATGATATTGATTATGATAATGATAACATTGATAATTACAATAATAATGATAATAACAATGAAAATGTTAAAGAGTAATAACACATATTATTATTATTATTATTATTATTATTATTATTATTATTATTATTATTTTATTATTATTGTTATTATTAATATCAATATTACTATTATCATCATCATCATCATCATTATTTTCAAAACTATTGTTATCATAATTATTATCATTATTATTATTATCACTATTATTGTTAATGTTGTTTTCATTATCATTGTTATCATTATAATCATTATCACTATCATTATCATTAATATCATCATTATTATTATTATTATAATTATTATTTTCATTAACATTACTATTATCTTTATCATTGTTATCATTGCATTTACTGTTATCAATGTTATTGTTATCATAATTATTATTATTATAATTACTACCATTATTATTATTAATAGTAATAGTACTGTCATTACTTTCATTATCATTATTATTATTTTTATTATTATTATTATTATTATTATTATTATTATTATTATTATTATTATCATTATTATTATTATTATTATTATTACTATTATTATTATTATTATTGTTATAATAATAATAATAATAATAATAATAATAATAATAATAATAATAATAATAATAATAATAATTAATATTATTATTATTATTATCAGTTTCATTATCATTATTGTTATCATTATTATTGTTATCTTTTTATTTTTTATTATTATGATTATTTTAATAATTATTACTATTATTATTAGTAGCAGTATTATCGTTATTATTATTATCATTATTAACATAAATATTATCACTATTATTACTATCAATTTATTATCATTATGATCTTTATTATCATTATCATTATCATTACAATTATTATTATCATCATTAATATCTTTATTATTATTATTATTATTATTATTATCGTTGTTATTATCATTACTGATAATAACAATAATAGTAATAATTATTATAATAATAGTTAATGATAGTATAATTATCATCAGTACTATTATTATCATCGATAACGTCATTATCATCATTATTATTGGTATTCTCATCATCATTGTTATTTTGATTTTCATTAATATTACCATTGGTATCATCTTCACTATTGTTACTGTTACTATTATTGTTATTATAATCATTATGATTTTTCGTATTGATATTATCATTCTACTCATTGTCAGCATTATTATTATTATCATTATCATTATCACTATCATCATCATCATCGACGTCACTATCATCTTCATTAATTTTGTTACTATCTTAATTTCATTATCACGGTTATCTTCATCATTACCCTCATTTTATTCGTATATTATCATTGTGTTATTATCAATATAATCATTATCATTATTAACATCATAATCATTATCATTATTACTATTATTATTATCAGTATCATTATATTACCACTATTATTAATATCAAGGTCTGAATAAATACTAATTTAGATCTTGATGAATATCGCTTTGCCACAACTATTTATCATTGCCTTGATTTCTATTACCATCATTATTACCAAAGTATAGTTATAGAATGAGATGATCACTCGTTTACACGTCTGTTATGCCCTGGGCGAGAGGCCACCTTCCACCTTACGATAT
>NC_051401.1:18864327-18866100 GCF_015228065.2 Penaeus monodon
TATATACATACGTACATATATATATATATATATATATATATATATATATATATATATATATATATATATATGTATGTATGTATATATATAAATATAAATTATGTATATATATATACATATGTATATATAAATATAAACTATGTATATAAATGTATGTAGAACGTATGTATCATCAAGGACAGATAGCTCAGAATTGAACAGCTGTGACCAATGACCTATATGTCTCTCGTGACCACGCGTAACGCAGCAATTCTGTTGCTGACCTTCCAACAGCGATCGCCAAACAGCGAGATCCTTAACGCTGTTCCGAGTGTTCTTTTGAGATCTTGATCACTGACTGAGCTTGGGAGAAGTACTGAAGTAGGTTCCCGTTGCAGTGTCTATCCTAGACGGGTGATTCTAACCATTAAACTTGACGTGGTTCTTCTGCTCAGCATCACGTGGTTCAACCAGTGAGTACACTCTCTGCTCTTGCTTGAAATCCACATCTACCACCTGGTAACCGTGGCTTCACATATCCCTGAGAGGGTTACTTGTAGGTAATCGAGGTAAAGTTCCTTACCCAGGGGAACAACCAGCCGGCCGGTGACTCGAACTCTCGAACTCAAATTGTCCACTCGATCACCGTGGCCTTATATACAACAGCAATAGTAATAATAATAATAATAATAATAATTACAGTAATAATAATAATTTAGTTATGGGTATTTCTGGTGTGACATGCTGTGTGTTTTATTTTGCTTCTAATTTACCCACTTTGTGCAAGGAATGGCCGGGGTTAGCATCCACTGGCGGCGAGGGTTTTGAACGCTGGTCTTCAACATTGCTAAACGAGATCGCTATATATATATATATATATATATATATATATATATATATATATATATATATATATATATATATATATGTGTGTGTGTGTGTGTGTGTGTGTGTGTGTGTGTGTGTGTGTGTGTGTGTGTGTGTGTGTGTGTGTGTGTGCGTGTGAGTGTATGCATATATATACATGCATTTTATGCACACACAAATATATATGGACACATACACACACACACACACACACACGCACGCACACACGCACGCACGCATGCACGCACACACACACACACACACACACACACACACACACACACACACACACACACACACACACACACACACACACACACACACATGTATATATGTATATATATATATATATATATATATATATATATATATATATATATATATATATATATATATATATATATAAATATATATATATATATATATATATTATATATATATAATATATATATATATATATATATATATATATGTTGTATTGTCTAGCCCCTTCCACAAGAGCTATGCATTGTTGTAACACTACTTTTCATCACCAATGATTGTCATATGTTAAGCACGTGATCTATGCCCTTCTTTAGACCACTGTAGGAGATGACAGGCAGACTCCCTGTGGGGGGCCGAGGAGCAACACCTCGTTCCTCGGCGCAGCCGTACTCCATCATACAATATAATAAAGGAGTCTAGACATCTTGGTTGTCTACCTTACACCCTAAGCTCGCCACCTACGATACTCTTGTAGGGCCCATCATTCCGGCTCTTACATATATAATATATATGATATATTTATATATTATATTATATATATATAAATTTAATAATTAAAAAATATATATTATATAATATATATATATATAATATATATAAATATATATATATTATATATAATATATTATATGATAATATGTAATATCTACAACCCTAACTCCC
>NC_051401.1:18866200-18881697 GCF_015228065.2 Penaeus monodon
TTAAATTCTGCCTTTTTTTTAACCTTTAACCATTAACCTTATTACACCCTTTTTGTCCACGTTTCCAAAATACCACTTCCTCAACACTACTCCCTTTTCCCACCACCCGTCCTCCAAACCCCCATCTCACAAAATTTTAAATACTCTTTTTAGTCCAGCCAAAGGGAAGCTTTTTCGTCCCCCCCCCCCCCCCCATAGCTCCTACTCTGACAACTCCCTACCAGAACGTTTCCAAAAAAAAATGGGCGAAGCCTTTTTGAGCCGACCCGATCGTTCCATCTTGTACAAAATATCTGAACCCGGCTATAGCATTATCACTCTGCTCTCTTGGGTACCCTACTCCAAAACCTCGCCCAACCCTTAATATTTGCACTGGACTGTCTTTTCCCCACAAACTCCCCTACTAAAACAAAATTTGGGTCAGATTGTGCAGAAGCCTATGATCAAATCAGTCAGTGTACTCACTCCTCCCAGAGGTCGAAAGACCCACAAAATCCCCAAAACTTTCCTTTTAGACTGCCTCCCTTTACTATTTACCTGGTAAAAAACCCTTTCCCTTGTCCGACCGTATCAACCCCCCCGTCAGTCCCAAAAATTTTGGCGTTTAGGACATCCTGCCCCGAACATTGCTTTTCCACACCAATACCTCATCCCCAGCCTGGTGATACTCTTAAACTCCCTTGCACAGCCGAACATGTCCAAACGGGGGCTGCCCCCCTAATGTTTTATAGGCTGTCCCACCTAAAAAATTTGAACTAAAACCGGATTCAATTTGGGACTTACTCTAGTAAGCCAAAAAGGAAGCACGTCACGAGACCCCCCTCCCCCCAGATTTGTAGTAAACGCCTCGCAAATTCATCGTTCACTCCAGGAGGTAAAAACTATTAATCTCTTCTCACCTCCCCCTCCCCCACAGGCCGAATTATCTTTTGGTTTTTAAAAAAGATGAACTTGGGGCAGTCTGTGGTCGGAGCCGCAGCGTGGAAAAGTTTTCCCCTTTCTACTGTGGAAAATAGGGGGAGGTACTATTTGTCACCAGAGCCCCTTGCATTCGGGACATCTCGCCACCTGGACTTCGGTCGCGGGCCCCCCCAAACCCCGGGCAAAAAACTGTATCCCGCGAGTGGGAGGTCCCCGCAATGGTGTTGCCAAAAACGGCTACTGTTTTATTTTTGTATTTCTCTTTTTTTAAAATTTATAATTTTTTTTTTGCACCATCTCTCGTATATAACAATGGATGTTATTGGATCGAACCGTTTTTTTTTCTTAAGATTTTTTTAAAATTACTTTTTAAACTCCACAATTTTTATTCATTTTAATTCAAGGCGACGCCTGTAGAACCCCCGCCCGGTAAGCCCGAGTACCGTGGTGTAAGCATCCGCATAATCTCTTTCCAGCACGCGGTGTGTTCTGCGGGCCTTGTCTCGGGGAAAGCGTGTGCACAAAATTCTCAAAGTCTGTACGAGTGTCCCGTTGGGCCGCCAGGCATGAAAACCCTCTTTTCACGTTCTATTGTTTGTAGATCTCCATAAAAGTGGAACCTGGGTGCTTCTTGCGAATGCTTCGGTCCCTTTTTATTTATTTCAGAGAGTCCATAGTTCTAGCCGGTGGCGTCTGAGTACCAGCTGGCCGGGGGGAGAATCTCTTTTCCTTTTTGTAAAGCTGCAGGGGGAAAGGGGTTCCCATCACCGTACATTCTTCCCCCAATTTTTTGGGCTCTGATGTATTATCATGGGATTAGGGGGCATACCCTGCCAACTTCGGCTATCTTTCAGCAAGCCATTCCCTTGACCCCATTGGGGGGGAACCAGTTTTGACAATTCCTCTACCCTGTGCAAATCTTGTACCATGTAGGATTAGGCAGAGATAAATTTCTTTGGGTGGCGCTGCTGAAACGTTGATGGCTCTCTGGAGTCGTATGTTGACCGTGCCCTTTCCCTCACGGACCGGGGTTCAGGCCCCCAGATAGCAATGCCTCTCCCTGTGCAAGGGGGCATTGTCTTTTTTACCCTCATGGATTTTGTGGCCCCCTTGCTGCAAGCCGCGCCTAATTTGGGGGTCGGGGGATCAACCAATCCTCTGTGTAGTACTTTTCGCTCCCCGGGGGAGTGTGTTGCAAGCCCCTGGGGTTTTTCTGCCTTTGGCTAGATGGGTTTTCATTTTTTTTGGGTTGCCAGTCTCATGACCGGAACTCTATCGAGGTTTGGCCCACGGGGGAGCTTCGAAAAAGTCGGGGTTTGGGGGGGCCATGCTTGGCAAGAACGGTTCTTTGACTATGGGTTTAACACCTGGCTGTAGGACGCCAGGGTTTGAAAAACAGCTCGTTACTTTTCTGTGTCACTATTTTGTCTTAGGCTTGTATTCCTGGGAGCCTGGATGCCCTTTTGATAAAAATTGTGCTGCCATTAGATCGTTTTCGGAGGCCAAGGGAGAGGTTTTTCCCTCCAGTAGGAGGTTGAACCTTCCCCCCTTTGGGGGCCCCAGAAGACCCGGGCGACTTTTTTTTGGACCGTCTCCTTTTGGCCCCCCTTTATATTTTTTTTAAGAAATCAGGGCAAGGGGGGCTAGTTACGGGGCCGACAGCGGGTCATAAAATTTTTGTACTCGTGTCGGGCCCCCTATGCGTCTTCCCCTCATTGCTTCAGCGACAGTCTTGTTTTTGTTCGGTAAACCAGGAGGACCCCTTTTTGAAGGAGAGGTCCGGTCTATTTTTACCCCAAGGTAAGGTAGCCCCTGAAGCCACCCAAGCCCTTTCCCCTGGATTTTCAGATTGGCCTGAACTCTGTGCTTTGGATTTGAATGCGGAATCTCTAGTCCTGTCCTCAACACTCCTGGAACAGGCCCAGATAATGCTGGGTTTTGTTTAGGATATGCTCCAGTGGAGATGATAGCAAGATCGTCTCTAAAATATTTGCCCCCACTGGGGGGTTTTATGTTGAGGCGGATTTTAATGTTTTAAAGAGGGCTGACGGGAAAACCCCCCACCCTGTGGCATTCCATTCTCTAGTGGCATGTGCGTGATAGGTGCCCTTTTAAATTTTAAATCTGGTTATTCTTTTCCCTAAAGTAGTCACCTATCCTCCCAAGATTTCCCTCTGTTTCCCTTTTTTGGACAAGTTCCTGAGTGGAAAGAGACTTCCCAATTAAAAGCCTTTCCAGTAAAGGATTACTACCACAGATGTGCCGTGTTTTGTGTCAAGACGTGCTATGGGGCCTGTGTCATCCCCCTGGTGAACCCTGGGGGGTTTCATGGGGGCCCCCATTTTCCACGGACCCGGTTCAACCATCCTCTCGGCCGTTTTGGCCAGACACTGAGGAGAAGATGGGGCGATTTTTCCTTGGGTTTCCCTTTTGGGTTTAGGGAGGGGAACATGGTACCCCTTTTCCACTCGGGGGTAAGGGGGGGAAAATTTCCCGGGGGGACTTTTTATATTTTTGCAGGAATGCAAGCTCATCTACTAGCCCCAGGGGGGAAATGAGGGGGTACAGCCCCCAATCAACCCCGGGGGCTGTGTTAAAACGGGCTTCATATTTTTTTTTATTTTCCCCGAGAAAAGAAAACCCTCTGAATTATGGGGTTTCGGCTCCCCTTTTCTATATGACAAGTTGTTGGTTGTAGGCGTTCTTGTTTCCCCTCGTTCGCCGGGCGGGCTGTTGACTCTTTCTCACAGAGAACTTGCGCCAGTCTTTTGGGCCCTGACGGGGGGTCTGGTGCGTGCTCTCGGGGCTGAGGGGTGATAGCTCGCTTCCCCTTGCCTAGCTCTGAGAGGTGGTACGGGATAAAGGGCTCACAAAATTCCAACCATTTTCCTGTTGACTCTGCGGGCTTTTTCCTTTTGCACCCTAACGCCTCCCTTAGGGGGGTAGGTTTGGGGGGTTCTTTGCCTTGGGAAAATGTTTTCGGCAATATTTACCCTGTGGGACCTCCCTAATCTCGTCATTAAAGTACCAGGCGTCTTTGTGACCCCCTAGACCCGGGCCGATTTTGGGTAGGGTCAGTGGGAGGCTGCCCCAAGGCTTTTAAGTCTGGTTTGTACACTTCCCTTTTCGTTTTGTGTGGGTTCATTGTTCTCAGACAGGGGGCCCAAGGCCTCGGGGAACCCCTCCTTGGCCTTGTCTGTTTTCCATTTGGATTGGGTGTGGTATTTGGGCGGGCCATTTCCCATGGGGGGTAGTTATAGTGCCAAAATGGTCAATGGGGTCCATAAACATCCCAGCCAATCCCTCCACTAAGCGCGTGGCCAGGGGGGGGTCTAGGACCCCCCTCTGACTCCCGCCGCTCCGGTCCCCCTGAGGACCCATGATGGGGGGGTGTGTTGAAGTCCCCCCCTATGATCATCGGTCGGTCTGCAAAAGCACTCCCTGGCGTGTCTAAGCTACTACATGGGGCCGTCTGTACCTTGTACAATTTCGGGGGCCCCCCCCGCTGAATCTCGACAGAAGGGATTCAAATCTTCTCCACTGCGGTGCACGTATTGGAGCGGGGAATTGTTGTTTTGACCAGGTGATGCCTTTTTTGCATGGGTACGGGCAGCGCGTAGCGTGATCCCGGGAACGGGTTCCCGCTGAAAATGTCTCCTGGAGCATAACGTTAAATGTCCTTGAGCACTATTGCGTGGAGGATGGCATCTTGGAGAAGTCACAAGGTTCCCCTGCAGAATACTTGATTTGGGGCCTAGTTACTAATTGATGTTACATCAAAAATCGTCATATTCGGATTGCAGTCGGGGCTGACAAATTCATTGTGAGATCCTCACTCTTGGGGGGGGTCCTTCGCTGTAGGCTTCCCTGGGCCACTGAGGGGGGAGAGCCCTTTTTAGCTTGATTGAAGTTTTTTGGGGCCTTTTCTCTGGGCCAGGCTGTTTTTGTGATTGGGTGGCCTTGCCTGGGCGGTCGCTTTTTCTGATTCAGTTTTTGGCACTGAAACGCCCGGCTAGGCCCCCCTGTGGGGTTTTGGGCCCGGGTTTGGGGAGGGAGGAAGTCTCGACCTGGGAGGGGAGGATTGGGGGTTTTTGGCCCTTTACTTCCTTCCCTTTACCTTGCCAGTCTTTTTTAATGTCGTCATGGCGCCTCGGCCTTTCCGCCTCTTCCTTGGGCCTGGCCAAGGATGCGCCACTGCTGTGACTAGCAGGGGGCGGATCACATGTCCCCCTCACGAGAGATGCTTCGGATCTGGGGAGGCCTGTGGGTTGTTGGAAACCCTTTTTTCCCGTGGGTTTCCCCGCATTTGTTTTATTGGGGGGGAAATCCCGTTTTTCGGAGATTCCGGTTTCGGTGGGGGCGCTTCCTTTCCCTTAGGAGGGCGGGGGGCCTTTTTGCTTTGTTCCCCCCAGACTAGGCCTGGGGGGGAGGAAAAAAGTTGGGCGCTTCTTAGCAAACCCCTTGCCGCTTTAGGGCCGCCTTTTTCCCACGAGCAAGCCCGGCTCCGGGTATGCCTCTTGGGGCCAGTTGGGCTTTTTGTTGTGTCCTTTTCCTTTTATGCCTTAATCCACCTCGGTGTTTTGTACCCTTCTACAGACACCACTTTGGTTTGGGTGCAGTTAGCCGGTGGTGTCCTACTTTGGCTTAAAAAACCCCAGGTTCAGGCCTATCCGAGTGGGAGGGCCCCGTTATCCAAAAAAAGGGGAGGGGGGCTACCTTTCATGGCACCAGGGCTTGCGGTTGAGCCTTCCCTTCGACAATCGGGGGAAACCTCCACGACCTGTGGGTGTATGCATCACCTCCAAATCGTTTTGACTGGAAGCCAAGTACACCATCTTTACCCCTTTCCTCGGATTCATGGGAGGGCCACTTTCTCCATCATTTACTCCTTTGTTTCCCGCAGGAAAAAAAGGGGGGCCCGATCTTGGGCTGATATCATCCCTTCTCGCGCAACCCGGATCGACAAACCGGGTTTTAGCGGCTCTCCAAAGCCCTGACCATTTGGGAGGGATTGTCGAACCTTGGGGGTTTGACGGGGGCCCTTAAATTTCGGGGAAAGCCTTGGGGGGCCAGACTCCCATCGAGTCGGTCTCCGGCCTCGGGCGTTTTGATCCCCCCTTTTTGGCTTTGGGCTTGCTTGGGGGCCCAGCTGTTTTTGGCTGGTTTTATGGTGCTCCGATTTGGTCAGTGGGGGTTTTCTGAGAGGTGCTCAAGGCCCTTTCCCGGTCGGGTGCTGGGCCCGGGGGGCCACACGGGGTCCCTTTTGGCAAGCTGGGGACAGACATGTTCTTTTATGCTTTTTTTTGTCTTGTCCCCATCTTGGGACAGGCAGACGTTTCACCTTTGGGTCGGGGGTTTTTTTTTTGCCCCCCGGAGGGGTATGGCTCAGGGGTGTACCGTGGGCGGGCCTTGCACGGGGCGTCATCATTATTGTCTTCTGTGGGGGGGGTTTTTGTTGATTTTTCCCTGTACTTGGCAAAGCTTCATCCCCTCACCCCCACCCCCCACGGGTCCAAAAAGGGAACGATGTTAGAACCATGCTAACAGCAAAAGGGGTGATGAGTGGTATACGCAGCCCCAAATTTGCCGTTTTCAAGGGACGCACGGGCGGTGTGAGTACCACGGCAGCATACTGCTTGACCCTACCTCCCGAAGGGACCGCCGATTTGGGCCCACCGGGGCTAGATCGGCCCCCCTGTCTTTCCCGGATGAGAACCAAGAACGTGTTGCTAGCCCCAGGGCTACTCGGCACGGCATCGCTAACCCCCAGTCCTGTTCCCGCTCACAAGGGTGCCACGCCGGCTACGTGGGTGGGGTCAACCTCTGGGGGTAGCCCAGAGGGGGTGCCCCTTCCCTACAGGACACTTTAGGAACCTTCTGCCCTCCCCCCTAAGGAAGGGGGCTCTTTCTTTTTTTAGGCATTCCTCTCCTTCCTCAGAGAGGACCTTACCCTTTTTTAAGTGAATCCCTCTTTCTCGAAACGCCCAAAGGGTTTCCCTCAGTGAGAAAAGAGAGGGGTCCTGCACCCTTTTCCCTCAGTTCCTTTATCCCTCTGAAACAGCCCCCACAACTGTTTCGTCACAGTGAGGGGAAAAAGCTAAAATTTTTTCCCCGGGGGTTCTATGGGAGGACGGTTTTTTTTAAAAATGCTCCCCCTTCTCTCTGAAACACCCAAAGGGTTACCTCGTGAGGAAAAGGGGGGTTTTGCCCCCCGGTTTTCCCGTAAGTTTCCTTCTCCCTCTGAAAACAGCCAAACCCAGACTGTTTCATCACTGAGGGGGAAGAAGCTAACTTTTTTTCCCGCAGTTCTTTTGCGGGGGGTTTTTAAGTGAATCCCTCTTTTTTCTGAAAAACCCCAAAAGGGTTTTTCCCCCTGGAGAAGAGGGGACCTGTACCTGTTCCAGTAAATTCCTTTTCCCCTCTGAAGTAGCCAAACCGAGACTATTTTTATCACAGTGGGAAAGAAAATAAATTTTATCCAGGTACTTCCTATCAAGGGCGGAACTTATGTTCTGTCTACGGCAGCTATTTAAAAAACCTGGTGAAAGGGCCCGACAAAGGGCTCCACCTGCCCATGCCCTTTTGAAAGAAAAAAGTGGGAGTCCCCCAATGGTCTGCCGGCCCAGTCCTAGGAATGGGAACTCTATGCACACCGTAAACAGGGCCCTTTTAAAGGCCCCCCAAAACCACCCTCCCCTCAAAGGGAAAATCTGCCCACGTCCGAGCACGCGCCCGAAAAGGGGTCCCTTTCCCCCAGAAAGGGGTGCACAGAGTTTTCCTATTGCCGAAAAATTTGTATGGAAAGAGTAGGCTAGGAGGGGAGAAGCTACTGAAGCAATGCATCTGGGAAAAAAACAAGGGGGGGGGGGGGCGTCACCGTCCGGTACGCGTAGAGCCGAGGCCGAAATTCATGGGGCCGGGGGCCCGGGACATCTCTTTTAAACCGCCCCTGCAAAAACCCACACCGAGAGGTATGGTGCTTCTTGGCGTTTCCGGCTTGGCGCCACCCGCGCGCCCCGTCCCCACCTTTGCCCAAAAAGCTCCTTCCCTTCCCCTTGAAACGTCCAAGTAAGGACCATTTACCCCAGGGAGAAGAAGAAGGGAGGGAGAGTTTTCTTCAGTGCCGATGCCCTGTTTTTTTTTTTTTTTGCCTTTGGTGTTCTTCCATAATGTTGTTTTGGCCAAGATTACACCCTGACAATCTGCTGGGGGGGGAGGGCCCCTGCCCCGGTTGCACCGCCCATCACGTTGGGGTCACGAGCAGAGGGGTGCCCCCCCGCCCTAAACAATTTTTAACACGCCACATACTGTTCTCGTTCATCCCCTTTTTTAAAAAACAAAAAAAGTACCCATTAACTCCTCTCAACTCCTTGGGGGGGAAGGAGGCAGGCAGGGGGGGTCTCACCTGCAACAGGCTATCATACGGGCCCTGGGGGCGAAAAAAAATGGTTCTGTGTTTAATTTTTTTTTCTTTTTCTTGTTCTCTTTCCCTATTTAATCTCATTTACTGTGTCACAAATCATGTTCTTTTCACTATCACCCTCATGTTCCCCTGTTCCTGTTTTTACCCTCATCTTCCCCCTTTATTTCCATGTCTTTATTCCTTTTTTCTGTTTACCTCATCCTCCCCATTTTAAAATTTTTGTTCCCGTTTACTATCACCATCATCCTCCCCATTCTTTTTATACTCCCCCTGTTTCTGTACTTCACCCTCATCCTTACTCGTTTATGTATTACCGTTTTTTTTTAAAATACGTCTTTGTTTTCCATTCTTCTCGTTTTTAAAAAACAAAAAAAGTGACCCACAGAACCTCCCCTCAGCTCCTAGGAGCTGGGAGGGAGGGAGGCGAGGGTACACCTCAATAAGCTGTCATAATGGGATCCACCAATTATGAATCCCTAGCGGGCGGGAAAAAAAAAAAGAAAAGGAAAAGAAAAAAAAAAAAAAAAAAGGTGTCTCCCGCCTACCCAAACCCGGTTTTTAGTAAAAAAAAAAAAAAAAAAAAAAACCCCCCACAGTAAAAAAAAAAAAAAAAATGCAAAGGGGTTTCGCCCCCTATTTATACTTTTTTTCTTCTTCAACTTTTAGGTAGCTAGTACCCTTAGCTTTCTTCCCATCCCGAACTAAAGGGTCCCCCTCCCCTTTTGTTTATTTGACTCGCAAAAAGGTTATGTGCAGAAAAAGTTTCGACTTGGGGGGAAAGGGAAAAAAGATAGATCACAGAAGACGATGCCGGCCCGGTAGTAGAGGGACAAAGTTGTGTGTATGTATGTGTGTAGTGGATTTCACTGAGTGTGCGTGGCGTGTGTGTGGTTGTTTTGTGTGGTGTGTGTGTGTGTTTGTGTTTTTTGGTGTTGTGGTGGGGTTTTGGGTGTTGGGGGTGTATGTGTTGTGTGTGTGGGGTTTTATATAGTAGTTAAAATTCTTGTGTGCGTGGGTGCGAAACGCTATGGAACTCCAAAGATAAGTGACTCATAAAAGGGGACGTGACGTCATAAAGAGGAAGTGACGTCAGAGATAAGGGCATCATAAAGAAAAAAGAGGAAGTCATGAGATAAAGTGACGTCAGTTTTTTTAGCTTTACGAGCACAAAAAAATTTGACTGGGGAAAACAGCCATTTATAGTGAATATGGGGTTTTGAGTGATTAAAAAATACGGGTTTTTAAAATTTTTTTGACTTTTTTTCAGCAAAATTATACAGTAATTAAAAAAATTTTAAATATTAAAATTTTGGGCTTCTTCTCACCTTTATTTTGATATCAAATCAGGGTTTTTGACTCTAATTTTCACCATACGGATGCAAAATCATTCTGTATCAGCAAGTCTTTCAAAGATTCCTCCTGTTTATGTTTAGGGGAAATGTACGGACAAAATTAAAAGTCTCAATTACTTTACCCTGCGGTAAGCTTGTGTACCTGAAAAGTAATTTTTTATTAGTTTTAAAATTTGTGAAATTTTCCCTTCTAAAAATAGATTTCTTTAAAGGGTTTTTAATCAGTGAAACAATACTAAAAGGAAAATTGAAATTGGGGAAGCAGTGTTGTGCGCTGCCAAAAACCCAAAATTCATTCAAAACTAAAAGGTCTGTTTTCCATTTTTGTTGGAGGAAAAACCTTGTGTAAATTACTTTTTTATTAAACTTGAAACTGAATGACTGATTCAAAAGTTCATGTATTTGGGGTTCCAAGAACATCTCCAGTTGTCCTTTGTGATTTATTTAAAAGTCCATTTTTTAAAGACTTTAAATTGGGGACCGAGGATCAAAAACTGGGGGAAAATTTCTCAATCACTAAGGGAAACTATCAAGGGAAAACATTCTTGTTTTAATTGTTGAAGAAAGTTGAGTTGTTTCACATAAAAAAATTTTAATATAATAGTTTTTTATTCTGTTATCTGTAAAAAAACCAAAAAAGCTACAAAAAAAAAACCCACATAAACACTAGCGAACTTAAATTTTTCTACTTTCACACTTATATATAATATTTGATGAATACAAAGGTAAATGGTTATTTACACACGATAAATGCATGGTAAAAAAATATTTATTTGCTGCAAATAGGATATCTGTACTGCTAATAAAGGTACACAAAAAAAAGCCCTACCTCCAGTTGTACATTTTTGCTAGGGCAGCCGCAAACCCAAAAAAATTTTTGAGATAAACCATATCACAAAACCTAAAAACACTGCACCACGAAAATCCCATGACTAAAGGTGTTTTATTAATCTAAATAAAGAGAAAAAAAGGGGGGCAAATGTCATTTAAAAGTAAAAATGATGTGTTTTTGTGTTTTTATATTCAAATTTTACATTTGTAATAAATCATTTCCCCCAAGTAAAAAACCTGGTGGGTTGGTTATCCCCAAATTTTCAACATATGGACCCTTTTTTGGGCATGGAAAAATCCAAAATTTCCCTTTTTTTTTGTGCCCTTTTTTATTTGGATCTCCCCCCTAAAAAAAAAAAAAAAAAAAAAAAAAAAAAAAAAATCTTTTTTTTTTCTCAAAGTTATTAATTAATTTGTTCCCCAACCCAAACTTTAGACTTTCCCTTTTTAACATTATTGCTAAATAAATGGGAGGGAAAAAGGGAAGAAGAAAAAAAATTTTTTTTAACTTTAATACCACTTTTTCATAACATCCATTGCGTGTATTTCATCTCCCCCGGGCAATCAAACAAATGAGCGTCACATAATCTCCCATGCTCCTAGGGAAAAATTTTTTAAATAAAAGGGTTTTTAAATGATCTATGTGTACCACATTCAATATAAAAACATTATTTTTCAAGGGAACATCATGGAGTGTTTTTTTATTGGGGGGGGGAAGGCTGTTTCCCCTTGAAAGTTTTATAATATATGGTTGGAAATGGTTATAGATGGTTTAATTCCCCCCCCCCTTTAAGATACAGGAGATAATAACAGATTGGCGGCAAACCTAATCTGAAAAAAGAAACTAAAATTATCTTTGTTAAAAAATTTTTTGAATACCTAACAAAGATAAATGCCCCCAAAACGCAGACTTTGGCAATGATTTAATTTAACCCCTTTGGATTCGGATGCCGCTGTCTATATGTATCTAAAATATGGCTTAGGCTTATCTAGCAACCACTCAGGGGGTTTGCTTGCAGGCTGGTGCACCAAACACAAGTGCAGTGACAAACCCCATGCCTCCCTTTTGCATTTTTATTTCATCTTTTATGAAATTCACTTTAAGCTTTTTGCCATTTCCAAGTCTTGTTTTAAATTTAAATTGCTTTCCAGAGGGTAAAAACTGTTTTCTTGCAGACTCCTACATCTTCTCATTTGTCCAACTCATAAAAAAAATAATAAGTAACATTTTGTTTTTGCATCTTTTTTTTTTTTTTTATAATTTTAAATTTCTGTAATTCAATTGCATGCTGGTCACAGCAGGCAGGAAAGAAAAATGGCATGGAAAAAAAGGGCGGGGGCCTCCCAGCATGCCCCCCAAGATGTCATTCCACACTCATTTTTTGATCGAAAAAAATGCAACTCTCCTTTCTAAATGCCCATGAGTGTAATACCCTCCAAAAGTTTAGTACACAGGCAATTCATCCCATCCCCCCAGTCTTCCCCAAAAATTTTTTACGATGGCAATTTCCCTTTTCACCCTGGCCTCAGAAAATTTTCCCTGATGGCATTTTAATTTTATTCCCCCCTAAAGCTTTTTTTTTTTCTTGAGTATGGTAGTCATATGGATCATAGAAGTTAAAAAGCTAATAATTTTTTCACCCTTTGAATCAAATTAAAATCTATGTGAAAAATCAAAATGTAAGTAAAAATTTTTTCATAATTGAAACCCAAATTGAAAAGGTATTAAAAAAGTTAAAACATTTTACTATGAAGTCTGGGCTCTTTATCTCATTCACATCCTTACCTCAATATGGTAACTTTGGGTTGAGAAAATGACAAAAAGAGGCAGGGAAACTACTTTCAAAACGCCAATGACTTCAAAAAAGTTGTTTAGAAAAGAAAACTGCCCACTTAGATCCCCTTCCCAGGTAACCGTCGTCAGCCGGCTAATACTAACTTAAAACCTACAATGATTACATTCATGTATTCATAGATATCATGATAGAAAAAAAAAAACAAAAAATGCAAAGTTAGATATAAAAGTTTATCTCCGTCTTTTCTCTTCAAAAAGAATCAAACACATAAAAATTAACAAAAGCAAAAGCTAACAACCCGATTGATTTTAATAAAAAAATAAAAACTAAACCTACCCTTACCATCCCAAACCTTGGCTCCTCAAAAACTCCATGCAGAAAAAAAGCCCTCCCTTGGGGGCCCAAAGTCCATGTCGTCTGTTGCATGACTCATCCCCGATGGGTCACCCGGGCATCCCCAAGGGACCATATTTTAAGCTTCAGCAGCTGGGGGCAAGGGGAAAAAACTGAAAAAATTATTTTATAAAATGTTTACATTGAATGGGGTTTAAAAAAAACAAATCACTCTAGTCGATCTAATTTCTCACATTCTATATTCAAAAATGTCTAAGTATAATTATCTGATTTCCCTTGTATTAACCTTTAAGCAGGGGGAGGGGACAAAGCAACACCAAATAGGTTTTTTTTTTGAAATTCAAATTTAAAACCCAAAAAAGACAGGGTGGCATGTATGGCATGCCATGCTCACTTTTACTTTCTTTATTTAAAGTTTTTTCAAAAGGGCTCCACTTTATAAAAAACCAATGACCAATTTTGGTACCAAATTTTCCACCCGTTTAACCCCTTTTTTTGTTTCCAAAAAAATTTTTTGTCATTTGCCATCTAATGTCAATCATCATAGTAATTATAATGTCTATTAAAAATAAACAATCAAAATTCATTTCTAAAATTGATTCCTTTTTTGGGTAGCCCTTGCAGGCCTCTTGTGCAGAGCTTTAAAAAAAAATCTAAAAAGACCAGCATTTTCCTGCAACTTTATTAATGAAAGCATGTTTTTCCTTTTAAAATTGAATTGGTAAAGGAAAAAGAAGAAAGGAAAAATTTTGGGTTGGGGTTTTGATTAATGGGGACAAAATTGACCAGAGATTCAAAACCCGTAATTCATTTTAATTTTTACTCTTTCCCGTCAACTGGGGCCCAAAAAGAGGAGTAACAGGAGATAAAAGATGCCCGAGTGCATCAAAACGTCACCATTTTTGGTAATTTTCCAGCCAAGATTAAACGTTGGGAAACAAAAAAAAAACATTTAGCATAGCAAATTGGGGAAAAAATTTTCTCTATTAATTAATATCTCTGAATGAGCCTGTATCAAATTTCAAAAACAAGTACTCACTTTTTCACTCGTTTTCAGGTTTTGGCTGTCTTGAAACTTCACAGTAAGTTTTATTTTTCCTGAGCCTGCTGGACCCAGGGCCAGGGGTGCATTCTCATTTTTTTAAATTAAAAAATTACCCGTAAAAAAAACCAAAACAAAATTTGTATTTCATTTGTAACTGGTTTCATTTTTCAGCTTGTTAAAAAATTTATTAAAAAAAATAAACGAGAAGATAGGCAACTTTTAAAACATTCTCAGCCGAAGTAAATCCAAGCAAACAATATAGCATTATTATGATTGTATATATATTATATGTATATAATATTTTTAAAATATAATATATATAAATATATTATATAAAAATATAAAAATTATAATAATTTTTTTTTTTTTTTTTTTTTTTTTTTTTTTTTTTTTTTTTTTTCAAGTCCCTTCCACAAGGACCTTTGGGGATCAGGAATTAAATTTTAAAAACTATTACTTGTTAAAAAAAACAAAAAAACGAACAAAAAACAAACAAACAAAAAAACACGCAAACAAAAAACGGGGCGCGCACCACACACACCATAGACCAGCAACACGACGCATACACGGCCGCATAACCACACACAACAACCAGACACAGACCAACAAACCAGACACGACACAGCACAACACACACAACACACACACCACACAAAAACCATGCCTTTCCCTCCTGTCCAGCACTTTACAAAGGGCCCTTTTCCGTTGCAAAAACTTAATACTGCACCTACTGGGGGTGGGGCTTTATTGTATCCTTGCTTTATAACACTGCATGCTTTAGCGGGTTTCAGTGCCTGTTTATAACACAAGAGGAATCCTATATTCAACAATTGCAAAAAAGAATTTCCCCTTTTTGTACCTATTTTTCTTTTTTGGGGAAGCATGCCTTTCAGATTGCTAATGCTTTGTAAATTTTTCGTAAACTTCAAAAAAACAAAAACCCACCATCAACAATACTCCATAACCCCTAATGCACCCCACATAATACCAACACTTACTTTAACACCGAATTTAACACAATATAGGAAAGACTACGGCACACCGCTAATACCAAAATACAACCAAAACACTAAAAACAAGACATTACAACAAATTTACATTATTAATCCACTGAAAAACATAAAGAAAGGGTTAACGTAAAGGAAATTTAAAAAAAGAAAAGAAAAACCCAGACTACTGGGGGCGTTTCGTCTTGCTTACTTGTAAAAAATGTTGGATGCTGCATTCTGGTTTGCTTACTCTCCTTGCCTCTAGTTTTTTAAGCTAAAGTGGTGAAAAAGTAATAAAAATAAATTAAAATATGATCTATAATATAAAAATAAAGATAAGATAAATAAGAATGATAATGTAATATATGATAAGATAAAGATAAAGATAATGAAATGATAAGATAATGATAATAATAAAGATAAAAATAAAGATTAAAATGATAAAATAAGATAAAAAATAATAATAAAAATAAAAATAAAAAATAAAATAATAAAATAAAATAATTATAATAAAAAATATAAAGAAATTATGGGGGGGAAAATGATAATGTAATGATGATAATGGGAAAGATAAAGATAGTAAAAATACGTAACCCTAATCTAATACAAAACTTATGTTAATGATAAAAATGATAATAATAATAAGTTTAATTTGAAAATTATAATTAAAAAAAATAAAAAATGGAAAATTAAACCAAATTTTTTAAATTTTTTTTAAAAATTATTTTTAATTTTTAAATTTTTAAATTTAAATTTTTTAACCAAAAAAATTTTATTTTTTTTTTT
>NC_051401.1:18884297-18886797 GCF_015228065.2 Penaeus monodon
TTATATACCATTGTATTCATGGAACATCCCTTTTTTTCTTTACGATTTAATAACTTTTTTTGCTTGATTTATAATAAACACAAAAAAAGCAAAAAAAAAACAAAAAAAATCATCATTTTCCCTTGGGAGAAATTTTAGTTTTCCCCGGCGGTGTAATATTTATATTGATATCGTCATTAATCATTACTATCTTTCCACATTTTTCAAGCTACTTGTTTCATTGCCTTCACGTTATGTTTTTTTTTTATTATCATTATTCGTTCTGTCGAAAAAGTAAACTACCTTAAATAGTGTATCCGAAAAAAGTGAAACGCTTCCATAACAAACTAACCAGCCGCCCTTCTCTTCGCAGATCTAATTTCGAAATTGTCTCGCTCTTGCACTTACCCTTGTTTAACGAATTATAACTTTCCATTCGTTGGAGTTACACAGAACGGTGTTATCGCCATTCATTATTAAGTGAATCCTACGAGTCACAGACTACGTCAAAAGAATCGTAAAACTGTCGACTCTTCTTTCTTCCAGATCAGATTATGATAACAATGCAGCGATTGACGTAGTTTGGCATTTATTTCTTACTTTTCCTCCGTGGTCGAAAAATTGGGAAAAATGTGCGAATGGTTAGTCAAAAAGTTTCATATATATTATAATATATATATATATATAATTATATATATATATAGATAAAATAGTAGATGATAGATAGATAGATGATATATATAATAGAATGATCTACATCATACATACTACTACATACATGCATACATTCATAAAGAAAACCCCACCACCACACACACACACCACCAACACACACACAAAAACACACCAACACACACACACACACACACACAACACACACACACCCCACACCACACACACACACACTTTTATTATATGACTATATATATATATATATAATATACATATAAAATATATATATAATATATAATTATATATATATTATATATATATATAAAATATATAATATATAAAAAACATTACAATACACATAGATAGATAGAAAATGGATAGATATAGATGTAATGTAATATAGGTAAAATAAAAATAGATATATGTGGTCATAATACATATATAAATATATAGTGTGTTGTGTAGTGGTGTTTTATATTATATATATTATATATTATATTATATTATATATATATATATATAATATATTATATTCAAACATAACGGTTGCTCATGCTTGAGAGCCCTGGACCTCTCCCCCATCCCTTTGCCACTAAAATGATCTTACGCTTTTCTTTCCCTTATACCCTCGACAGCCCCCAAAAATCTTTGATATTGCGCTCAGTCTTGTCTTTGGTTTGCCCCTTCCTTGTTTTTATCACCTCCCCGTCACAAATTTTTCCAATACTTTTCTTTCCCAAAAGACCAAAAAACTTTAATTTCCTCTTGTTCAGTGATATATAATAATATAAATTATAATATATATATTTATATAATTATAATATATATTATATTTATATATGTATATATATATATAAATATATATATACTATTAAAATATATATATATATTATATAATAATATAATATATATATATAATTTATATATTATATTTAATATAATATGCACGCGGTTTTGTGTGTGTGTGTGTTGAATATATACATAATATAAATGTATAGTGGGGTATATGTATGTGTGTGTGTGTATATTTACATATATATGAAAGTGTTTTAAAATATATATATATATTATATAATATATTATATATATATATATATTATAATACACAACACAGAACACACCCACACATGTGTTGTGTGTGTGTGTGTTGTGTGTGTGTGTGTGGTGTGTGTGTGTGTGTTGGGGGTGTGTGGTGTGGTGGTGTGTGCGTGCGGTGTGTGGTGGGGGTTTTTTTTTGTGTGTGTGGGGTGGTGTGTGTGTTTGTGTGTGTGTTGGGGTGTGTGTTGGTTTTGGTTACATTATATATATATATATATATATATATATATATATATATAATATTATATATCCACACACAACACACACCACCACACACACAAAAAACACAAAACATTATATATATTTTATAAAATAATATATATATATTATATATATATATATTATATTAACATATATACATATATAAAATATTATATTATATAAAAATATATATATATAATATAAATATATTTTATATATTTAAATTATATATATTTATATTATATATATATATATATTTTATATATATATATATAATATTTTTACACACACACACACACACACATACACACGCATGATTGGCTTAAGGACGAGGTAGCGAACTTACACGACCGCGAACATGGAAATGAATGGACCACAATATCTACCGACATGGGTTCATCATAACCTTGCTAGCTTCAAAACGACATTTTGTGTGAAAAAAAGTTCTATGCTACATTAAACCTCTACATACAAAGGGACATTAGAACCTTGCCTTCGATCACGTTACATTCACGGTACTTCAATCATGAACCTCTATAGTGTATTCAGC
>NC_051401.1:18894297-18896797 GCF_015228065.2 Penaeus monodon
TTTTGGGTTTACTGTTTACTGTCACTTTTCTGAAAACGATAACAATTGCGCGAAGAGAGAGAGAGAGAGAGAGAGAGATGCGAGAAGAGAGAGAGAGAGAGAGGAGAGAAGAGAGAGAGAGAGAGAGAGAGGAGGGAGAGGAGAGAGAGAGATGGATTGCGAGATAAGAAGAGACAGACTGATATATATCCTCTATTGTATTACGTATATATATAGATATATATATATATATATATATAATATATATATATATAATTAGATATATATTATAGATAGAGGCTGTCTATATCGTATATCTTGATGACACATACACACACAACACACACACCAAACACACACACACACACACACACACAACACAAATATATAAGATAGTGATAGAATCATGATAGTATATATATTATATATATATAATATATGTCATATGTATACATACATATATATATATATAATATATATATATGTATGTATCTATGAATATGTATATATATATATATATATTATTATATATATATATGTGTGTGTGTGTGTGTGTGTGTGTGTGTGTGGTGTGGATTTCATGTTGTGTGGTGTGTGTGGTGTGTGGTGTGTGTGTTGCGTATTAGTATTCATTTTAATTATTGTAAACTTAGGTGATATATATGCAAAAGTAAGTTGTAAGATGTCCAGAGGAAGCAGCGGAATAATTACAACGAAGTACAGGAAGTAGCTTATATCAAAGCTTTAAATTAATATCAACTATAAATCTTGAAGTTCGTAAAGTGTGCAGCTTTTATTATTTTCTTGAATCTATACGTTATATATTTTTGAATCACTAGTTATAATGCAGTTATTGTTTAGTATTATATCTTTCTATTACTTATTTCAGAATGAATCGTTTTTTCCAGTAATATTCCTTATTTCTATTATATCAATTAGATCACTTAACGTTTCTTAGTAGTCTTCATAGAATTAGTGGTTTTCATAGAATTAATTATACAGATTACCTTCTCACTGTAGGTTCGCTTAATTATTTAATTTCTTATACTGCACACAACAAAATTATTGATAATCTACAAAATGGAAATATACTATTAATGAAAAAATAAAAAATCTTTCGAATTCTGAAGGCGATTTATCTCACGTTTTCCTAGAAAACCGGATTGCCGCATAAAGTCATAATAACACCATCACTTATTTCCTTTATGTTCCACTTCATACCCTAACACAAAATAAGAAGAAATATACTTCACCAGATACTTAGGAAACAACTATAATGTTTCAAAGTTAGTCCACCGTGTACCCGTGCACCTGGGAGCGAATGAAGCAATGGCCGCTCAGTCGAGA
Organism: Penaeus monodon; assembly: GCF_015228065.2. Lineage (NCBI taxonomy): Eukaryota > Metazoa > Arthropoda > Malacostraca > Decapoda > Penaeidae > Penaeus > Penaeus monodon. The sequence continues at coordinate 18,895,624 of NC_051401.1, forward strand.
CACGTTTTCAGTTCTTCGTCGCCCCCCAGTCTAGTCGCCCATACACACACACACTGCTGCGCATGTCGTGGTATGTATTATCATATATATATATATAAATCTATCGATAGATAGATAAGATAGATATATATAGATATATATATATATATAGTATACATATATATATATATTCATACTATATTATATATAATATATTATAATATAAATATATATAATATATATATATATATATATAATATATATAATATATATGATAGATATATAGAGGTTTTTTCAAATACTAATATATTTGTATATAATATGTTGTATTAGTATATATAATTATATATATAATATATATATAATATCTATATATATATAAATATATATATAATTGTGTGTGGTGTGTGTGGGTGTGTTGTGTGTGGGGTGTGGTGTGTGTGTGTGTGTGTGGGTGTGTGTGTGTGTGTGTGTATGTGGTATGTGTGTGGTGTGTGTGTGTGGTGGGTGGTGGTTGTGTGTGTGTGTGGTGTTGCATTTTATATATAGAGTTATATATATATATATATATAATAATACACAATCTATCTATATATAATCTATTATCTATCTATCTGTCTATCTATCTTATCTATCTATATATGCCACACAACACACACACACACACACACACCACACACACACACAACACACAAACACACACACACAGATGAGTATATATATTAGTATAGATATAGCATATAGAGGGGAGATATATATATAAAAATATATATATATATATATATATCATATTATATCTATATATATATCATATAGAGAGAGAGATATATATATATTACACACCACACACATACACATCACACACATACACACACAACACACAACACACACACACATACACACAGAGTAGTAGCGAGGGAGAAGATGATAGAAGACATATATAGATAGAAGATATATGAGATATATACATATATATATATAGATGATCGAGATATGATATATATATATTATATATATATATAATATTATATATATACACATATATATAATATATATATATAGATATATATATATAGAGAGATATAGAGAGAGAGAGAGATAGAGAATATATAGTATATATAAGATTATATAGATATATTATAGACACACATACACATACACACACACACATAAACATTCACATACACACAGCTAT
>NC_051401.1:18904297-18906797 GCF_015228065.2 Penaeus monodon
CCCGCCCCCCGCCCCCCCCTTCCCCTTCTCTTAGAAACAAAAGACTCTCAGGATTACAAAGCTGCTTCTCGGTGTCAATGGGGACGGCTGCAAACGGACCCGCGGATGTGTTCTCGCTCCGGCGGTTGGTGTGCCTGGCCTGGGTTTTTGATATCGCTGTGTTCCTTTGCTGCGATGGAGGGGTGGATAGATATAGATGGATAAGAGAGAGAGAGAGAGAGAGAGAGACGAGAGAGATGAGAGAGAGGGAGAGAGAGAGAGAGAGGAGATAATAGATAGAGAGAGAGAGAGAGAGAGGAGAGAGAGAAGACGAGAGAGAGAGAGGAAGAGAGAGAGAGAGATAGAGAGAAAGAGAGAGAGAGAGAGAGAGAGAGAGAGAGAGATGGAGAGAGAGAGAGATAAATAGACAGATAGATAGACAGATATAGAGAGATAGATAGAAAGAGACAAAGAAAGAAGGGAAGGAAAGATAGATGAGGCACGTAATACTTTCCTTTTATCTCCCCTGCCTTTGTCTTTACCAAACATATAGAAAGTCAAATCAGTTTCCATACTTATTGATTCCGTATATATTTTCCTCCGGATGATAAAGTTATACACAAAAAAAAAGAAAAAGAAAAAGAGGTTTTTGAAATTTAGAGTTATGTCGTCCCTTCTCCGGCAACAGCTACACCAAAAAAAATGCACCAACAATGGGTTAGTAACAATGTAGGAAGTCCATGTCTGCTAAAAGCCATGGACACAAGGAAAGCCTCTTTTGTTGGACACGTGGCACGAAGCGCTGGCTTGGGTTCCGATCTCCTGACTCGAATTGTTTACGGAACTGTTTACGAATTGCTTAGATGATTATTAGTGATTTGACAGAATTGATTAATGCCGGAGTAGTGAAAATAACGATGTTACTGCTTGATGAGGATGAGGATAATTTTCTCTCTCACACTCTCACTCTCTCTCCCTCCTTTCCTCTCCCTCCTCCCTCTTGCTTGTATGTATTTGTATGTGCATATATGTATACGTGTGTGTGTACGGGTGTGTGTGTGTGTGTGTGTGTGTGTGTGTTGTGTGTGTGTGTGGTGTGTGGTGGGTGTGTGTGTGTGGTGTGTGTGTGCCGTCAACCCGGGATTTTTGTCTACCGAGTTGGTGTGTGTCGTGTATGGTGTATGGTGTGCTGCGGGTGAGTGGCGTGGGTGTGTGGTGTGTGTGGTGAGGTGCGTGTGTGCGTGTTTTTAGTGTGTGTGCGTGTAGTGTGTGTGTGTACGTGTATGTGTATGCGTGTGTGTGTTTGTTTGTGGTCTCTTCAGATGTAAATATGGCGAGAGGTGATACAGTCAACGAACACATTAAAGAGGAAAGGGCAGGTCGCTGAATTTTTCAATGATTATGTGAATCGGTACTCATTAATTACTCAGTAGTGACCAAATGACTGAGCAATTAAAAAATGCATTACGGTTATTTGATGTTCTCATTAATTAGGCTCTCTAGTCATTAAATGAAGCCGATAAAACACAGGTAGAAGCAGGAAAATAAATTATGAATTTTAAGCAGAGATTAAAGAGGGTGTGATGAGGGGGTGCGAGGGGGGGGGGGCAAGATAATATGAGTAAATAAATAATGAATAAAAAAACAATAATGATAATAATGAATAATCCCACCCCCGCCCCCCTTTCCCTACTAAAATGTACAAAATCTAAAACTAGAAAATCGAACAGAGGCGAGTGTCGGAAGGAAACAGAGAGAGAGAGAGAGAAGAGAGAGAGAGAGAGAGAGGAAGATGAGAGAGAGAGAGAGAGAGAGAGGAGAGAGCGCGAGAGAGAGAGAGAGAGAGAGAGAGAGAGAGAGAGAGAGTCCCTGTCCCTAACTCCCTCGTGCTCCCCTCTATCCTTTTCTCTCCCTCCCTCTCTCTTTCTCTTTTCCTTCCATCTCTTCCCTTCTCATTACCTTTCGTTCCCTCCCTTCTCCCCCTCTCTCTTTCTCCCTTTGCTTCCCTCGTACTCCTCCCTCTTCCTCTCTCTCTCCTTCTCAATCGCTTTCTCTCCCCCCTCTCTCCCTCCCTCCCTCCCTCCCGCTCTCAGTCTCTTTCTCTCCCTCTCTCACCACCGAAGCTAAGTTGTTAAGTTAATTTGCAAAGTTGAAAATGGTTTCCCCATTAAAAAGTTGAAGTAGTTAACTCGGACAACAACAGTGATGATTACTTTTTGATGCAAGAGATTATAATTCATTTTGTGTTCTTGAGCTCGAAGTGATTTTCGAGGTGGGTCATTTTTTATCACTAGTTGTACATCTGCATCTTTATCTATCTATCTCTATCAGTCTATTTGTGTGTCTATCGCTATCTCTATGCTTATCTATCTGTCTATCTATATCCATAAATGTTTAGATATATCTTTCTGTCTTTCTCTTTGTCTGTCTAATTGTATGTCTATATATATCTATCTGTGTTTGTCTATAACTCTTGTCTGTTTATCAACTTGCCTTTCCATCTGTCTGTCCGTCTATCTAT
>NC_051401.1:18916797-18921797 GCF_015228065.2 Penaeus monodon
GGTTGTCTCTCTGCGGACAAACCCCCGGGGGGAGGGCCTGTGGGACGCCCAGGAGATCTGGCTTGGCAGCTCACGGACCTGTCGTGAGGAAAAAGAGTGGGCCCTGTGCCTGCCTGGGACTCGCCTCGAGGGATCCTCGTGGCTGGAAGCGAAAGGGGGGATGCGGGCCATGCGCCCCCGTCGGCGTTACCCCCTTTTGATGATGATGTTTATGAGATATTCTTTTATTTTTTTTATAGGTATTTGTATGAATGAACAATTTTTCGAAATATATGTATATCACATATGTACCCCAACACCCAAACACACACCCCCACACACACACACACCCCACACACACACACACACCCCACCGCCCAAAACCAAACAAACACAAAAAAACCCCACACACACACACACACACACACACACACACCCCCCACACAAAAACACACACACACCACACACCACACACCCCAAAATAGAAAATATATAAAAATTTTTATAAAAAAAAAAATAATAAACGAAAACACACGCTCAACCACACACCCACACCCCACCCCACACACACCCACACACAACACACACACACACACACAAAAAACACACACACACACACATATAAATAATATAAAAAATATATAATAATATAAATATATATATAATATATAATATAACGTAAACACAAGGGCCACACACCCACACACAAACCACACTTTATAATAAAATTAATTTATAATTATATATACTAATTTTATATTATTATATAATATATATTATATATAATATATATACATACTTTAATTTACATTTTATTATAAATTTTTTTTTCCTTTTATTTTAATATATATAAATTATTTTCAAATTTTTTAAAAACCCGGCAAAATATCCATATATTTTTATTTAATGTTATACTATTATTATTCTATAAAATTAAAAAATTATTTTTTATTCCTTTGTTTTTTTTTTTTTATTTTTAAATTTATTTAAAATTATGATCAGTATTTTTTTGGGAGTACCCCTCTTTATATTTTAATTTAAAATTTTTTATTTATATATATATATTATATATATATAAAATTTTCCCCCCCTTTTTTATTCATTCCTGTTACTTTAAAAAAAAAATGAATATAATTATATATATAATATTATTTAAAATTATAAGAAAAATATTTCAAAATTTTTAAATTTTTTATTTATTAAAATATTTATTAGTTTTTTTTTTTTTAAAATTTTTTTATCTTTTTTTTATTTGTTTTTTATTTTCCCCCATTGCTTTTGTTCCCTCCATTTGTGTTTTGTTGTTTTTGCTTTGTTCTTTTCCCCCCCTTGGGTAAAATTTTGTCAAAAAAAATGTGCTTAAAACCGGTAAATACACGAACGAATATACATCCTACATTTTGTTTTTTCTATTTTACTGTGAATACACCAAACACACCCCACACAAAAACCCCCACACACAAAACACACCCCAACACACACAAAACACACACACACCCACAAAAAAAAAAACCTATATTTTTATATATATTAATATATTTTAATAATATTATATATATTGTATATAAAAACCCCAAAAAAAACACAACCCCACACACCCCACACACACACCCAATATATATATATATATATATATATATATAATATTTTATTATATTTTATATATTTTAAAATTTACATATATATATAATATAAAAATATATATTTATATCTATATAAATTCCCTATTTATAATATATTATTTAATTTTTTATATATATATTATAATATATATATATATTTTTAACACCCACCCCACACACACACACACACACACACACACACACTATCACACACAAAACACAACCCCCACCACACAACACACACACACCCCTGGAAGTATGGGGGTGTGTTCGTGTATACCCATTACAGAGACATTTTTTTTTGTTTCCCGGGTTTTTGGAATTTTTAAAAAACTAATGCATAGGTGTTTCTACAAAATTATACACCCTGTTGTATGATGAATCGGCTTACTGCATAATGCAATATTACGAAACAGAGTACGGGCCTTGCAACCCAAAATGACCGCATGCGCACCTCATATCAAGTCAAAACCCTTAACACGAGGGACAAAACCCCATTAAATGCAAATCCACATTCATTCGAGCGAGATCCTCTGTATGCACCCACGGGCTCTCCATCTGACTCCGCCGCGCAAAATCAGATTCTACTTCTTCATGTCAGTCCAGGCGCCCTTATCACTGCGTAATAGCGTCCCTCCTTTGCCTGCAGGAGGGAGACGCCCTCCTACTACCGCATGAGAGCGCGTACTCCTCCTGACGAGAGTATTCCTGGTGCTCTGGGCTCGGGTGTGAGTGTGCGCGTCGGCGTGAAGGGGTCCTACGCAGCCCAGCCCTCCAGTGTATCTCTGACCTTGTGAGCGGGAGGAGGTTCTGCGCGACCGGTCCCGACGCTGACCAAAAAAAAGGAAGTTCGAAAAAAATATTTACGGAAGGGATCTGGATGGTTGCCTCTTTGGTGGTGAGGTTACTGTAGTGGTGTAAGAAGCATTTAGCCCTCCAGCGGCGAGCAACGCAAGCCATTTACTATTAACTGGATGTAATTAGACTGAACTAGTGTGATAACCTTTGTTGGGCGAGTTTTCACTTACACTCGCGAGAGAAACGGAGAATTGAGGATACCAAGTACTAAACGCTGTCGATCTCGTCACTTGGTTAAGTGTTCCTGTGTAGCCATTGATATAATTAGTTGGGAGCGGATGCCAATATCGGCTTAGTAGCTGAGCCAAGAAGTTTTACAACTTCGCTCATGCGGATTACTTGTATTGCCTAGTTGCGGACACGGGACGACATTCTTCGTTATTTTCGCAAATTCTTTCTCTTTAGTGTTCTGCGGATTTATTCAAGGATAGGAAACGTTTATTGCCAACGAAGCACATTGAATATTATTTCAGTTAAGTAGCCAGTTGTAAGTGAAACGTGTAGTCCTTAACAGAAAGCCTTAAAGCCTAAAACGCTGATAGGTCACAATAAAATGCACCATTGCCAGCACTCCAAAGATTGTCGTCACCGCATTCTTTAAACGAACGGCAGCTATGCCCATCTGTCCCTAAGAACCCAGCACGATGAACGCAACCCGGCTGAAGGTGTGGGTCGTGGCGTGGGCGTTCGTACTGCTCACCTGCGGAGCGTGGGCGGACGAGGAGGACCCCCTACAGCACGAGGCTAAGGTCGCCGCCCGTGATCGCCAGCTCACTCACATCCTGCACACGATCGGCGTGGAGCGGGCGGCAGGTGAGGACGTCGTCGGTGAATCTGATGCCCCTGCAGAGGAGAGCGAGCGAGTGGAAGCGCCAGGGGCAGCGTGCACCCACGACGCCCTCGACTTCAAGGTCCAGACGGGGCCGTCGGACAAGTTCAGCAGCGGCATGAGGGCGGCCCTGCACGTTGCCAACCTCCTCAACAACCTGTTCGTGGCTGGGCCCGAGGGGCGCGACCCGGTGTATCCCCCGCATGTCTTCTACACCCTCCTGCGCGCCACGCTGGAGAACGAGCCTGCGGTCGTGTCCTGCGGCGTGGCGTTCCTCCGGGGCGAGTTCGAGGCCCCGGTGGAGCGCAGGGCGTCTGAGGCGGAGGAGGAGAGCGAGCTGTTCGAGCGAGGCCGGAGTCTGTTCCGGAAAGACGTCCAGGAGCAGAGGGACATGTTCGGGGCCTACGTCTTCAGGAGGGGCGGGACCATCGGCACGGCGGACCTGGCCTCGCTCTACAACCAGTCATACGACCAGCTGGACACCGAGGGCACGCAGTGGTTCACGCACTTCAGCTACAGGTACAATGCCTTTGACATGCCGGCTCGGTTGATGCATAATGTGTTCAGTGTTCTGTTTACTCATCCCGCGTATATAAAAATTAATTAGGTAAAATATAAGCATTTTCATACAACCCCCATCCATCACAAACACGGTACTCAGTGTTGCACCCGAGTCATGCAACTATACACCAGTCGGGAGTCATGCAAAACAGTACGAAAAAAAAAAAAAAAAAAAAAAAAAAAAAAAAAAAAAAAAAAAAAAAAAAAAGTGTTTTCACGAATAAAATCTGACGCAAATTATGGATCTTTTGAGCAGATAAAAACTTGCTGTTTCCAGCATTCGTGAATAAGGATTCTTCTACTCCATGTTTCTGGGTAGTAGATGAACAAAACTTTTTTTCCATCATTAATCCAAACAGAGAGTAAATAGTAACAAAAAAATGTAATATAAAACAGAGCTGTCAAGTGAAGAACGAAAGAAAAAGAAATCCGAATCTTTTGAATACGACATATTTTTTCTTCTCTCTTACGGTGATATAACCACCTGATGAGGAGTATATTTTCTAGGGATTTACCTCCTGAAAAGGAGACTCATTTCCATCCAAGATGTTAGATATTTTGTTTTCCTTTCCTTTTTTAATCACGAAGAGTGTCTTCATTCCATGTCATTCCACTGACTGATACTGCTGAGACGAAAAACTCGAATTCAGTTACGCAAAAACAGAGAAAAAAAAGAAAAAAGAAAAAAAAGAAGATTATAGAAATCTTGTGTATGCAGAGACGGAAATTGAAGAACTCTAACAGAAAACGTGAGCGAAACATAATATGTAGAATAACAAGAAATCTTATGATCATTTTTTTTAATGAATATATGTGTACGTGTAAAAAGTAAACAGGGGACAAAGAGAAGTAAAGACAAATAAAAAAAAATCTTATGATTATAGGAAACTATACACTGATATAGAAATATGGAAAGATAGAACTAGAGAAACCAGAGGTGAATGGGTAGAAAACACATGTTAATATTATAGGAGTCTCGTCTAAACCAATAAAAAAAAAAAACATAAACATCTCCCATTTTATTTTCGAGTGTTGAAAAGCTTTGAAGCAGAACAGGAAATTCCTTCGTGATGTTCCAGACCTTGAAAGCAGAACAAGTTTGTTCGAATCCTTTGAAGCAGAATTTCGGACCCTCGTGGTGTTTGAAACCT
>NC_051401.1:18929297-18931797 GCF_015228065.2 Penaeus monodon
TTTTGCGTATCAGTTAATCGTATCGAAATATGTTAAAAGAAACACAAAATATTTTGAATTGCACTAGTTTTCCTCTTTACTGAAATTCACATATTTTTAAAATTACCAGGCGATACTTTGGTAGTGAACAAAATGATTACAGGTATTTTACATATAAATTCTTTATTCGTAACAATGTTGGGATTAAAAAAATGTTTGATTGATAACCTGTCACGTAAACAAAGCAGAAGTGTCTACTGCTATCAAACTCTACGGTCATCACCGCCAGAATTCATTTGCAACTATTGACAGTTTGATAATTTTTGTTTTGTTTTGTTTTGCTTTGATATTGTTTGATTGCGAGAACTCCAAATACTTTTCCACATGCCGTAGCACCTGTGGCAGAGAGAATATTGCGTACATAAACACATATATATATACATTTATATAGTACACACATACATACATACCACACACACATTCATACACAATAAGTGAATAACTGAAATACATTCTTAATACGGTAAAGAAAAGAAATGCAATTTGCCATAGCTCTTGGCTATTTACCGTAGCGACATCTTTCCACCAGCTTGATATTCATACGTAAAAATATTCTCAATTCACTTTGATGTTTACAAACACGGCCTTTTTGTGGAGGACTTTTTGGAAACAATTGCAGGACTGGGTAAAGTTGAGGTTACATGTTGTTTTAGACACAGATTCGCTTAGACACTGATTGGTAAAGACACAGACAGGTAGACGGGCACATAAAGCCAGGAAAAGGCACAGATAGATGACTAGACAGATAGATAAATAAATAGATCTATAGATAAATGAATAAATAGATCTATAGATAAATAAAGGAACAGATAGATAGAGAGATAAGTTACAACAGATATAACACAGCCAAACAGACACATACACAGACAGACACAGACGCTAGCATAGACACAAACAGATAGAAGCAGGCACGCATAATTAACGAAACTAGCGTGTATAATATTCAGAGGTTTAAGCGTGAATTTTGTCTTATTCCATATTAATTTTCATGAAATAAACGTTAAATGTACGTTTCTTTATCTATGTTAGATAAAAAAGGTATATAATCCCTCTTTTTGTGAATGCGAAATAAAATATTTTGTCGAATTTAGTTCATTTTATTTTCAAAATTAAAAACCGTATTTTTGTTTTATCCCTTGTTTTACTTTTGAGAGTATTTGTCGCATTCCACTTTTTCCGTGTGAAGATAGAGAGTGAAATGACTTTCCACACATAAAAGTCTTTCTGTGTTTTGTTTTATACTGCTTAAGTTGAAAAAAAATATGTTTGAGATATATCTGTTTTTTTCCTGATTAGCAATTAGCTCTTACTTAAAAGGAAGGAATTTGAAATAGGAATTAGACAAAAATGAGAAGAAGAAGAGGAAAAGAGGACAAGAAAAAAAAGAGAAAGACGAAATAGCAGAAGAAGAAGAGGAGGAGGAGGAAGAAAATGAAGAAAACGATGAGCATGAGTAAGAATAAGAGTAAGAGGAAGAGTAAGAGGAGGAGGAGGAAGAGGAGGAGGAATAAGAAGAAGAGGAAAGAGGAAGAAGAAGAGGAAGAGAAGGAGGACGACAAGAAGATGATGAGGAGGAAGAGGACAAGAAGAACAAACGTATTTCTCAAGTATTTAAACCTAACTCAGCCCCTAATGAGGGCAATTAGTGACGCAATTCGAGCCACAATTTTTAATCATCCAAATTATTTACCCTTTTTTATGTCTCGCTCAAAAAAAAAAAAAACACTCCCAACTAGTCTATCGAAAAAAAGAAAAAAAGAAAGAAAGAAAGAAAGAAAAAAAACGAAAAAGAAACATCCCTACACAAGCGAATGTATCGATTGAATTCGTCTGCCTAAAAGCCCCGTCGGAAATGATCAATAAAGTGTGTTACAACTTTCCAAAATCGTTGGCACTGTGTAAATGCACTGTTTAAAAGCCATTTGTGAAGTCTCTACAAGCTGCGTACGGCGGTGCCAATGGTCTGCTGTAAAACATTCCATTCCAGATCACTTCGAGTTTGTGAAGTATATATATACTCTGTGAAGTATATATATACTCTGTGAAGTATATATACGATTTGGTCACAAGGCTAATGGGGATGTTCCGTTGTCAGGGTGTAGACTTACGTAATCTCTAAATTTGGAGGATCTTATCAGCGAAAATAGAGATGAAAAGAGATGCTCCCATGAAATCTGGAGGAAAAATACAATACGTGTTCTATTTTCTCCTTAACTATTTTTTTCGCTTTAATTTGAATATTTTGTTTGCTAAATATAGTCGGGTGTTGTTAAGAAACAGGTTCTTTTGTAATTTCAAAAGATGGAGAACCTTATCCATGGGACTGGAGATAAAGAGAGACAGCAATGACGTCATCTATCGTTGATTGTCGATTACGTGGGATGTGAAGAAATTCCAAGCTATAAATCATATATTGGATCCTTTTTCCCTCATCTATATAAATCGATCATCCCTTCCTGCT
>NC_051401.1:18946797-18951797 GCF_015228065.2 Penaeus monodon
GTAGACGCTTGTATGACTGCATATATTGATAAAGACAGAAATGGAGAAAGAAAAGTCATGATATCTTTGTTTCTCATCAGGACGCCCATGCACTGCTGATTCATTTTCCCGCTTTTTCCCAATAAATTCTTCACAATTCTTGTCTCTATTGTCTCTTTTGTCTCGCTCGTGCGTCATTCCCTCCTCTCTCATTAGACTGCGCTTTGCCTTCCCCTTTTGTTATGGACTTTTGGCTTCTCTTTGGCGCTTTTTCCAAGATGGCTGAAGTTCATGTAAATATTACGGGTCTGGGTCCTTTTAACGATCTTTCTCTCTTTAACTCTCTCTCTCTCTCTCTCTCTCTCTCTCTCTCTCTCTCTCTCTCTCTCTCTCACTCTCTCTCTCTCTCTCTCTCTCTCTCTCTCTCTCTCTCTCTCTCTCTCTCTCTCTCTCTCTCTCTCTCTCTCTCTCTCTCTCTCTATCTATCTATCTATCTCTATATATATGAATATACATCTACCTACATATTTATCTCTTTTTGACTCTCTTCTTCCTGGAATGTAACATAGTAAGAAGAGAAATCTCAAAACCCTTGAGAGTATTAAATCAAACCAAATCCTTCTTCCAAAGTAATTCCAAACAAAAATATCAACATACAACACATCTTTCATACGTACGTTCACGAAGGGAAATATATGCACTCTGATATTCAGAATCATAACCCATAAACATTTTACAAAATGGTTATCGTAAACAAGAAACGCAATAACTATATCCATAATTCTTTTTCTTACACTGATGCGAATCGGCTTGGCTCTTTGACCTCGAACCTAACCCCAGGGGACCGAATGTGTCAGAGAAGAGGTAGGAGATAAGGCTGGAAAATCACAGATCTGGCCATAGGCAAAGGAGTCGAAAATCAGAGAACTGGTCACACGTAGAAAAATTACAGATCAAGGCTCAGGAGAAAAGAATTATTCAGAGTCAGAGGAAAGAGTTGGCAAATTACTGGTCAGGTCACGGGGATGAAATATTATGGGTCAGGTCTCAGAGAAAAAAACAAATCAGGCCAGAGAAGAGAGTTGGTAAATCACAAATCAGGTCATAGATTGCGTCACGCGAAAGGTTGAAAAAGAAAACAGGTCACAGGAAAGAGTTGGGAAATCGGAGATCGGGTCAAGCAGGGGAATTAAAATATCAAATATCAGGTCACAGGAGAGGGATGGAAAATGAACCGATCACGTAAGAGAAATACAAAATATGGAGTGGGCAGTTAGATACAAATGCTGAAAGATAGGAAAATATACATACATAGATAGGTAGTTAGGTAAACAGATAGCTCATTAGACAGATAAGACCGATCAATATGCGCATAATGGTAGATAGGTAGATCATTAAACAGATTCAAATAAATAAGCATTGCAGATAGATGCAATTGTACTTATCTATATATCTATACCCATATCTCTATACAAAAGTACCTATACTGTGAAAATGATAATAAAAAATAGTAACAATGATGATCATGATAATCAGAATTATGATAATAATGAATATAAAAACAAAACAGTACAGCAACAGAGCTAACAATGATAATAATGATACCAATATTAGTAATAATGATAATAGTAATACTTATGGCACTATCACTACTAATGATATTGATATGAAGCCCCTGAAATTGTTGTCCATATACGGAGCCTTTCATTTATAGATTATATCTGATTTTATCTATGTTATCATCGTACGCCATCAGATGATAACAGTATCGACCATGAGAGACATCTCATGAAAATATGCACAGAGTAACACTGAAAAATGACTGACCAAAGTTAAAGGAAAGGAGTCAGGTAGGAATACTGAAAAGGTACAAAGGCAGGAATATGAAGAAAAAGTTTCTGGGAGAAATACAGCGGAAATTGGAAGCGAGAAGAGCTGGAGGTGGCTCAAGGGACCTCTAGGGAAGAAACTCAGAGCCCTGCTGTTCGCTGCTTAGAATAAAGCACTATGAACAAATGCAATCAAGATAAGATAAAGAAGTTAGATAGATCGACTTTATACAGGATTTGTTGCGAGAGAGAAAGAGTAGACATTATTCCTGAAAATATGAAATTGTAATAAATGGAATCAAAATTAAAACAGACAACTTAGATATGTCACAATTATGCAGGATGTGCGATGGACGACAGGAAACGACGAGCACCAATATCTCTGCAAATAATGAAACTGTCCCAAAAACAGTAATAGATATGGAGATTAGGCCAAAGCCAGAGACTGTACTTGAAAATGAGGAATTTATATTATTATAAATTGTAAGCATCCATATCGACCGTTCTTGAGAATGCAATAGATTTTTTACTTCTCCATGATAAACAACGGAGAGAATGTAATAGCTGTCGCATATCCTTTCGATCTCAGAGTGAGTGAAAAAGAGAAAGAAAATATCGAAAAATATCAAGGCCTGAGGACAGAAGTGTCAAGAATATATGAATGGAGGAAAGTAATCGCAATCCCATTCTTTATCGAAACATTAAGGCCCATGAGTAAGTAAGTAAGTAAGTAAGGGAGTTGATAAATGACTGGAGAGCTGGAAGTGAAAGAGTAGAGATTCTGTGAAAGGTATGTTACTGCACAGAGTCCCATTCTTTATCGAAACATTGGGGACCGTAAGTAAGTAAGTAAGTAAGTAAGTAAGTAAGTAAGTAAGTAAGTAAGTAAGTAAGTAAGTAAGTAAGTAAGTAAGAAAAGCTGGAAGTGAAAGAGTAGAGATTCTGTGAAAGGTATGTTACTGCACAGAACTTTGGGAGAGTAATAGATGGTCAAGGCCGAGGGAGTTGGCTTGATTAGCGTTTTTTTTTTAATAAGAACTTGTAAAAATAATAGTAATATTAACAAAGATAATACTAATGATAATGATAATAACAATGGTAACAATAATAACATTGGTAATGATAATAGTCATAACAATAACAACAACAACAACAACAATAATAATAATAATGATAATGATAATTATAATGATAATAATAATAATAATAATTGTAATGACAATAATAATGATAATAATAATAATAATAATAATAATAATAATAACACTAATGATAATAATAATAATAATAATAATAGTAATAATAATAATAATAATAATAATAATAATAATAATAATAATAATAATAATAATAATAATAAATAATGAAAATAATGATAATGATAAGGATACTGCTACTACTACTAATAATAATAACGATAAAAATAACAATAGTGATGATAATGCCAACAGTAATGATGATGATGCAGATGATGGTAATAATAGAATGGTAATGATAATGGTAAACAGGGAAACGAGAGACAAACAAGATTAACATAAAAGTGAGAACGCAGAAAAGGTTAGTGGAAAGAAACACTATAAAGGTAAATAAATTCAAAAGATATGCAAGAAAAGAAAAGAAAAGAAAAGAAAAGAACAGGAAAGTAAAAATACAAAAGAAACAACATCTAAAGAACTTGTATAGCAAAAATGAAAACAAATGAAAATAGAAATAAAAATAAATAAAAATAAAATTAAAGTAAAAGCAAGTAAAAGGCAAAGGCACTAAAATGAAAAAGGGGAAAGAAGAAAAGATAATGAAAGGGTAATGTCAGAATTGGGAAAAAAAGAAATAGAGACAAAAAGAAATCAAGGGAAGAGGAGGAAGGAGTGTCAAAAGAAGCGAAGAGGGAGATGGTAATTGGAAGGGGTCAGAAATGCTAACGAAAGATGGTGTGAAGGGAAAGGCGAATAAAGAATGCGGAGAGCAAAACTTCAAAGAGGCGGCGAAAAATGGGGAAAAGTGGAGAGAATTATAAGGAATTGCTGTTGTGGAAATTACGGACGAGGAAAAAAGAGCAAGAGAGAGAAAAAAAATATGCAAAGGGAGGGTGTAAAAAGGAGCAGAAACAGAAAATTCAAGGATAGGTAGATAAGGTATCATTTAAAAGAGGGTACATACGTATATATATGTGTGTGTGCATATATATATCTTTTTACGGTAGTCTCATGCTTGAGCGGCCGTGGTCACAGCATGATACTTAATTGTAGTTTTCATGTTGTGGTGCTCTTGGAGTGAGTACGTGGTAGGGTCCCCAGTTCCTTTCCACGGACACACACACACACACACGCATACACACACACACACACACACACACACACACACACACACACACACACACACACACACACACACACACACACACACACACACACACATATATATATATATATATATATATATATATATATATATATATATATATATACACACACACATACATACATACAGATATATATTGAGAAAGTGAGAGGAGTAAATAAATACATGTAAAAAATATAGAATTGGAAATTATAAAAAAGTAAGAACGAAAAGCGTAAGAGGAAGGAGAGGGAGAATCCGCATTCCTCCCGCAAGAGACAATGAGCTCCTTCGAGACACAAAGCCTGTTTTGACTCCCTTTAGCCAAGTGGCAAAATCGCCCACGAACGTCTCCTAACGTCAGAACAAATCCGTTTATTTCATCTCGTCTATAAGTGTCAGCCTTTAGCTCCTTCCATCCCTCTCCCTCCCTCCCTCCCACTTCCCTCCCTCCCTCCCCCTTTCCGCTTTCCCTCTCTCTCTCCCTCTTTCCGCCCTCCCTCCCTCTTTCCACCCTCCCTCCCTCCCTCCCACTTTCCTCCCTCCCTCCCACTTTCCACCCTCCCTCCCTCCCTTCCTCCCTCCCTCTTTCCTCCCCACCCCCAATCCTACCCCCAACCTCAACGATCCCCCCGTTTTCCCGATTAAATAAGATACATATCCATTTTGAGTTTAACGAGCCTTTAAATCTGCAAGAATATATGCAATGGCTCTTCCTCTCCTTTCAACGTGGAACAAGTAAGATCGCGAGCGCATTCTATATTTAGATGCATAATGCTGTTTTTCCGAGGTTAGTGTCTCATACGTTGCCATTATCATATCTGGTTGGCTGATTTGTCATTTTGCAATTTG
>NC_051401.1:18971797-18976797 GCF_015228065.2 Penaeus monodon
ATAACAATGGTAGTAGTAATAATAATGGAAATTATAATGATGATGATGATTAGAATAATTGTTATGATAATGGTGATTAAAATAATGGTTATATTAATGAGTATAGTAATAATTATAATGATTACAATAACAATGTTTGATATACTTGTAATAATAATAATAATAATAATAATAATAATAATGATAATATTAATAATAATAATGATAATAATAATAATAATAATAATAATAATAATGATAATAATAATAATAATAATAATAATAATGATAATAATACGGATAATAATGACAATAATTTTAATGATAATGATAACAGTAATAATGGTAGTGATAGTGATGATAATTATATTAATAATAATGAGAATGATTTAACTAAACAGCTAAAAGTAATAATAATGATAATGATAATGATAATGATAATGGTGATGATTACGATAATAAGGATAATATTTATAATCATGAAAATAATTGTAATAATAATTTTAATAACAATAACAATGAAATTAGTAATGATAATATTAGTAATCCTAATAATGGTAATGAGGATAATGATAATAACAACAGTAAGCCTTATCATTATTATTACCTACAGCACTTGATATTTTAAATGTCATTACTTCGTTTTGGGTTCATGTCTTTGAGGTTAAGCAGGGCAAGGAAAGATTACGACTGAATGACTGCTTAAGTGAATGAGTAAGAGCATGAATTAACGAAAAGACTGGTTGCATAACTGGCTGATTAGTTACCTGGAATTAATTACCTGCCTGACTAACCGGCGGCATAAGTAATTTCAATGGCTGAGTAACTGTCTGATCGACTAACTAACTGGAGAATCGTCTCACTGACTAACTGACAGGCTGACTTACTGAGTTGAAGTACTAACCGAAGAACCGCCTCCTGAACTGACAGACTTACCGACTGACTTACTGAAAAAACCCGCCTCACTGACTCACCGACTCACCTACCAACTCACGGTCTAACTAGCCAACCGACAACCGACTGACAGCCCGATGAATCCTGTCACTGAATACCCGACTAACAAACCGACTGAGAACCGAATCGACCGAGTGAAGGACCGTTTTCCATCCCGATCCCGACCCGACCACTCCGGCAAGTGACGCAACCCGATCTCGCGGAAAACATCGCTGACAGATGAACGGCTCGGATGCTGGCGACGGTCCCGAGCGAGGCTGGGTCAGGGGATCGTGTGGCGCTGGGTGATGATGGAGTGTGGTGCTGGGCGAGGAGAGTGTGTGGCGCTGGGTGATGATGGAGTGTGGTGCTGGGCGAGGAGAGTGTGTGGCGCTGGGTGATGATGGAGTGTGGTGCTGGGAGAGGAGAGTGTGTGGCGCTGGGTGATGATGGAGTGTGGTGCTGGGCGAGGAGAGTGTGGTGTTGGGTGATGAAATTGTGTGTGATGCTGGGTGATGAGATTGTGTGATGATGGTGTTTGATGCAGGGTGAGGTGAGTGTATGATGCTGGGTGATGGTGTTGTTTTGTGATGACGTCTGGTTATGGTGTGTGAAATGTGTTGATGGTGTGTGGTGAGACCGTGTGATGCTTTTGAAGAAACTGTGTGATGGTGCGTGATGAGAGTATGTGATACGGGGTGACGAATCCGTATAATGCTTGTTGATGATAGTGTATGATGAGCCTGTTTTCTGATGCTGGGTTGTGATGGCGTGAGGTGAAGGTGTATTTTGATGATGCGCCGTGATGATGTGTTATGGTTGTGTTGTGATGGTGCGTTGTAATGATGTGTGTGGTATTGATGTGGTGACAGTGTAGAGTGATGATGTGTTGTGACGCTGCGTGATGTTTGATGATCTTGTATAGTGCTGGTTAATGATGGTGGTGCTTGCTGATGATGGTGACGATGTAACGCCTTACTGGATGGTGATGCTTCCTCCCCTCCTCTCTTTCGCGCTGTTCTTCCTCTTTTAACTCTCGTCATCTGTACCTTCTTATCCATTCCCTTCTTTCATTTTCATAACTTCTTTAATTTCCATCTGTTTCTATTTCCTGTCTTTTTTATATTCTTCCATTTATTTCCAGCTCCTCATCTCCTTCTTTTCTTTCATCTACATCGTTTCTTTCCTTTCCTTCACTCATCTCTACCCCATCTCCCTGTTCCTCTTTCATTTCCATCACTCCTTCCATATTTTCCTTTCATTACTACATCATATCTCCCATTTCCTCTCTACCTTCTCTCCTTTCCTCCTTTCCTCCTCATTTCCCTACCAGTCCTTCTCCCCTCTTTCTGCTTCCATATCCTTCTCTCCTCTCTCTGTTTCCCTTCCATGTGCTTTGGGCAAACACGTAAATGCACATCTGAAATATACACTTGTACTTGCAAATCGTAAAGAAACAAAAATGTGTACGTACGTGCTTACATGCTTCCCCTGGTATGTTTACATCTCTCTTCCTCTTCCTCTTTTTTTTTCTTTTTCTTCTCCTTATGCTTCTTTTCCTTTGCTTCTTCCTGTTCCTCCTGTTCCTTCTCCTTCTCCTCCTCCTCCTTCTTTCGTCTCTCCCTCCTCCCCCCGTATTCTTCTTCCTCTTCCTCCTCCTCCTTCCTCCTCCTCAGCCTTCCCTTCCTCATTTTTGTATGCCTGTCCCCAAACGTCCATAGAGGTATATTGTTATCAAATGCACAGCTGAAATATACAATTATACTTGCAAATCGTAAGGAAACAGAATAGCGTATGCGTGTGCTTACATGTTTCCCCTGGTATATTTACACTTCTAGTTTTTTTCCTCCTCTCCATCTGTTTTTCTTCCTTTGCTTCTTCTTCCTCTTTCCTCTCCTCCTTTTCCTCCTCTGTCTCCCCCTTCTCTTACTCCCCACCATATCCATCTTCTCCCTCCTCTTCCTCCTCGGCTTTCTCTTCCTCCTCTTTTATGCTTGTCCGCATACCCCCATACCCCCATGCCCACTGCCCCCATACCCCCGCATGCCTCTCCCCCTCCCGATGCAACAACACCTGTGTTTACGACTCACTTCCTCCTATCACAGACGGTCCCTCGGTTTCGCTTATCTCGTCAGCGTTTTGTGTCTTCTCGGGCATGGTGGGGAGTGGGAGGGGGGGGGGTTAGAGGGGAGAAGGAAGGGGAGGAGGAGGAGGAGGAGGAGGAGGAGGAGGAGGAGGAGGAGGGAGAGGAGAAAGGAGAGAAGGAGGAAGAGTAGGAGGAGAAAGAGGAGGAGGAGGAGGAGGAGCAGGAGGAGAAAGGAGAGAAGGAGGAGGAGGAGGAGGAGGAGGAGGAGAAGGAGGGAAGAGGAGGAGGAGGAGGAGGAGAAGGAGGAGGAGGACGAGCAGGAGGAGAAGGAAGAGGAGGAGGAGGAGAAAGGAGAGAAGGATAAGGAGGATGAGGATGAGGATGAGGAGGAGGAGGAAGAGGAGAAGGAAGAGGGGGAAGAGGATGAGGATGAGGATGAGGGTGAGGGTGAGGGTGAGGATGAGTATGAGGATGAGGATAAGGAGTAGGAATAGGAGGAGGAAGTAGAAGAAAAAGAAGAAGAAGAAGAAGAAGAAGAAGAGGAGGAGACGGAGGAGGATAAAGAGGAGAAAAAGGAGGAAGAGGAGGAAGAGGAGGAGAAGAAGAAGAAAAAGAGGAAGATGAGGAAAAGAAGAAGATGAAGGAGAAGAAGAAGAAGATGGAGAAGAAGAGTTTATTTCTTCTCCTCCTCCTGCTTCCACCCCCACCCCCTCCCATTTCCTTCATGTGTTTATGCGCATTTTCTTTTGATTACCGGATCTGTTTATAGCTATTCCCTTTTCATTATCCTTTTTTCCATCATATTTTATAATAATTATTTTCACAAGGTATGCTATGCCCTCCCCTCCTCCCCTCCTTCTCCCCCTTCCCTTCCCTCTCCCCCTCCCCTCCCTTTCCCCATTCTCTTATATTTTAAAGTGGATTTCCTTTTTGATTTCTGACGTTGTTTTTGTATTTTTTTTCTATTCATATTTCCGTTTTCTTTATAACCCCCATCCCTATTTTGCATATATGTAATTTCATCGTTTATATTAACTTCATTTCACTTTTTGGGGGATTTTATCATCATCATATTCTCTTTCATTTTTTTATGCGGGAAGGGGAGAAGAAGAGAGCGATAAGTGATAAAGACAGAGTAGGAGGAGAAAGAGAAGGAGAAGGAGGAGGAGGAGGAGGAGGAAAAATAGCACGAGGAAACGGGAGGAGGAAGAGGAAGATTAGGAGGGGAAGAAGAAGATGAGGATAAATGATGGGATAAGAAGGAGGAAGAGAAGAAGGAGGGACTAAAGGACAAAAAAAAAAGACAATGAAAACCAACGCATCACAAAAAAACAAAAAAACCCAAGAACAACAACAAAAATCAGTAAAGAAAAAACAAACAAACAAACAAACAAAAACAAACGAAAAAAAAAACAAAAGAGGAAAAAAAATCCATCCATGGTTAAAAAAAAAAAAAAAAAAAAAATCAAAGCCGAGCCCGACGCACTCGAAGCCGATCTCGAAAACGAACGGTCACATCTGATACTCGCTGACACGCACTCGATAAGACGGAGGAATGTGGAACACGGACGCTGCGATACGGAGAAGAGTCGGTCAATTTGAGAAACTCATTTGCCTGCTTCCTCACGAGGTGAAAACACCCACTTGTCACTCGGGGGGGGGGGGGGGGAGGCGGAGGGGGGAAGGCGGAGGGCGGGGGAAGGGAGGCGGAGAGGAGGGGGGGGGGGAGGAAGGAGAGAGGAAGGAAGAGGATGAAGGAGGGAGGGAAAGCGGAGAGGAGGGGAAGGTGGAGGAGGGAGTTAGAGGGAGAAGGGAGGTGGAGGAGGGAGTTAGAGGGAGAAGGGAGGTGGAGGGAGGGGAAGTGGGGGGAGAGGAAGCAAGGGGTGAAGAGAGGAGGGAGTGGTAGAGAGAAGGGGGAGAAGGAAGAGAGAGGGAAAAGTAGAGGGAGGAGAGTTGTGGAAAGGAGGGAGAGGAAGAGGAGAAGAAGGGAGGAAGTAGGGGA
>NC_051401.1:19006797-19009297 GCF_015228065.2 Penaeus monodon
TGTAGTTACAATATATAGCCTAATTAATACTGATAATGAAGGTATGGGCGGTGTAAAACTCGGGGATTAATGATCATTCTCTCTCTCTCCCTCTCTCTCTCTCTCTCTCTCTCTCTCTATCTCACTCACTCACTCACTCACTCACTCACTCACTCACTCACTCACTCTCTCTCTCTCTCTCTCTCTCTCTCTCTCTCTCTCTCTCTCTCTCTTCTCTCTTTCTCTCACTCTCTCTATCTCTACCCCCTTTCTCTCACTCACTCACTCACTCACATTATCATGTTGACAGGTTTATACTATAAAAGGTATGAATGAGAATGAATATCTTCTCAATACAAGAGATGCATTTGACCGGTTTCGATTATATCTTCGTCAAATATTCATTCTCATGCATGTCTTTTATACATGTATATTTACACACACACACACACACACACACACACACACACACACACACACACACACACACACACACACACACACACACACATATATATATATATATATATATATATATATATATATATATATATATATATATATATATATATATAAAACTGGGGACCCTACCACGTACTCACTCCAAGGGCGTCACAACATGAAAACTACAATTAAGTATCATGCTGTGACCACGGCGGCTCAGACATGAACCTACTGTTAAAAAAAAGAAAGAAAGAAAGAAAGAAGAAGAAGAAGAAAAAGAAAGAAAGAAAGAAAGAAAGAAAAAAAAAATACATATATATATATATATATATATATATATATATATATATATAAACACACACACACACACACACACACACACACGTATATATATACACATATATATAAATATATGTATATATGTATGTATGTATTTATGCATGTGTCATAGCCATCTCCACAGGCCACTCCCAGGGTCGCGCGGCGCATGCATTGGAGCCGCGCAGCAAAGAGCGCTGAGGAGCCGCGACTTACTGCTGGCGTGCGGCGGCGCTGTGAGACTCGCGAGTTTATTACCGTTTTATATTTACGTTATGGTGTAGTCTCATATAATTTATGAGGTCTCGTTATCAACAGAGCCCAGCTTCCACGCCTCACGCCTCAGTAGGAGCCTGTGACACCCTTTCCCTCACGGTGTCACGAGTATCTCGCGGTGTCAAGGGGTATGAAATCGCAGCGTGGAAAGGATTTGTGCATCGATTAATCACGCACTATCTTACAATACCTTTTTTTCGTGCTGGCGTTGCATGCATCCGGACAGCGAGGCTTGGTGTCAGACGGTGTCATGTGGTGTCGCTTGATGACTAAGGGAAGGATTTGCACATTGATTAACCAAGCGCTGCCTCATGCTACTTATACTTCTGCTGATAGTGGCGTCACGCACATCCGGGACAGTGCGGCACAAATACTGGTGTCAATACCGAAGTAATTAACACGGAAGTAGGGATATATTTTCTTGGCAGCAGGAAACAGAAAACGGGAAATATTACTTCGGTGCGTGATGTACGAGGGGAAGGAAAGGGGGGGGGGCTCGCTTATTATGGGAAGTTATGGAGGAATTAGTATCATACTTGGTAGATGCTGGTGGATTATTGGTGGAAAGGAATGAGGGAATTAAGGTAGTTGGTGGGTGTTGGTTCAGTGGTATTCGCAACGGCTTGTGAAATCGAGGCAACTCTTGGAAGTTCCCGCCTGAAGAGACGTCTACTTACATTTCATTTCTTGTTGTGATTGTCTTTCATTTACCTTTTTACAACGCATTTATTTTCAGCATTTGAAGATTATAGATGATAATAGAAAAAAGTATCATTAGTGTACTTTCATTGTGTTAATTCCTTCGCTTTATACGCTGAACGAAATGTATCGAGTATCAGAACAGGAGAGAAATAAGTGAACAATAGAATGAATACCTAGATCTAAACAAATCTACAAAATGTAGTTTATGTATAGTTATTAAAAACATAGTTTAATCAGAGGTAACATTATAAGAGATTCAGTATGTTACTTAGCTGACCGTAACGATAAAGAACCATTCCGTTTTTACAGAGCCATGTAACTTTAATAGAATTACATAACATAAAGAGCCAAGTACCTTTTTAAAATCATTTAAGTTTACCCGAACCATGAAACCACACAATTCCCTGGAACCATAAATTATAAATAAATCTCTCTTTTTACCTGAGACTTAGGAACGGCCTAACCACAAATCTTAAGGAAGCCAAGTTTCAGTATTTGTGTGTCAAAAAGACTATTTCAATTTCTTTTTTTTATGTTTGGCGAAAGTATTATTACTGCTATTGTTGGATTTTCATTATTTTAATTGCTGACACCTTGTTTTTTTTTCATTGTTAGCTCATCTGTTTAGTATTTCTTTTATATAACATGTGTGTGTGGGTGTTTGTGTGTGCGCCCGCGTGTGTGCGTATGCGTCCATGAATTATTACCTCGTTATTTTCTTGCTCTAATTTTTTTGTTAATTATTTCGTTCGTTTTTAGGTAGTTATAGCCATCTTAGTGG
>NC_051401.1:19019297-19021797 GCF_015228065.2 Penaeus monodon
GATGACGTCGGGAGATGAATTAATATTTCCTGGCGTCCATCTCTTTTCAACGTCTGTAGGTGGCACTTAGTCATTCATACATTTTCTACGTGTATTGTATTGCATATGTATGGTTCTTAACTGCAGCAACTCTCTCTCTCTCTCTCTCTCTCTCTCTCTCTCTCTCTCTCTCTCTATATATATATATATATATATATATATATATATATATATATATATATATATATATATATAGGTATATTTATATATATATATATATATATATATATATATATATATATATATATATATATATATATATATATATATATAAACACTCACACACACACACACACACACACACACACACACACACACACACACACACACACACACACACACATATATATATACACACACATATATACACTATGTGGAGATCTCGTATTTCCAATTTTCTCTCTGTGCAGTACCTGGACCTTTGATGGCAAGTGGTCAGTAGAACTAACCACCAAGTAAATAATGAAATATGCATATATTAGATTTTTTTTTCTGCGGATGAAATATTTCCCTCATAATCAAGTAGCATATGCAAAAAAAGAGTTTAAGAAATATAAAAATGAGCAAGCTGGCGTCAAAGAGTTAATTACAACAACTGGTTCTTAATTACAACCCATATCATATTACAACATCGAGTAATATGATATGAGATTAAAGATTAAACACACAGTCCAGCTTTGATTACGTCTTGAAACTCATTGCAAGGAGTTAATTTGTAATCTGTTCTATTGTTACCATTATATGCTGTTATTAAGACAATGAGGAAATTGGATATTGTGTCTGATGCTGCTGCTGTTAAGTAGAAATGATAACGTTGATGATGATAATGATGATTTTGGTGATAATGATACTTGGGAGGATAGCGATACTACGTGAGAGTGAAATAGATATGTTGCTGGTGATAATCATATTGATGGTAATCAAATTCTGCCGCGACAAAAAGTTTTAAATAATGGTGTTATATAAAGAGAGAGAGAGAGAGAGAGAGAGAGAGAGAGAGAGAGAGAGAGAGAGAGAGAGAGAGAGAGAGAGAGAGAGAGAAAGAAAGAAAGAAAGAAAGAAAGAAAGAAAAAACGGGGCATGGATAGATTTGAGCAGAACAAAATCCTTGAGAGATTTAACGAGGAGTAGAGGATTTGGCTGGTCGATATAAACACACACACACACACACACACACACACACACACACACACACACACACACACACACACACACACACACACACACAAGCACGCACACGCAAACGCACAAAAACAACACACACCACACTCACAACCGTTTCAGAACAAACCTCTCCAATACCCCCTCATTTCCCCCACGTTCTTAGCGCAACCGTCCATCGTGGCTCCAAAACATTTCAAATTCTCTCTCCTCCGCGAATCATAATAACAATGATAATGAATAACTCTAATGGAAAGTCGAATAGAAATATAATGATAATTTTATGATGCCATGAATACTCACAACTTTGTCGCGTGTCTGGTTGCTGTCGCCACGGAGGTAAAAAAATAAAAATGAAATAAAAGATAAAACTGGAATAGAAAACGGGTCAAAATTCGCACAAAGGTTTGTATCCTGAATGCGACTCCTCTTGTTATGCAACTTTATTTTCGTTTTATTTTTTTTTCTATCAGGACTGGTGGTGTTTTGACAGTTTATTTTCTTCCGTGTGCCTTTTAACTTTCGTGTTACTTTCCGTTGTTATTGCCGTTTCTTGTTATCATTATTATCAATTCTATGATCATTACCATCTTCGTCATTATTATCATTAGTATGATGAGATGTGTGTTTTAATTTTTGTTAGTGTATCAAAAGTTACATTACCATATTATCATAACTATTTTATTATATCATGTTTATCAACGCATTAATAGCCTTGCCAATGTATTATAAAATTCTCAGAATCAATATACCAAATACTGATGAATAAAATTCAAATTATAGAAAAAAATCAAGGCATAGAGTTTTAGGAATCTATCAGACTCGTGCCCTGAATTATTATGTAGATAATGAATGATGGTGAATGAAAATTATTGTTCGAAAAGAAATAAAAATCACACACCAATTCATGAAAACTTGCAGAGCATTTTGGACTTTAAGCCAAAACTACTTAAAGGCTAAAAGTCCGATTAATTTCGCTTAGGAGAAAGAAAGTTCGAGAACCGAGCGATAAGACAAGCAAATGAGAGGGGAGGGGCGAGGGGAGGGGCGAGGGGAGGAGGAGGAGGAGGAGGAGGAGGGGTGAAAGTGGTTGGAGTTGGTTGCATGGGGCGGAGGGTTGGGGTTAGGGTGACGTGGTGGGGGTAAGGGCGACGTGTTGGGGGTAAGGGAGATGTGGCGGGGGTTAAAGGAGACGTGGTGGGGGTAAGGGTGACGTGGTGGGGGTAAGGGTGACGTGGTGGGGGCAGGGTGACGTGGTGGGGGCAAGGGTGACGTGGTGGGGGTAAGGGTGACGTGGTGG
>NC_051401.1:19051797-19056797 GCF_015228065.2 Penaeus monodon
ATATATATATATATAATAATTTTATTATATATATTATATATATAAATATATTTATGTTTTACCACACACACACACCACACACCCCACACAACCACACCACACACCACACACACACACACCACACACATACACACACACACACACCATACACACACACACACACACACTTTACACCACACCCACACACAACACACACACCCACACCACACACCCCACACACACAGACACACACCCCAACACCCACTCACACATATATATATATATTATTTTAAATATATTATATATGTATTATAAACATATATATAATAATATATATATATATATATAATATTATATAAAAATATATTATATGTATATATATTAATAGTATATATATTCATACATTTTATATTATATATATATATAATATATTATTTTATTATATATATATATATATTATAATTATTAAAAATTATATATCACACACACACACACCACACACACACACCACCACACACACAAAACACAACCACACCACACAAATATATATATAATATAAAAATATATTATATATATATAATATATATATATAATATATATAATATTTAATAATATATATATACATATATAATATAATATAATATATATATATATCATATATATATATATTATATATATATATAATATATATAATATATTTTTATATATATATATATATATTGCACACACACACCGCACACACACACCACACAACCCACACACACACACACACACACACACACACAACACACACACAACACATATTTATTATATATATATATATTATATAATATATTTTTTATATATACAAACATATATATATATTTTATACAAATATTATATATTATATTTTATATAATATCATATATTCTATATATATATATATTTATTGATATATATATATATATATATATATATATATATTATAATTATATATATATATATTTATTATATATATATATATATATATATATGCCCCCACACACCGCACACACACACACAAAAACCACACCACACACAAACCCCACACACAAAAAAAAAAAAAAAAAATATTATATATATTTAATATATATTTTTAAAATATAATATAAAAAAAATATAATCAAACAATATTTTAATATAATACAAATAATTTAAAATTGAATAAAAAATTAATCAAAAACTTTATTAAATGTTTTAATTTTAATAATTTATATATATAATTTTTTATAAAAATAAAAAAAAAAAAATTAGAAAAAAAACAAACAAAAACCAAAAAGAAAAAAAAAAATAAAAAAAAAAAAAATTTAATAAAAAAAAATAAAAAAAATAAAAAAAATTAAAAAAATAAAAAAAAAAAAAAAAAAAAAAATAAAAAAAAAGAGAACCCAAATCAAAAGGAGATAGAACCCCCGAGGAAGAAAAGAAACGGGGAGAAGGGGGAGAAGGCCCCAGGGGAAAGGGGAGAGAAACAGTTGGGGGGGGGAGATTTTGCGCCGAAAAAAGTTTTTAGGGGGGAGGGAGGAGAAAAAGAAGGTAAGGAAGAGAGAAGGTGGGGAGAGGGGGGGGGTGAAGGGGAGAAGGAAAAATTAAGGGGAAGGAAGGGGGGAAAAAGGAGGGGGAGGGGAAGGGGGGGAAAGGGAGGGAGGGAGGGAAGGGGAGAGAAGAGAGAAAAGGGAGAGGAGAGAGAGAAAAAAGGGGGAGAGAGAGAGAGAGAGAGAGAGAGAGAGAGAGAGGAGAGAAGAGGGAGAGAGAGGGGAAGGGGGAGAGGGGGAGAGAGAAGGGGAGGAGAGGGTGAAAAGAGAGAGGGTTAGGGGGAGGGGAGGGGAGGAAGGGGGGAAAAGAGAGGACAGAAAAGAGGAAGAGAGAGAAGGAGAGAGAGAAGCGAGGAGGGAGGAGAGAGCGAGAGAGAGAAAGCGGAGGGGAGAGAGAGGAGGGGGGGGGAAAGAGAGAGAGAAGGGTGGGAGAAGAGAGAGGAGAGAGAAGAAAAGGGGGGGAAGAAGGGGGAGGGGGAAAAGGAGGGGGAGAGAGAAGGAGTGGAGGAACCAAGAGACAGAAAAACCAAGAAAATAAAAAAAAGGGAGGGAATGAAGGGGAAAAACAGAAACCACATCCAAACCAGTTACGCCTATTTCACGGTCCAAGTTCCCTTCCCTCCTTCACGTGACTCTCAGCTAAAGACCCTTTGAAGTGAGTGAATGAGGCCTCTTCCCCCTCCCCTCCCCCTCCCCTCCCCAGCCATCTTCACCATTCCCCTCTTCCTTCGTCCTCACCCTTCCCCCTCACCCCCTCCCCCGCCGTCCTTTCCCTTTCCCCCCTTTTTCCCTCCCCTCCACCTTACTTCCCGGCCTTGTCCCATTTCCCTCCCCTCCTTAAAACCTTTTTCCATTCCCTCCTTTGTTTTTCCATTTTTTCCCTTTTCCCTTCCCCAAATCCCACCCCCTTTTTCCCTTCCCTTTCCCAAATCCCTTTCCCCCTTTTCCCCCTCCTATTCCAAACCCTTTTTCCCCCCCCCTTCCCCCCGGGCCCTCCCCCTTCCCCCTTTTTTTTTTCCCCCTACCCTTCCCCCTTTTTCCCCCTTTTTTTCCCCTACCCCCTCCTCCTTCCCCCCCCCCTTCCCTTTTTCCCCTCCCCCATCCCCCCCCCCCCCCCCCTCCCCCCCCCCAACCCCCCCACCCCCCCCCCCCACCCCCCCCTATCCCCCCCCCCCCCCCTTTTTTTTTTTTTTTTTTCCTCCCCCCTTCCTTTTTTTTCCTTTTTCCCTTTCCCCCCCCCCCTTTTCCTTCCCCCCCCACCCCCCCCCCCCCCCCCCAAAGATCCGAAGTGCAGTCAAAGTGAAGCCAGAGCCGTCTATAACCCCCCCCCCCCACACAGCCAGAAGCAACAGCCTTTTCGCAATCCAAGTATTCAAATTGCCTCCCTCGCCTAATGCGCAGCACCAGAAGAGATACTCCATTTGCTCTTTGCTGTGTGTCTACCGTATAATAATTTCTCTTGACCTTTTTGTATGGCGAATGTTTCAGGAATAAAAAGGTTTTGCTTCCAATTTTGGGGGTACTTCTGTCTTGCGTTTGGTAAATGGTTTGTGCTTATTGTGTATGGTGTATTTTTATTTCTTTTGATGTCGTTTGAGACTGTATATTTTTGTTCGTTGGTTTTCTGGTATTATTGTTTCGTTTCTTGTTCTTTTCTTCTTCTGCTTGTTCATTGCTGTTATCCTTTGCACTTTTACTAGAGAAATGTCGCCCTAGAGATATTTTACTCCTTCCCACTCTCACTCCCCTTAGCTCTCTGTTTCCCTCCCGTTTCCCCCTCTTTCCCTCCTCATCCCGTTCCCTTCTCCTTCCCTTCTCTTTCCCAATCCATTGTTTCACCCCATCCTTTCCCTCCTCCCCGTTCTTCCCTGCCCTCCTCTCCCACTCTTCCTTCCACTCTTCCCCTCCACATCCTTCCTTCCTCCTCTCCTCACCTCCTGTCCCTTCGTCTCCCCCAGCTTCAGTAATCACCAGCTGTCCACGAGGTCCTACAAAGGAACAGTCAATCAACAACGGTGTCACATTACCTCGGCCCCTTTGCTTCCTTGCGTTGTTGCCTTGGGAGCAGGGAAATAGGACTAAGGAGAGAGAACAATAAATAGAGAGAGGGGGTTAGTGTGTGGTGTGTGTGTGTGTGTGTGTGTGTGTGTGTGTTGTGTTGTTGTGTGTGTGTGTTTTTTGTGGGGGTGGTGGTGGGGGGTGTGAGAGAGAGAGAGAAGAAGAGAGAGAGAGAGAGAGAGAGAGAAAGAGAGAGAGGAGAGAGAAGAGAGGAGAAAGAGGAAGAGAGAGGAGGGAGAGAGAGAGAGGAGAGAGAGGAAGAGAATCCCCAACAACAAGAAATCGCATCCGTCCCCATAAGGTAATTTTTGTGTCCCATTGGGAGATGAGCTGTGAGAGCTGGAAGTACGGCTGGTTATATTTCATTTGTCTTTTTGAAAACTGCGGCTTTTTTGTTAAAAAAACCGGTTTTTACGTCTTGTGTGTGTATTTGTATGTGATGTTTTTTTGTTTGTGTTATGTGTATGTATGTATCTATGTATGTTTGTGCGTATGTGTGCGTGTATGTGTGTGGATTTTTTAAATCTATTTTTTCATTATTACGTATTTGTTCCTTTTTTTTTATTTCTCTGTTTAGAGAGGGCAAGTGAGCGAAGAACTTTAGCGGGCGGGAAAATGGCCTTGACGGAAATGATGCTTAGTGCCAAAATCGCCTTCGAGTCGCATCTCATCATAGAAATCCTCTTCTTGGCACCCCCTCCCCCTCTCCCCCTTCCCTCCCTCCCCATCCTTCCGGGCGAGAAGACTTCTAGGAAAATCTGGCCATTCCGG
The DNA here is from genome assembly GCF_015228065.2 of Penaeus monodon. Taxonomy (NCBI): domain Eukaryota; kingdom Metazoa; phylum Arthropoda; class Malacostraca; order Decapoda; family Penaeidae; genus Penaeus; species Penaeus monodon. The sequence goes on from NC_051401.1 coordinate 19,056,159, forward strand.
AAGTCTCCATTCCCCGTTCCTGCTTTCCCTTCCTTCCCCACTTCTTTTCCATCCCCTCTTCCCCATCTCCCCATTCCCTCTCCCCTCATCAGGAGTTCCGCTTCTCCTTTTTCCCTTCCCTTTCCTTTTCCCTTTCCTCCCCTGATTCTTTCCTCCTTGTTTTCCTCATCCTCAGTCCCTCTCAGATCCCACTCTCCCTTTCCTCCATTTTCCTCCTTCCTCCTCTCCCTCATAGATCTTCCCACTTCCTTCTTCTGCTCATCCCTTCCCCTCACCCTCCACCCCCATCCCCTCATCTCTCTCCCTAACTCCTCCTCAGCCCCCTCCCTCCCCTCTTCCACTCTCCCTCTCCCCTTCTCCTAATCATCCTTCCTCTCCTCCACTCTCCCTCTCCCCTCACCCCTCCTCCTCACCATCCTTCCTCTCCTCCACTCTCCCTCTCCCCTCACCCCTCCTCCTCACCATCCTTCCTCTCCTCCACTCTCCCTCTCCCCTCACCCTTTCTCCTCCTCATCCTTCCTCTCCTCCACTCTCCCTCTCCCCTCACCCCTCATTCTCATCATCCTTCCTCTCCTCCACCTCCCTCTCCCCTCACCCCTCCTCCTCACCATCCTTCCTCTCCTCCACTCCTTCCCTCCC
>NC_051401.1:19064297-19069297 GCF_015228065.2 Penaeus monodon
TTTAGCACCGGAAAACGAAGGAAGTATTACGTGAATGAGAGAAAGGGAAGGGGAAAGGAAAAGGACGATCAGTGATAAAAGACGAAATTAGGGAGTAGGAGATAAGAAAGGAGAAGCTTGAGTAGTAAAGGAAGGAAAAGGGATAATTATGACACGTAAGAAGACAAAGAAAAACATGAAGAAAACCAATAAAGGAAAAAACAGTAATGATAAAGAAAGTACCAAGATGAAGGTTACGAAGAAGAACGACAGAATAATAAGAAATACAAGGAGAATCATGATGTGGAGAGGGAGAAAGCGGTACCGCAGCTAATTGCACGCTTTCTATGCCCTTGTAGAGAAAACAATAACACGGTGACGTCACGCATAACAACAGGAGAGCGGCGCATCTGCATTACGCGTACATTATGGAAACTGCTCAGCCCTTTATGCCGACAGCAGCGTAGAGCTTCCATCAGCAGCGTCTGCGCCGCCACAGTATTTATGGCTTGGTGTGTCGGCTTAGCGTAACGCCAGCATAGTGGTTGTGAGGTTTGTGCCTAAGATAGAATGATTTTTTTTTCATGTGTGCGTTTTTTTTTGTTATTTTTTCTTGTTCTTTCTTCCGCTTTTTTCCTTCCTTATTTTTTCTTTCTTTCTTTCTCATCTTTATTATCTTTCTCTTGTTTTATACGCCTCTTTCCTCTTCCTTCTCTTTATCTTCTCTTCTCTTCACATTTACTTTCCTCTCCCGTCTCGTCTTTTCCTCTACCTAGTACCTCTCTCCTTCCCTCTCTTCTTCTCTCCTCTCTCCTCTTGTCATCTTCCCTCTCTCCAACTTCTCCCTCTCCGCCACTTTTTCTTCTATCTTATTCACACTTTTTTACTTTCCTCTTCATTTTCTGTCCCAATTCATCCCTCTTTTTCGTCTCTTCTTCCTCTTTTTCTTTCTTGGGCCCTGTCTCATCTCTTTCTTCGCCTCTTCCTGTACTTTTTATTCGCTTCTATCTTTTTTCATCCTATCTTCTCTTTCATCTTATTCTCTCCACTCTTATTTTTTGCTTCTCATCCCTATCCTTCTTCTCTCCCATCTCAACTCCTCTCTTCTTGTTTCTTCTCCCTCACTGTTTTTCCTTTCCTCTCCTTCTTCTTCTTCTTCTTCTTCTCTCCTCTCCCCCTTCTCCTTCTCCCACCTCCTCTCCCTCTTCTTCTCTCCTCCTCTTCCCTCCTCTCCCTCTTCATCTTTCCTCTTCCTCCTCCTCCTCTTCTTCCCTCCTCTCCTCCTCTTCCTCGTCATCATCTCTCCCCTCCCCTCCCATTTTTTTCTTGTCTCCTCCCCTCTCCCTTCTTCCCCTTCTCTCCTTTCTACGCCTTCCCTCCTCTCCTAATTTCCTTCTCCCGTTTTCATTTTGAAGTTCAGGCAAAGATGATTCGGATACAGTGAGGGCGCTGCTGATATCCGGTTGAGCGTTCTTTGTTTTGGCTTTGCGTCCGTTTTTGTGACCCATTTTGTGTTTATTCATTGTTGTTATTATTGTTATTATTCTTATTGCTGTTATTATCATTATCATTATTATCATTATTACTATTATATTATTATCATTACAATTAATGTTGTTGTTGTTGTTGTTGTTGTTGTTGTTGTTGTTGTTGTTGTTGTTGTTGTTGTTGTTGTTGTTGTTGTTGTTTTATTATTATTATTATTATTATTATTATTATTATTATCATTATTATTACTATTATCATCATTATCATCATCATCATCATAATAATGATAATAATGATAATGATAATAATAATAATAATAATAATAACAATAATAATAATTATTATTACTATTATCAGTATTATTATTATCGTTATTATTATTATCACCATCATTACCATTACCATTACTATTACTAATATTATCATTATTTTTATCCTTATCCATTACTTGTTATTGCCATTGTCATAATCATTATTAACATCATTATTAGCATTTTATTATCATTGTTATCATCATGCTCATAACTACAACATATTCCTTTTACCTCTCGAAACGCTGTTTGAAAACATTTAATTTGATTCGTATCTGTTTTCCTAAATAATACTCCTTGTAGGTACTTTCATTATAATTCTAGTTAATTCGCCTTCTCTTACGATATTCACCTCGTTTGTGCTATTATTTGCATTCCTTTGATATCACAGTGCACACACACACACACACACACACACACACACACACACACACACACACACACACACACACACACACACACACACACACACACACACACACACACACACACACACACACACACACGCACACACACGCACACACATACATATATTTACATGTAGGTAGATATAGATATAGATATATTTGTATATATATCTAAAAACCCCATGTTATAAGGGCGCTAAGGCTCATATTCATAGTTAATATGCTGATCACAACACTGAGCAAGGGAGCGGAGGATTCAACGAAGAACAATAGGCCGTACTAGGAACAATGCATAATTATCGTCAATATAATTGATCCAAGACGTACCTTCATTAAATGGGGGGGGGGGGAGGCGGGAGGAGGAGAGGAGAGGTAAAGGAAGGACGAAGGAGATTTGGTACAATGGAGGAAGCGGGAGAGGCAGGTGGGCCATCAAAGGGGAGGAGAAAGGGGGGAGGGAGGAGAGAAAAAGAGAGGAATAGGGGAAGGAGGGAGGGAGAGAGGGAGAGGGGAGAAGAGATCGTGGGGGAAGGGAGAGCGGAGGAGGGGACCGGGGGGATAAGCGAGGAGAGAAGGAACCCATGGGGAGAGGGAGAGTGAAGGAGGGGGAAGGATCAGCCACAAGGAGAGGAGAGTAGGGACTAATTGCTATCCTTTGTGGTGTACTTACAGACTGAGCTCCTCCTTCTCTCCCCTCTCTCCCTCTCCCTCTTTCCCCTCTCCCCCTCCTCTCCCCTCTTCCAAGGTCTTTCGTGCTTTCAGCTTCTCGTAACCTTCTCAGTCTTAAGGTCGAGTCTGGTTTGAGAATCAATACGAAAATCGCCTTACAAAAATGTCACGTGAATCGGGAAAACAGCTTTTGCATACATGAATCTGGGATGAGGTTATCATCTGGAAGGAAGGAACAGGTTGTGTTTGTGTTAATACCTATATCTATATCTAAATATCTTTATACTTACCTGTCTGACTATCTATCTATCTTTCTACCTGCCTACTTGCCTATCTATCTATCTATCTATCTATCTGTTTGCATACACAGACACACGCACACGCACGCACACACACACACACACACACACGCAAACACACACACAAGGACACACACACACACACACACACACACACACACACACACACACACACACACACACACACACACACACACACACACACACACACGTTTATCCATTTATATAAATGGCAAAAATAAATTGAGAGGCCATTAAATAATTCCGCCACCGATGCGTTCTGTTAAACGTCCGCCCGGACATTCATGCACACTCACCAAACTGCATGCAGGCTACGTGTCATGCATGATATGGATTAATTTTTTGTGTGATAAACTGCCTGTGCTATTGGAGTGCAATTGCCTATTACGGATTTTATTTTTCAATCGTTTTAGTCAACTTTCCTTTTTCACTTTTGTTTATTTTTTAACGCACTTATTGATGTTTGTGCCTACATTTTACAATTTTTTCTTTTCACATTTCCAAGGAAAGATAGATGCTGATAACGGCGGCGATAATGATGATAATGGTAAAGGTATGCATGATAATGAAAGTGATGATAGTAATAACAGCAACAACAACAACAACATAATAATAATAATGATGATAATGATAATAATAATAATAATAATAATAATAATAACAATAATAATAATAATGATAATAATAATAACAATAATAATAATAATGATCATAGTCATGATTAACAAATTAAACAACGATAATAACAACAATAACAATAACAACAGCAGCAACAAAAATAATGTTAATAATAAACAATAATGATGATGATGGTGATAGTAACAATAGTAATGCTAATAGTAATGCTAATAATAATAATAATAATAAAAATAAAATGCTAATAATAATAATAATGATAATAACAACAACAGTAAGATAACAATATCAATAACAATAACAATAACAGCAATGATAATAATGAAAGTAATAATAATAACAATAACAATAAGGATAGTAGTGAGAATAACAACAACAATAATGATAATAATAAGGATGATAATATTCACTATCATTATTATTATTATAATAACAATAATTATAATCGTAACAATAATGATAAAAACAACAACGATAACAGCAATAATAATGATAATAAAAATGATAGTAGTAATGGTAGTATTATCAATAAAGATAATTACAATGATAATCATAATGATAATGATGACGATAACGATAATATGCACAAAAATAATATTAATAGAATTAGAAATGATAACCAATAAATCAAAACAAGGATAATTTGAATACCACCATCACCAAAAAAAAAAAAAACGAAAATGTTACAGCACAGAACAGTCAAAACAAAATCCCACATGATTTGTCACTTTTTCCATAACATTTTGTCCCGGAAACAGAACATACGGATAACGTTATTTGAATAAACTGTCCAACCATTTCAGTAGACAGGTTGTTTTCCTGTTATCCGGCAAGGCATAGTTAAACGTATTTCGATAATCCGGCATAAAGGTAAAAAAATCTGAAGGTGTTTTTTGGTTATTGGTCTTTTGAGATTAAAGTTTGAGGGTAGGGGGTGGGAGAATGGGGGTGGAGGGGGATAGAGGAAGGGTGTTGGGAGGTAAGGTAAGGTAGGGTGGGGTTGGGTAATGGGAGGTAGGGGTGTTTGGGGGTAGGTAAGAATAGAGGGAAATAGGAGAAAGTGAGAGAGAAAGAGAGAGAGAGAGAGAGAGAGAGAGAGAGAGAGAGAGTGAGAGAGAGAGAGAGAGAGAGAGAGAGAGAGAGAGAGAGAGAGAGAGAGAGAGAGAGAGAGAGAGAGAGAGAGAGAGAGA
>NC_051401.1:19074297-19076797 GCF_015228065.2 Penaeus monodon
TATGCCAAAAAGACCTTTGAGAAATGTTTTGAATTTAGATTTTCTGAAAATTGCAAATATCCTCTTTTCAGACTCAGCATATCCTTTGAGTCTGTGTTAAGGTATCAATGCCACGAACAAATCGACAGCCAAAACGGGTGATCTGAGGCAAAAGCTGGCGACTTAAACGGGAGCGTATCGAGAATATTATTTTTTTTATTGCCATTTTCATTTACTCTAGATCTGTCTGTCTGTTTGTTTGTGTTTCTGTCTATCTGCCTATCTGCCCGCCTGTGTGTATGTGTGTGTGTATGTGTGTGTGTCTTTATGTCTGTCTATGTATCTATCTGCCGGTCTGTCTGTTATTTGCATATAAATATGGATGTATAAACATGTTTAATTGTGTGTGTAAAAATGTATACAAACACACACACTCACACAAACTGACTGATAGATAAATTACAAACACACACACACATACACACACACACACACACACACACACACACACACACACACACAGATAGATAGATAGATAGATAGATAGATAGAGAGAGAGATAGATAGATAGATAGATAGATAGATAGATAGATAGATAGATAGATAGATAGAGAGAGAGAGAGAGAGAGAGAGAGAGAGAGAGAGAGTGAGAGATAGATAGATAGACTGATGGATAGACAGACAGATAGATAGACTGATGAATAGATAGACGGATAGAGAGACGGGCAAATAGACAGACAAAGAGGAGGATTATATAGAGTTAGATATGTGCAAATCTATATGGTTTCACTTCTCAACTTATAACTCTTATTTAATCCCCTCAAATCTGTCTTATCCTCGTTTCCTTTATGTCACTTTTTATCCATGCCTCCTTTCCTCGTCTTTATCCCTGCCTTTTTGCCTCTCTCGTACTCCCAGTCAGACCCTTCCTTTCTCCTCCGTCTCCTTTCATCCCTTTTCTCTCTTCCTATCCTGCCTTCCACCCCAACCTACTTCGCCTTCTGAATCTCCTGTTATACGAAAGGTCCATTGTCGAACATCATACTTAGGGCATATATTTCTATCTATCTCTATCTTTGTGTATAGATATGGATGTATAGACGTGTATGATGTGTGTGTAAAAATGTATGCGAACACACACAGATAGATAGATACCACAGATTGATTGACTGATAGATAAATACACACGCATAAGCATTGAAATCTCATGAGAGAGAGAGAGAGAGAGAGAGAGAGAGAGAGAGAGAGAGAGAGAGAGAGAGAGAGAGAGAGAGAGAGAGAGAGAGAGAAAATGTGTGTGGGTTTTGTTTATGCATTTTGTATGTGTCAGTGCGTGTGTAAGTCTTCGTAAGTCTGTCTGTAATTCTTCTGTTGTCTGCGAATATTGAGGAAAGAGAGGGAAGTTGGGATGGGATTATGGGGGGGGGGGACCGTGGAGACTAGAGCCTCCCCCCCCCCCCTGGGTGATTTGGTTGTTGTGCAGTGAACTCTCTTTTTCTTTCTTTTTTTCTTTTTCGGGCACAAGATTTATGCAGATATTGAGAGCAGCAGGCTCGCTAGACAGGCAGGAAGGCATGCAGAATGGAAAGCATGCACCGAGCACGCAAAACAGCAAGCAAGAAGAGATATTTACGAAACATGCACAGCAGACGTAAACATTATATCATTTTTTTTTTTTTATATCAGCATCACTTACGGTCGTCTGCAACAAATTATTGTATGTCTAGATATTCTAATTTGCTACGTAAATATTCACACAGCTACTCCCGCTACCTTGTAAGCCAGTTGAAAGTCATAACCGGAGCGACCTTCTAGAGCTTTCTTCTTGAATACCAACGAAGACGCTGGCGAAACGCGGGAAATTGCGCTCCATGATGCAACACGGAATTAGGGTCTGGCTTATAAACGGGTTGTGTAACGGAGAGCTTCCACGAAGTGTTAAGCCGATGAGGGACTTAGAAGGTGAAGGGTTGGTGAAGGAACGTGAGGTACGAAAGAGGATGAAGAAGAAGAAAAGGCGGAGGTGGAGAAGAACACAGAGAGAAGGAGAGAAGGAGGAGGAGGGTGAAAAGCAGATGGAGAAGAAGAGAAGGAAGAGGAGGAGGAGGGGGGGAGGAGGAGGAGGAGGAGGAGGAAGAGGAGGAAGAGGAGGAAGAGGAGAAAGAGGAGGAAGAGAAGAAGGAGGAGAAAGAGGAGGAGTGAGGGAGAGAAACAAATCGCGTTCATTAAAGAACTAGAAATTAAATTCGAGGCAGGAATTTGCAGGTAACTAGTTTAGCAGAATGAGTTTTAGATGGGCGTAAAATGTTGGGATTTATTGCTTGTACAGGTGCGTATATCTATCTATCTATCTATCTATCTATCTATCTATCTATATATCTGTGTGTGTGTGTGTGTGTGTGTGTGTGTGTGTGTGTGTGTGTGTGTGTGTGTGTGTGTGTGTGTGTGTGTGTGTGTGTGTGATACAATATATATGGAAACTCTCTCTTCCCCTTCCCCCATCTCTCTCTCTCTCTCTCTC
>NC_051401.1:19086797-19109297 GCF_015228065.2 Penaeus monodon
ATGTATGTATGAAAGTATATACCTACATACATGCATACGTACTCACATATGCATGCATACGTACGTACATATGCATGTATATAGTATGTATGTAAGCATCTGTCTCTAGTTACGTCCTGTCCATCTGTAGATCTATTTGTCTATATGTCGTTATATGATGCTAGGGAGTGGAAATTATTAGATAACATCTAATATTATAGGCTGTACATTGGCAGCCCTCAACCTCCCCCTCCCCCAGCGCCCCTACCCCCTCTCCTCTTTCCTTCCATCATAATCTTCCTTCTCCCCCTTTCATTTTTCCCCTCTCTCCCTTCACGCCCTAATCCCTCCCTCCCTCCCTCTTCTCCCCTTCTCCCCCCTCCCCATTCGCCCTTCTCACAACTCCAAAGTTATGCAACAAAAAATCTCCCCAACTCCATCCCCCCCCCCCCCTCTACGACCCCCGCCTCCGACAAGGTATCTCCCGACAACTTGTTTACGAAACCCAGGCAGCGATGATCGATTCCGAGATGCTGAGGAGGAGATGAAGATCCTGGAGATGAGGGCTTCAGATTCTGAGGGCTGGAAGAAGAGCGGGGGGGGGGGGGCAGGGGTCGTCACAAGGGGGAGAGGGGGGGAGGATGTCTTCTGAAGGGGAGACCTCAGGGATTTTCTCAGGGATTTTCAGGATTTTTTTCTTCTTCTGTGTATATAGAGTTGACAAGGGATTGACGTCCTCTTTCAGGACTGACGGGGTAGGGGTGATAGGGGGAAGGGGAGGGGGGTCATTAGGAGAGGGAGGAGGAGGGTTCTGGGAACAGTGTGGGCATCGAGCTGCAAATATGGAGGGATGGAAGAGAAGAAGAAATAAAAGATGTGAGAAAGGAGAGAGAGAGAGAGAGAGAGAGAGAGAGAGAGAGAGAGAGAGAGAGAGAGAAAGAGAGAGAGAGAGAAAGAGAGAGAGGAGAGAGAGAGAGAGAGAGAGAGAGAGAGAGAGAGAGAGAGAGAGAGAGAGAGAGAGAGAGAGAGAGAGAGAGAGAGACTCTCGAGGGAGAGAGAGAAAAAAAGAAAAAGAAAGAGAGAGCGGAAGAAGAAGACGAAAAAGAGAAAACAAGAAAGAAAAGAAAAGAGGCAAAGGGAAAACACAGAATTAAATTAAACTATATTCATCATCCTTATCAAGCAGTAACTAAAACTGTCAACAAAGATCCAACTTCACGGATAATGAATTCTTAGAAGGATCAATCTTGTTAGATCAGCGAAGGTGAAAGAGAGAGAGAGAGAGAGAGAGAGAGAGAGAGAGAGAGAGAGAGAGAGAGAGAGAGAGAGAGAGAGAGAAAGAGAAAGAGAAGGAGAGGAAAAGAAGAAAGATAGAGAGAAGAAGAAAAAGAAAAAAAGAGAGAAAGACAAAGAAAAACAAAAAGAAAGAATGAGAGAGAAAAGTAAATAAATGAAGAGAGAGTCAAATCCTCTCTGGAAAGGTCAAGCGCGAATTGGATACCACAAATGGATTCCCTAAATCGGTTCTTATTGACTGTCGTCCGTATTTTTTCAATGGTTCTTTATACTTCGGTGGTTCGCTGTCTAGAGTTATTGCGGTTCGTGTCTGTCTTGAATCTCTATGCTGTTCATGTTGCGTGTCTGCCTTTTCCTTCTGTTCAGTTTAATACTGTTATTATTGCTGCCGTTTTCATCATTGTCATTACTCTTATCATTATCATTATTGTCATCATCATGGTTATCATCTTCATCATCCTCATCCTCAGCTTTGTCATCATCACTATCATCAACTTCATCATCCTCATCATTATCAACATCACTACCACCACCACCATCCTCCTCCTCCTCTTCCCCCTCATCATCATCCTCATCATTATCATCATCACCACCACCACCATCCTCCTCCTCCTCCTCATCCACATCATTATCATCCTCAACACCCTCCTCCTCCTCCTCATCATCATCATCACCATCATCATCACCATCATGATTTCGCTTTCGCCAAGCCTTAGAAATTCATGTTCATCGACAATCGAAAATTCCGGCGAATTGCAGAGCACATTTGATCGGCCAATATCGCTCACATTTCACTCCCTCCGAGTTCGTTCGTTCATAGACCAGGCAGGTAGTCGGGTATTTCGGTGTTCTGGATTTCGGGTATTTTGGTTCGCCGGTGTTATGGTATTTTTGGTATTCTGGTTTTCTGGCATTTTGGTTTTCTGCTTTTTAGGTAATCTGGTATTTTGCTATTCAGGTTTTCTGATATTCTGGTATTTCGGTATTCTGGTATTTTGGTTTTAAAGCATTTTGGTTTTCTGGTATTCTGGTATTTTGGTATTCTAGTTTTCTGGTAATTTGGTATCTTTGTTCTTAAAGGATAAAATACTAAGGTTCCTCGCTCCTTTCTTTTGTCTTTCTCATTCTTAATTGGTCTTCACTTCATCTTCTTTGTCTTTTCCTAATTTTCTTTTGATTTTTCTTTTTCTCTCTCAATTTTTTCCTTTTTTCCTCTTTTTAATCGTTCTCTTTTCGTTTCCTTTTCCCTTTTCCCTCACACGTCGTCTCTCTTTCTTTTATCCACTTTTAATTTCCGCTCTGCTATCTTATTTTTCTCTTTCTCCGTTTTTTTCTCTCGGTTTCTCTATCTCTCTTTTCTTGTTCTCTCTCTTCCCATCCCATCTCATTTCCTCCCTTAACATCCCAGCCTTCTCAGTCCCTTCATCTCACTCCTCTCCCTTCCTATTCATTTCCATCCCTTTCCAACTCTGCTCTTCCCTCCGTCTCTTCCTTTTCATCCTCTCCTCCTCACTGCCTTCCTTCTCTCCCTCCCTCCTATCTCATCTGTCCTTATCCTCCTTCCACCCTCTCTCATTTCATCCCTTCTGAACCTTCGCTCCATCTCTCTTCCATCAGATCCATTCATCCCTACTACCACCTTCTGTACCACCCTCCCTATCTCATCCCTTCTCAGCTCCTCTCTTTATCTCCTCCTATCTCATCCCTTCTCATCTCATCTCTTTATCTCCTCCTATCTCATCCCCTCTCATCTCCTCCCTCCATTTTTCTTCTATCTTATTCCCTCTTATCCGCCTCCTCCCTCCTATCCCATCCCTTTTCATCTCCTCCCTCCTTCCCTCTCCCATCTCACCCTCTCTTACTCCCCATCCCCTCCTATCCTTTCCCTTCCCATCTCCTATCTTCTCACTCCTCATCTCCTACCTCCTCCCCCCTCCCATCGCATCCCCTTTTATCCCTCCATCTCTATCCCCACCTCTATCCCTATCCCTATCCCTATCCCTATCCCTATCCCTATCCCTATCCCTATCCCTATCCCTATCCCTATCCCTATCCCTATCCCCATCCCTATCCATATCCCCACCCCTATCCCTATCCCTATCCCTATCCCTATCCCTCCATCCACTCCGCGTCTCCTCAGGTGGAAACCGGGGGACGCGTGTCTGTCGAGTCTTGTGAAGGCTTGTTTGTTGCCCGGGTTGATGTGGAGACAGCACGGCGTCGGGACTTTTGTCGGGGGGAGGGATGGGCAAGGAAGGGAAGGGAAGGGAAGGGAAGGGAAGGGAAGGGAAGGGAAGGGAAGGAAGGGAAGGGAAGGGAAGGGAAGGGAAGGGAAGGAAGGGAAGGGAGGGAAGGGAAGGGAAGGGAAGGGAAGGGAAGGGAAGGGAAGGGAAGGGAAGGGAAGGGAGGGGAAGGGAAGGGGAGAGAGGAAAAGGGACAAGGAAGGAAAGGAAGGTAAGAAGGGAAGGGAAGAAGGGATGAGAAGGAAAGAGAAGGGAAAAGGGATAGTGGAAAGGAAATTAGGTGCAGGAGGAAGGGAACGGAAGAAGAGAAGAGAAGGAGAGATGGGAATGGTGGGAGGGAGGAAGGGAAGGGAATGATGGGGGAATTAAGCGGGAGGAAGGGAAGAGAAGGGAAGGGAAGAGGGGAAGGGAATGGTGGAAGGGAAATTAGCAGGGACGAAAGGAAGGGAAAGGGAAGTGTGTGAAGGATGGGTGGAGGGTAAAAGAGGAAGGAAAGGAAAAATAGAGAGGAAGAAAGAAAGGGAAGAAGAGACAATGAATATCAGTAGGAGGGAAGTAGTGAGAAAGGAGGAAATAGGAAGAGAAGGAAAAGGAAAGAAGGAAAGTGAGAGCGTGGGAGAGAGAGAAAGGGAGAGAAGGCAGTCAGGGAGGGTAAGAAGAAATAGAGGAGAGAGGAAAGGAGTGAACAGAGGAAAAGAAAGGAGATAGAGAAAAATGAAAGACAAGGTAAGAAGAAGAAAAGAAGGGTGTAGGAAAGGAGGGAGGAGAGAGGGTAGGGAGGGAAGGAGGGAGGCAAGGAGGGAGGGAAGGAGGGAGGGAAGGAGGGAGGGAAGGAGGGAGGGAAGGAGGGAGGGAAGGAGGGGGGGAAGGAGGGAGGGAAGGAGGGAGGAGAGAGGGAGGAGAAGGAGGGAGGGAAGGAGGGAGGGAAGGAGGGAGGGAAGGAGGGAGGGAGGAGGGAGGGGAAGGAGGGAGGGAAGGAGGGAGGGAAGGAGGGAGGGAAGGAGGGAGGGAAGGAGGGAGGGAAGGAGGGAGGGAAGGAGGGAGGGAAGAAGGGAGGGAAGGAGGGAGGGAAGGAGGAGGGAGAGGGAGGGAAGGAGGGAGGGAAGGAGGGAGGGAAGGAGGGAGGGAGTGACTGACGAAAGGCCAGACAAACTAAAATATGCATAGATAAAAACCAGTATAGACTCAGACACCGACACAGACGCAGACAAAGCCCTGAATATATGAGAAAATGGGAATACTTATGCCGAGGACAAGGACCGGAAAGAATGGAACGAATGATGCTTGCTTGTGGCACTTGTGCTTTCGCCAGGCACAGCCTCTGCCGGGGAATTCACTTTTCTATATATTAAGTATGCACCATATATATATATATATATATATATATATATATATATATATATATATATATATATATATATATATATATATATATATATATATATATATATATACATATATATATATAAACACACACACACATACATATACATCCATATAATGATGCACAGATAGAGCTAAGTCTATGCAGGACAGACAGGGTCCTCATGCGTAAAGCGAGACCAATAACCAGTACCAGTAAACCAAAGAAATAATCAATTGATTTCTCTGTAGAGTACATAAAAAAAGAAAGAAAAAAATCGTGTACATCGAAACACCTGAATAACAATTTCTATAAAGTATTCCGTCATTAATCCCCACTCAAAAATAAACACGAATTCCAAAACGTCTATAAAAAAAAAAAAAAAACTAAACCGTCTTTACAGTAACTGTCTATTTTTCCCCCTTCAATAACATCCACTCCGACCCGTAACGAGTACTCGGTATTTTTCGATAACATGCTCTTCGACCTGATGTCATTACGGTATTATTCGTACGGCATATTAATTGGAAAGGGTCATTAATTCCGTCTGAGAAGGGCATGAGAGGTCTTTGTGGAAAGGGAAGGGAGGGAGATAGATAAGGAGGAGGGAAAGTTGGGGAGGATTGGTGGGGAAAGAGGTAAATGAGGGTGGGAGGGAGGAAGGGGGGTGGAGAAGAGTCGGGGGAGGAAGGAGGGGGAAGGGGAAAAATATTTAGGTAGATAGATAGAAAGATCAAGTGATTGATTAAGAGACTGAGAGAAAAAATAGATAGAGGCAGCGAGAAACCGATAGCATGTAAGAGAGAGAGAGAGAGAGAGAGAGAGAGATAGAGAGAGAGAGAGAGAAAGAGAGAGAGAGAGTAAAAGAGAACAAGTAAATGCCCAGAAAAAACGAAACAAAAGATAATCATTCCACCTCCCTAGCACCCCCCCACTCCTCGGCCCTACTTCCCCTCCTTCCCTCATTCCCTCCCTTTCCCCCCAACCCCAGCCCCATGCCCCCCACCCCCTTTCCTTTGTCTGAGCATCCCCAACCCGTTCCTCACGCCCTTGAGAAGCACCGTGCTGTCTTGGCGGTGACTCGTGTTCGCCTGAGCAGCTGCAGCGAAGAGACACCCTATCAACAGTGGCCAGACTAGCACGCGACGCCAAGGAGCCTCACCCTTAAACACCCTTATCCCTCTCGCTGCGCCCTTCACCACGCCGAACACACACTACACTTCGTCCTTGAGCGGGTGTTCGTGTTTGACAAGAGCTGTTTGGTTTAAGGGAGAGGGTAGTGTGGGGTGGAGGGAAGGGGAGGTGTTGGTTAGGAGGTGGAGGGGATGTGAGGATAGAGGTAGGGGAAGAAGAGGGGGAGGTGGAGGGCAGGTGGTGAAGGGATATTGCAGGGAGGGAAAAAAGGAGGGAAGGGAGTGGTGAGAGGTAAGGAGAGGTAGTGAGAAGGGGTAGGAAGGTGGCAGTGCAGGGAAGGAGGTGGGGGAGTGGTGGGGAGGGGGGAGTAAAGGAATGGTTTGAAGGGAAGTAGTAGGGAGGGGAAAGGTGGAGGGAAGGGAGAAGTGAAAGGTAAAGGGAGGTGGTGGAAAATGGTGAGAAGGAGGTGGAGGGAGCTAGGTAGGGGGAAGTGATGGGTAGGGGAAGTAGGGGGGGTGAAAGTGATCATGGAAAGTTAGAGTTATTGGGGAGGATTACGTGGAGGGAATAAGATGGCGGTTGTGGGAGTTGGAGGGAGAAGTTTGTGGGAAGCTGTAGGTGACAGGAGGTGGAGGGACAGAGGAGGGACAGAGGTGGTAGTGGGAAGAAATGCGTGGTGGAGGGAGAGGCAAGTGGAGGGAAAGAGGTGTTGAGATATGGTGGGAGGAAGGAGGTGGGGATGGGGAGTGGTGGGAAGTGGAGGGAATGATAATAACATTAAGGGTTACAATGAGAATGACTGTTAGATAAAGAGAGGAATAGAAGTGGTGATAATGATGATGAAGAGGACAAAGAAAATGGAGAAGGGAGTAGCAAAGAAAACCAAACATTTCCTAATTCTCTTCACCTCTTCCATCTTCACTTCTCTTTCTCTCCTCTCTTTTTACTCCGCATCTTCCTCCCTGCCTCTAATCTCCTCCTCCTCCTTTTCCTCTTTTTCCTCCTCCTTCCCCTTCTCTTCCCCCTCTGTCGCTACCACTTCCTCCTCCTCTTCCCCTCCACCACCACCTCCTTCTCCTCCTCCTCTTCTTCCTCCTCCTCCTCCCTTCCCCTTCCTCCTCCTCCTCTCCTCCCTTCCTCCCCCTCCCCTCCTTCTCCCCTCTTCTCAGTCTCTCCTCCTCTGGCCACGCGCAAGAAGATCAACAGGTGCTCGATGTTGTCACTTCCAGAAGAGGGGGGGATGAGGGGAGACGGGAGGGGGAGGGAGAGGGGGGGAAGTGAAAGGTAGAGGGGCGGCAAGGGGAGTTAGGGTACGGTGGCAGTGGGGGCAGGAAGGAAGGGGGGTCCGGAGGAGGAGGAGGAGGAAGAAGAGAAGGAATAGGAGAGTCCTGCGAGAGTGGCAGTTCTTGGCACTTGGGACTGGATTCCGTAATGTACTTGAGTGAAGAAGCATTAGCATCAAAGAAATTGTTGGGGCTGTTGTTGCTATTATTAGGAGGGACTGTTCTTTGTACCTTTATTTTCTGTGATTACTACATAATATAGGACATCTTTTTCTTGTTGATTATTAATATCATCGTTTTCGTCTGAGTTTGATTTGTCATACCTGAATGGTTGATATCAGATTGCTACATTTGCTTGTTTTTTTTGGTTTTATTTTTCTTCTTTATTTACTTACCATATTTATTTGCTTTATTTAATTAGGAAGGAAAGAACTAGGGAAGGAAATGAGGTGGGAAAAGATGGAAGAAAAAAGAATGAATGAGTGAATAGATGAGTTAACTGAAGAAGGAAGGAAGAGAGAAAAGGGGTAAAGAAAAGGGAGAGAGTGGATAATAAATGAAGACACAAAAACAGGAGAAGTAGGGGCGAAGAAGAAAAGAGAAAAGTGAGAGAGAGAGATAAAAATCGTCTTAGAAACTCGCCAGAAACAGACGAACAAAAGGATAAAAGAACGAAATCGCAGAAAAATGCAAGAATGGAAGAAAGAAACAAAAGAAATCGCAGAAAATGACACAATGGTAGAAATTATAGAAGAACCATGAAACAAACAACACATTTCGTGCTTTCACCGAACGAAAGCACGAAAGAAATGAAAGAACGAAAGAACGAAAGGAAAGAGGGCAACGTCTTCCTCATCATCTTGCCTTCCCTTGCCCTTCGTGAGGCCTTAGACCTTCCTCGGTGTCTGGAATAATGAAAGGACGAGGAGGAAAGGGGAGGAGAGGAGAGAGGGATGATAGAATATCAGGGAAATGTGAGGAAAGGAGAAACGGAGGAGTGAAAGATAGATGAAAGGAAGGGGAAAAAAAGAAGGAGAGATACAAGTGATAAGGAGATGAAAGAATGAACAAAGGAACTTTCGAAACAAAAACACGAAGGAATGAAAGAAGGAAGAAAAAGAAGAAAAAATGAAAGTGAAAAAACAACAACAAACAGAGAAAACGAAAGAAACAAAAATGGCAAACAAACAAAACAAGAAAAAGCAAGAAAGAATTTAAAGTCACAGGACCCTCCCCCTCCCCCCCGCCATGCGTCTCAAAGCCTCCTTCGCGACAGTTCCTCGGCATTTCGGTCTTTCCTCAGAATGTCCGCTCGGCCGATTCTTTTCCGTTATAGTTTTTTTTTCTTTCGCTTTTTTTCTTCTTTTTCCTTTTTATTTCACAGTTCTTTTTATTTGGTAACCGGTAGCCAGTTCCGTTTAAAGTCCGTCGGAGAAGAGATTTTGATTTTCATATTTCATTGTTTATTTTTTCATTATTATTATTATTGTTTTCTCTCGTATATCTTGTGGATTTTTTTGTTTTGTTCTTGTATGAAATTAAGGTTTATATCACTGGGAAGGAGGATTAGTTTTTTTGTGAAGATTTTCTCGTTTCTGTTATTTATTATTTTTTTCTTTTTATTGTTATGTGATTTCTTTTCTTTTCTCTTTGTTGTTGTTTATTTCATGAGGATGGTCATGTTAACTTTTTTGTTTTCTTTTCTTTTTCTTGTTTTCCCATGTTTTTTGTCGTTGTTTTACTTGCCAGACTGGAGAGGAAGTTTTGATTTATGTATCATCTTGCCTTTATTTATGAATCTTAGTTATTTTGACTATGGTTTTGAAAGTGGTTTTCATTTTCATATCTTTTATTTTCCTTCTTTCTTTCTATTGTTATTTGTTATCCTTTTTGTTCGTATGTCTTTTCTCAGTCCTTTTGCATTTGTTCTTAATTTTCGTTTCCGTTCGGATATCGGCTGAGAGAAAGAGTTTTTTTTTTTTTGTCATGTTTTCGGGGAGTGAGAAGTTGGGGGGGGGGATGGGAGGGAATGAGAGTAGGTGTGGGAAAGGAAGTAGGGGGAAGGGGAGTGGATAGGGGAGAGGACGTGGGAGGAAGGGGAGTGGGATAGGGGGGAGGAAGTGGGGGGAAGGGGAGTGGATAGGGAGAGAAGGAGTGGGAGAAGTGGCATAGGTGAGAAAGAGAGAGCAGCGGAGAAAAGGGAGCGAAAGATGGGGAAGTAGGTGGGGAAGACCGGAGTAGAATTAAAGAAGTGGAGTAGCAGCTGGGAGACTGGGGTAGAGGAGGGGGGGTTAGAAGGTGGGGCAGAGGGAGTAAGAGTGAAAGAGTAGGGAGGCAGGGGAGTAGGTGGGGAGAGGGAGCAAGGGAAGAGGGTAGGGAAGGAGTAATCGAGGGTGGGGGGGGGTTAGTACATCTGGGGAAGGGGGAGAGCATTTTGAGTAGACTATCGGAGTGCCTTTCACAGATATCGATTTCAGGTGACGGTTCGAAATTCCTATATCGTCTATCAAGAGGCTAAGTGTTGGAGAGGAAGAAGGGGGGGGTGGCAGCGGAAGGGGGAGGGGGGTTTGGCAGTCGTTATCTCTCTTTCCTTTCTCACTTTCTTTCGTTTTGCGTTTTCCCCTTCTGTCTGACTGTTTCCCTATATGCCTGTGTCTCTGGTTTTAATGTGCATGTTTGTGTTTCTCTTCTCTTTCATTTTTTCGCTCTCTTTTACTCTCTTTCTCTCTCTCTGTCTGTCTGTCTCTGTCTGTCTCTATCTCTCTTTCTCTCCTTCTCCTCTCCTATTTTCCCCTTCCTTCCTCCAATCCCATACCTTCCCTCACCCCTGTTTCGTCACCCTCTATCTTCCCCCATCTCCCTTCTCCCACCTCCCTTCCACTTTTTTCATCCACCCCACCCACAGTCCCACCTCTTCCTCCTCCCTCCCCTCTCTCCACTCCCTCCCCTCTACCTTCCAACACCCCTTCCTTCAGCCCCACAGCCTCCCCCCACAAGCCCCGAATGACTTACACAACCCTACAAGAATCGCGAAGATGCCCCCCCCAACACACACACACATACACACACACACGCACACACAAACGCGCACGCACACACACACACACACACACACACACACACACACACACACACACACACACACACGCACGCACACACACGAGTTCCCTGCCGTAGTAAGGTTATTGATCCATTCTGCTGTCGGCTCTTGTCTACTTTGTCTGCCTCTGCTTCTGCCGTCTGCTGCTTCCGCTTTTATTCTCTGCTCTTCAGATCTGCTTTTACTTCTGTGTGTTTGTCTGTTTTTAGTTGTTAGTTTTGCATTTCGAATTTTCATTTGTTTCATGATGATCATCGTCATCTTCTGCTTCCTTTTCTTCGTCATCTTCTATATCTGATTCTAATTATAATCATTATTATCATTGTTATCATTATTGTTACCATTACTATTATTTTGTTTTTATTACTGTTGTTATTTTTATTATTAGTATTATTAGTATTATTGCTATAATAATAATAATAATAATAATAATAATAATAATAATAATAATAATAATAATAATAATAATTATTATTATTTTTATTATTTTCATCCTAATAATAATAATAATAATAATAATGATAATAATAAAAAAAAAAAAATAATAATAATTATTTACCCTTTTTATTACCATTATTATTATTCTTATTATCATTATTGTTATTATCATTTTTTATGCAAGCGCTTCTTAGATTTGTTAATTAAAATCAAACACTGAGTCATTACCAGCGACCTAGAGTGATTGAAGTTTGAGGCAATGGAACATCAACAAAACATGTAAAAATATGCAGAACAACCACAAATCAAAACCCAGTCAAGTCAATTCACGAACACAAAAACACTTCAGATCAGATCTGAGAACATGTGCTGTGCTGTTCAAGTTGGATTTCCCGGTATTTGTTCAAGAAACTTATCAGTACCTTTCTTTATAAGGCCAAGTGCTCCAATAACAACAGGCAAAGTTTTGGTTTTTAAATACCACATCTTTTTCACCTCTATTTCCAGGTCTTTATACTTTGATATCTTCCCGAACACTTTCGTTGGGACGTTTCTGCCATTATTATTATTATTATTGTTGTAAAGTTTCTTTAGATCTGCTAATTAAAATCAAACACCGATTATTATTATTGTAAAAGTTTCTTTAGATCTGCTAATTAAAATCAAACACGGAGTCACTAATATGCAGAACAATTACAAATTAAAACATCCAGTCAAGTCAATTCACGAACACAAAAATTCTTCAGATCGATAAGGCTCTTCTGAGAACATGCGCTGTGCTGTTTAAAACTATTTTTTGGACTTCTTCTAATTTTGGATTTCCCGGTATTTGTTCAAGAAATTTATCAGTACCTTTCTTTATAAGGCCAAGTGCTCCAATAACAACAGGCAAAGTTTTGGTTTTTAAATGCCACATCCTTTCGACCTCTATTTCCAGGTCTTTATACTTTGATATCTTCTCGAACACTTTCGTTGAGACGTTTCTGTCTGAAGGGATGCTCATGTCTATAAACAGGCAGGTGTTCTTTATTTTGTCCTTGATGACGATATCTGGACGATTCGCCTGTATAGTACGATCTATGTGAATTGGAAAGTCCCACAAGATTGTAGCATCTTTACCTTCAGTAACTGGCTCTGGATGGTGTTCATACCATATATCTTGTGTTCCAATAGAAAAGTGCTTGCAGATCTTCCAGTGCAGGTACTTACCCACTCTGTCTTGGCGATTTTTGTACTCATTCGGTCTTAATATTGAGCAGCCAGACATAAGGAGATCAATCACTTTGGGTCAGTGCCATTGTGCAAGATGTTAGCTTGACAGTTTCTGGTAAGCAAACTTTGATCTTGAGCTGCAAGAATAAAACACTCTGTTTCCTCTTTAAGTCCAGAGCTTCTAAGCGACTGATGGGTCATCTACATCAGCGTGTTTGCTTCGAGCTGCAAACTGTCTGTGGAGAGGCTTTTTATGCCACCTAGATTCAATTTTTTTCTTGTCTGACCTTCTTCGCTTTTTGTTTTCTATGTTTAGCAGCTAATGTTGGCGACATATGTTCGATGTTTTCGCTCACAATACCCAGTTCCTGAGAAAACTTATCTGATTCCTTTATTACCGAGTGTGACCTTTTGGAGTTTTCATGTACTCTAAGTAATTGAAGCATCCAATCGTTGGTCAGATCTAAGTATTGCAAGAGACCAATCATTGTTGTTTTGTACGATAATTCCAACTGCATCATCCCCCTAACTCCTTTACTTCTAGGGACGTACAGACGGTCTACGTCTGATTTAGGGTGATACATTCTGTTGCATGTCAATTGCTTCCTAATTTTGGTGTCAATTTGTTTGAGTTCACTTAAGTTCCAGTCTATCACGTTAAAACTATATGTAACCACAGGTATTGCAAGAGTGTTGATTGCTGTTAGTTTGTTCTTCGAGTTTAATTCTGTCTCCAGGATTGACCTTCCTCTTCGGATGCATTCTGTACATATTTTTTCTTCATCTACGATTGTTGTATACCATCTCCTTCGTTTACTCCTAGATATTTATAGGTTTCTTCCTGATCTAATTGCTTCATTACAGTGTCAACACTTAACTCTATATTGTCAGATGTAACTAGTTTTCCTTGCTTAAAAGTTGCTTTAGCACACTTATCAAAACCAGACACCATACCTATGTCATCACTAAAACAACCCTTTCAGTTCACCATCATTCTGAGCGTAAAGTTTCAAGTCATCCATATAGAAAAGATGATTGATCTTCTTGTCCATGATCTTATATCCATACCCTGTGTTGTTAAGAAGCTGGGAGAGTGGGATAAGGGCCATACAAAATAAAAGAGGGGAAAAAGAGTTGCCCTGAAAGATTCTGCATCTGATTCGCATGTCGTTTGAAATAAGAATACCGTTTACATGGCTGAGAGTAAGGTTCGTCTCCCATAATGTCATGCTGCTTCGAAGAAAGTTGATTAAGACAGGAGAGACTTTGAACATTTCTAAGGATTTTAAGATCCAAGAGTGTGGGACACTGTCAAAGGCTATTTTATAGCCGATCCATGCAGTACTTAGATGTCTGTGTTTAGTGTGAGCATTTTTGAGAATCATTTTATTTATGAGCAGTTGATCTGTATGATCCTCTGCAACACCCTTTTTGTTCGTTGGGAAAAATATTTTGTTCTTCCATGTGTATGTAGGTTCTTTCAGTTAAGACTGAAGTAAGTAATTTAAATGAAGTTGATAAGCATGTAATGGGTCTATAATTTTTGGGGTTCTCTGTTTCGTTACTTTTGGCCAAGAGATAAGTAGTCCCTTGACATAACCATTTAGGTGTTAAGTTAGGTTCTATCATAATTGAGTTTAAATTAGATGCTAATTTGGCATGCGCCGAAGAAAGAGTATTAAGCCAAAAATTTAGGATCTGGTCAACCCCAGATGATTTCCATTTATGTGACTTTATTAGTGTGCTTTGAATTTCTTCAGTAGTAATATTTTCCCTTTCTTGTTCAGGAATATCCCTAGTGCTATTCTCAGGATCCTTTATCCAGGGCAAGGACTGCGCCCTCAAGGTGGGCAACACCAAGGACGAGGCCGAGTCCCTGGAGATGGACAGGGCAATCCTGGAGAAGCTGGGGGGCGCGGGCGCAGCTCCCACCTCCCTGGCCTACTGCCCGGAGATGCCCGCCTTCGTCATGACCTACTGCGGCTGCCAGGACCTCCTTGGCCTCATAATGTCCAAGCAGCGGCCGTCGGACCGCGACATCCTCAACGCCGCCCTCAAGGTGACGGAGGCGCTGCAGGAGATCCACGACGCGGGCTTCGTTCACTGCGACTTCAAGGCGGACAACGTCGTGGTGGAGACGGCCAAGAAGGGGCAGGTGAGCAAGGCCCACGTGGTGGACTTCGGCCTCACGCAGCCCGTGGGCGGCAGCCACCCTCTCGGCTAGTTCGGCGGCGTGGAGTGGGCGTGTCCCTGCTTGGAGGAGGGCCTTCCCATGAGCCCCGAGTGCGGCCTGGTAGGGCCAGGGCTACTCCTCAAGGACATGTACCAGTACATGAAGAGCGTGCCCAAGGAGCTCAAGGAGCTGGCGGCAAGGGCGTCCCACCACGACCACTCCAAGCGGTCCAAGCTGGCGAACGTGCGCGCGCTGCTGCAGCGCCTCGTGCGGGAGCCGCAGACGCCCGCCTTTGTGCCCGTGCCCAGCCGCAAGAACAAGAGGCGGAATCGCTGATCATGAGCGATTTGCCGCAGGGCACCGCCGGGAAGGACGTCATTTAGACCAAATATCTTTTTATGTTTTGTGAACATTTGTATTGCAGAAATGTCATATTGATGTCCACCAACAATGATTGCCTAGACTACTACTCCCCCGGGGAGGAGTCACTGCTCAACCGCCCCAGTATAAAGACCTAGTCGGCTACATGATGTCCACAGGGCGCTAAGTGGTTCGTCAAACACCGTGCCCGCGGGACCTGACCATGCCAATTGGAGGTAAGCGCGGGATATCCAGCTTCTTGACAGTGGGGCTAAAATGCATCCTGCCTCTCAAGTAAGAGTGGGAGGTGGGTGATGAAGCGTCGCCCATCACACGGATCAGCAAGGGGCGCATCCCCTAGGGCAGAACTGAGTCTACCTCTTCCAATAGTCAAAATTCGCCAGCTCACTAGGACGGGATAGCTCCCACCCCTGGCCCTGCGGTTCAACCATTTTGTATAAACAATCAAAAGAAAACAAGACTTAAATGGACAAGGGAAGAGTATAATGAGGTAATGTACTGCTTTGCTATGCACTCGGGAAACCTGCTGCAATAGTTATGGGCATGTTTTTGTTGCCTCAAACTTCAATCACCCTAGGTCGCTGGTAGTGACCCGGTTTTTGATTTTAATTGGCAGATCTAAAGAAAAAAAAAAAAATAAATAAATAAAAAAATGAAAAAAAAAATAGAAAAAAAGATAAAAAAAAAATAATAAAAAAATAGAAAAAAAATAAAATATAATAAAAAAATAAAAATAAAAATAAAAAAAAAAAATAAAAAAAAAAAAATAAAAATAAAAATAAAAAATAAAAATAAAAATAAAAATAAAAATAAAAATAAAAATAAAAATAAAAATAAAAATAAAAATAAAAATAAAAATAATTATTATTATCATAACTTAACTTCATTATTGTTATTATTATTATTATTATTATTATTATTGTTATCATCATCATCATTATCATTATTTTCATTGCTATCTTTATCATTATTAACATTATTATTGTATTAATGATAATAATAATAATAATAATAATGATAATAATGATAATAATGATAATAATGATAATGATGATAATGATGATAATGATGATAATGATGATAATGATGATAATGATGATAATGATGATAATGATGATAATGATGATAATGATGATAATGATGATAATGATAATAATAATAATAATAATAATAATAATAATAATAATTATTATTATTATTATTATTATTATTATCATATTTATTATCATTATTGTTATCATAATTATCATTGTTATCATAATTATCTCTCCCTTCTCTCTCTTTTTTTTCTCTCTCTGCCCCTTTGCACATTGGATAATTTATACGCATAATAAACAGGCATTTCCATTTTGACAAGTTACAAAACTTGTCACCACACCCTAAAGAATTGTTATGATTAACACACACACACACACAACACACACACACACACACACACACACACACACACACACAAGACAAACTCACGCACACACACCCACACACACACACGCACAAGACAAACTCACGCACGAGATGCTTCTCTCGAAATGACTCGATATTGTCTTCTTTCTCCCTCGCCTGGGCTCCTCAGGAAAAAAATTCTGAGCGTCTTCTTTCTCGCCCTTTTCTTTCTTTCCTCCTTTCTCCTCTTCCTCCTCTCCTTTCTCCTTCCCTTCTTCTCCTATTCCTTATGCATCCTTCTACTCTCTTCCCCCTCCTCATATTTCCTTATTTTCTATTCACCCACCTCTTCCTCTCTCCTTCTTCATCTTTCTCCTCCTTTTTTCGTTTTCCTGTCCTCTTTTTTTTTCTTCTCTTCCTCCCTCCTTCCTTCCTTGTCAACTCTTCCTCCCTTCATCATTTTTTTCACCTCCCTTCCACCCTCCATTTTCTTCCTCCAGATATGCTTTCTATTTACCTTCCTTTCCCCTTATCTTCATACCACCACCTCTTCTCTTCCCTTCCCCTTTCTCTCTGTTCTATTCGCACTTATCTTCACTTCTGCTTCTTTTTATTTTTCCCCCTTTCTCGATCTCTTTCCCCTTCCCCCTCCCCTTTTCTTTTGTTCCGTTCCCACTCATCTTCACTTCTCCTTCTTTTTCCCCTTTCTCGATCTCTTTCCTCGAGTGATCCTGAAAGGCCTAACTCCAGTCTGGCTTCTTATGCGTTGCTTGGAGTTCGAGGCGAAAATTATTGAAGACTGCCACGTGTCTTGTAAAAATGGTATTGTTGCAAGTTGGGGAGTAAGTGGAAATGTTTTATTTTTTATTTATTTATTTATTTTTGTATGTTGTATGTTCTAGGTGTCTATCTTACGCTCTTACTCTGTGTCTTTCACTCTCAGCCCGTGCTTGTGAGTCGATGTCTGTCTCTGAAGTATGTCCGTCGATCTGTCTATCTTGTCTGTCTATCTGCCTGCCTGCCTCTGTGTGTGTGTGTCTCTCTCTGCTTCTCTCTCCTCTCTCTCACTCTCTCTCTTCTCGCTCTCTCTCTCTATCTCTCTCTCTCTCTTCTCGCTCTCTCTCTCCTCTCTCTCTCTCTCTCTCTCTCTCTCTCTCTCTCTCTCTTTTTGCTCCTGCCTTTAACTGTGATCCGAAAACCATTGATATTTTCCCTGACAGGCGGAAGGGACAAGTGAAGTGAGGCGAAGAGAATAAAAGAAGCGAGGAAACCAGGTGATGCTAAAGGCAGGAGAGAAAAGAGAGGAAGGAAGAAAGAGGGGAAGAGAGAGAGAGGTATTCTCGGAAAGACGGAATGAATGCAGACAGGAAGAACAAACAGATAAAGTTGGTGGAAAAAGC
Organism: Penaeus monodon; assembly: GCF_015228065.2. Classification (NCBI taxonomy): domain Eukaryota; kingdom Metazoa; phylum Arthropoda; class Malacostraca; order Decapoda; family Penaeidae; genus Penaeus; species Penaeus monodon. Next base: position 19,104,183 of record NC_051401.1, read on the forward strand.
GCATAACAATGAAGACGATTTGGAAGCTCAAGATTCTTGCTTTTTCTTACGAAGTGAGAGAAATTCTTCTTTCTAAATAATATCATGTGCGCATATATATATATATATATATATATATATATATATATATATATATATATATATATATATACATATATATATATATATATATATATATATATATATATATGTATATATATATATATATATATATATGTGTGTGTGTGTGTGTGTGTGTGTGTGTGTGTGTGTGTGTGTGTGTGTATGTGTGTGTGTGTGTATGTGTGTGTGTGTGTGTGTGTGTGTGTGTAAGTGTGTGTGTGTGTGTGTGCGTGTGCGTGTGCGTGTGCGTGTGTGCGTGTGTGTGTGTGTGTGTGTGTGTGTGTGTGTGTGTGTATGCATACACATACATACAAACAGACGGACGGAAATATGAGCAAACACAAGACATGAACACACGATTACATACACACACAAAGAAAAAAGAACACCCACAAACACAAACACACATCTCCTTCAAAACACACACCGACTAAATGCGGATTTAACCATTCACAAGCATATGTAAACAGTACCTGCGTCCAACGTAAACAGACGACAGCTGGGCGTGGCTGCGTTCACTTGCTCATTCAGAATTATTATTATTATTATTATTATTATTATTATTATTATTATTATTATTATTATTATTATATCTCATCAGACACTTTTGTGGTTTTGCCTTCGATGGATGAGGAGGGAGGGAGGGAAGGGTGGGAGGTAGGAGGTAGGGAGGGAGGGAGGGGAGGAAGGGAAAGAAGGGGCGGGGAAGAAAGGAGGAAGAAAAGAATTGCGGGGAAGAGTAGGGAAGGGAAAGGAGGGGAGGAGAAGAAGGGAGAAGGGAATGGAGGGGAGGGGAAGAAGGGGGAGGGAAAGGAATGGAGAGGATGAAAGCTCTGAGGGATGGTGGGGAGGGGAAAGCAGGGGTGTAGAAAGAGAGAGGCGAGGGAAGTAGAAGGGGGCAGTAGAGAGGTAGGAAGGAAGAAGGGTTGAGGGTGAGGGAAAAGAGGGAGGAAGGAATGATTAGAGGGGAGGGAAATGATAAAAAAGCGGATGGAAGGGAAAGGGAGATGATAGAAAGATGGATGGACAACAACAGCCTAAAGAATGTAGGAAGGACCCGGAGGAAGGGAAGGGGCCATGTGGATTAAGGTAAGGGGGATGGGGGAGGTAAGGGAAGGGGCCATGGGGATTAAGGTAAGGGGGGGAGGGGGGAGGTAAGGGAAGGGATGGGGTGCTGGGAAATAGAAGACTTACCGAAGACGAGGCTAAGCCAAGGAAGCGGAAATTATCGGATCTGATGTGCGAAATTTTCTTTGCAGTGAAATGAGGAATTACAAGAAAATGAAGTTAACCCAATCCGACCACCACGGATTTACGTTCTTTTTCCTTTTATTTTTTTGGAAAATTTTTTTTTGCATACGATTTTTTCCACATGTGCTCCCCAGCAAGGAGTCTATCAGTAGGCCCTAGTGACCGGTCCTTGATTTCCCCATTCATTGAATTGGAGGGAAAATGTGTTTTTCCTTTTAATACCATTGATATCGATACTGTTATTATTATTATTGTTATTGATGATATGATTATCAAATAGTTATCTATAATCTTCGTAACATTAAAGGCAATGAAATAATACAAAAGACCCTTTCCAAAAAAGTCAAGGAAAAGGGTAAACAGGTGAGATATTTTTACTAAAAACTACGTCTTGGTGTTAAAGCATTGTAAGCCTCTATGTGTAAACAAAAAAAATAAATGTTATTACAGGGGATTGACAGTATTTTTTTCAGTAAGTTAGGGTCCTAATCTTTAGTTTGTTATTCTCATATTTGTTTTCTTTAAAAACTTATAAAAAAGAAAATTGGTATTTTGATTTTTCACTGAATTGCAACAATAACAACACGTACATTTTAAAGTCCCTCCTTCAGTGAAATCCGTATCATCACACTCATATCCTAACAATCATGAGACTTTAGAAAAAATAAATGGAAGAAAAAAATGCACCACAGCATATGTTATTTTGTGAAACGTATGTGTATTCAGCCCCTGGTTCATTTCCCCTCTTTCACTCCTCTCTTTTTTTCTCCTTTTTTCCCCTCAAACGCCGCGAAAACCAAAAAAAATTCCACACTGACAAAACGTAAATAAAAGTCAGAGCAAGGAGTATATGCCTGGTTTGAAAACAACAGTGCCGCTTTTGCAACACGATTCAGACATGTTCCGTAAGACTTAGCGGGGCCTTCAACAATAAAGGAACTTCGAGAAATTTGCAAAGCGTCTAGAGTGGACAGGTAAACAACAGTCGTAACTCCTTCATTTAATTACCTGCGTGTAACTGCCCGGTGTGTGTTTAAATGAACTGAAAAAATAACTGAAGAGAGAGAGAGAGAAGAGAGGAAGAGAGAGAGAGAGAGAGAAGAGAGAGAGGGAGAGAGGAAAAGAGAGAGAGAAGAGGGAGGAAAGGGGGAGGAAAAGAGAGAGAGAGAGAGAGAGAGAGAGAGAGAGAGTAAGATAAAGGGGGAGAACAATATATATATATATATATATATATATATATATATATATATATATATATATATATATATATATATATATATATATATATATATATATATCTATACATACACACACACACACACACACACACACACACACACACACACACACACACACACACACACACACACACACACACACACACACACACACACATATATATATATATATATATATATATATATATATATAATATATTTATAAATATATTTTGAGATACATATATTCATAAATATATATATGTACATATATATATATATATATATATATATATATATATATATATATATATATATATATATATACATACAATATATATATATATATATATATATATATATATATATATATATATATATATATATATATATATATATATATATATATGTATATATATATATATATATATATATATATATATATATATATATATATATATATATATATATATACATTCACACATATATGCACATACACATACACATACTTTTATGAGTGCACGTGTGTGTGTATTTAGAGAAAGAAAAACCAGAAAAGAGGGGGTCCAGATCCAGAGAGACAGACATAGCAAGAGGCAGATAAAAAGAGAAAAGCAGAGGACGCGAGAGCCAGAGAAAAGGGTCAAAGTGAAAGAGGAATGACTGTACACAAACAGTTGATATTTACAAGTGATAATTCACACAGAACGATGACATGCCAAGCACAGCCTTCGGGATGTTGATAAAGAAGGTAAACACACATCCAGGGATATTTTATGAAGTAGATATGATGAATAAACTTCGTATTTCGTACTCTGTGTATTCATAGTTTAGCTTAGCTGAGGAAGCCTCATTTAATTATGTTTTGTTAAAAAAAAAAAAAAAAAAAAAAAAAAAAAAAAAAAAAAAAAAAAAAAAAATATATATATATATATATATATATATATATATATATATATATATATATATATATATATATATATATATATATGTATATATATGTATATATATGTATAAAAAAACTAGTTAGCAGTTATGAATATTTCAAGCGTTTACTGATAACATATGCAAGCATACAAATACATGCAGCAAATACGTCAGACGTGAAACCAAAAGCACATTCATAATTTCCGGCCACAGCGCAGGCAGTTTTACACAAAGAATGGATGATCCTCACTCTATGGCGGCGTTTTAACAAATGCGCTCGCAGGCTTGCTGGTTTTTGTGGTCATTGTGTGAGTATGTATCTCTTTCTCTCTCTCCATATCTCTTTTTCTTTCTCTTATCACTCTTTCGGTCTCTGTGTCTTTATTTATCTGCTTTCTCGCTCTCTCTCTTTTATCTCTTTCTAGCTCTCGGTCGGTGTCTATCGTTTCATTTTATTTCTCCCTTATTCTGCCACACACACACACACACATACACAACACATACTCACACACACACACACACACACACACACACACACACACACACACACACACACATTCACACACACGCACATTCACACCCACACACATAAACACATACACAAATACCCACAAACACACATTCACACACACGCAAATTCACACACACATAAACAGATACACAAACACACACGTTCACGCATACATAATTACATCCACCTGTATGGAGCAAGCCGACCTCTCGCCTCAAGGATAGGAAAGGTAAATGAGATAGTCAATTAGCAATATGTTGATTGCCATGTTTACCCACACGGCAAACAAACGGGATCTAGCTTTCCTCCGATATTGCTTTGGGCTCAGCGTGTGTGTTTAGTCCCCTGGGGTCTCTAGTCCCCCTGGGGTCGAGAAAAGGGATTTATGAAGCGGCGGAGGGGGAGTGGGCATACGGTATGTCGGAGGAGGAGTGGAGGGAGTGTGTTGGAGGTGGGGGGTGGGAGGTGGGGGTGGGGGGTAAGGGATATTGCTAAGCTAAATGTTGGTGGTGGGTGGGCGGGCGGGGGGGGGGGGGTCACAAGGTAATTATAAAATGATTTCTAAAGTATCGCTCAAGGGGTCTCTACTGATGTTGGTTTCTGGCTCTGATTCTGTCTTTCTTTACTCGCGTCTTGTTATTTAATTAACTAATTGATTATCTTTCACTTTTTTGTGACTTTATTGTAGGTATTTGCACTCTGTGCGAGTAATGTAAATTCTCTTTCTGTGAATCAGTTTCATCTCTGTATGTCTATCTGTCTGTCGGTGTATCTGTCTGTCTGCCTCTTTCTCCTCTCTCTCTCTCTCTTCTCTCTCTCTCTCTCTCTCTCTCTCTCTCTCTCTCTCTCTCTCTCTCTCTCTCTCTCTCTCTCTCTCTCTTTCTCGACCTTTTCCTTTCTTTCTCCTTATGTGTTCGACCATTCCCTCTTCTTCCTCGACATCATCGTCATCAGCGTCCTCATCCTCTTCCTTTTTCATCTCATCTTTATTACATTCCTCGGTCTATTTTCCTATTTCTGATATTTATCATCATTACCTTATCTGCATTATATCCTTCACCTTCTCCGTCTTCCCTTCGTCTTCCGCATTGCATTTCCTTTTTTATT